>NC_141015.1:14431099-14796288 GCF_052327205.1 Somniosus microcephalus
GAAAAATACCAGAAAGCAATTGGCAATGAATCAACTCAAGCTCTCTTGGACACCTTTCTGGATAACATATACACTCACAATAAAGAAGGCGTAAACCGGGCAGTGAATAACCTAAACAATATTTTTGATAATTTGGCAACAAGGTCAAACTTGAAAGCTCGTAAGAACAAACCCAAAACAAAAAACTATGAAAAATGGTTTGACTCAGATTGCCATAACATGAGGAAAAAACTTAGAAAAATATCAAACCAAAAACACAGACATCCAGAAAACGAGGAATTACGCTTTACTTATTGTCAGACACTAACACAATACAGAAACACACTCAGAACCAAAAAAGAGCAATATGTTAAGAATACACTCAGCTCCATTGAGGAATCCATTGATTCCAATTGTTTCTGGGACAACTGGAATATATTACACAAAAAACAACATGACGAATTGGCCATTCAAAATGGAGACACATGGGAAAACCACTTTGAAAAATTATACCAGAAAAACACACTAAGGCCAGAGCAACACGAAATATGCAAAAAACTGGAAAAGCTAGAAATGGCCATAAAAGATAACCAAAACCCGCTAGACTCCATAATAACAGAAAAAGAACTTTTTGAAAAACTCAAGGACCTGCGACCAGGAAAAGCTTGCAGGGCAGACGGCATACTAAGCGAGATGATTAAACACACAGATGATAAAATGAAACTGGCTATCCTAAAACTCTTCAACTTGGTTCTGAGTGTCGGTTACTTCCCTGATATCTGGAACAAAGGACTCATAATGCCCATATACAAAAGTGGGGACAAAGTCGACCCAAATAACTATCGAGGCATCTGTGTAAACAGTAACCTGGGGAAGGTATTCTGTAGCATCATAAACAAAAGACTTATAAACTTCCTTGAGGAGCACAATGTCTTGAGTAAAAGCCAAATTGGATTCCTGCCAAACTATAGAACATCAGATCATATCTTCACCCTACAGACCCCTAATTGATAAACACGTTCATCAAAACAAAAGCAAAATCTACGCATGCTTTATAGATTTCCAGAAGGCTTTCGACTCCATCTGGCATGACGGTTTATTCCTGAAACTTATCGAAAGTGGGGTAGGGGGAAAAACATATGATGTAATTAAATCAATGTATACAAACAACAAATGTGCAGTTAAAATTGGAGACAAACAAACAAAATACTTCCCACAGGGGCAGGGGGTGATGCAGGACTCGCCAATCTCACTGACACTCTTTAATATTTACATAAATGAATTGGCAAAACTACTTGAACAATCTACAGCACCCGGCCTCACCCTATATGAATCCAAGGTTAAATTCCTCCTCTATGCAGACGACCTGGTTCTGCTGTCAACCAACTAAGGAAGGGTCTACAAAGTCGACCTGGAATCTGCAACTGGAGCATTGGCTCAAAATTTCAAATCAGTAATTGAACCAATTGCACTCTATGGCAGTGAGGTGTGGGGACCGCTAACACATAAAAATCAGTTCTACGGGAAATTTCAAACTGGCTGTGAATGAACTGAAAGAGAAAGCAAGAAGGGCGTTCTATGCCATTAAAAAATCAATCCAAATAGAAATCCCAATTAGCATTTGGCTCAAAATTTTCAAATCAGTAATTGAACCAATTGCACTCTATGGCAGTGAGGTGTGGGGACCGCTAACACAACAAGAATTTGCAAAATGGGACAAACACCCAATTGAGATCCTACATGCAGAATTCTGTAAAAGTATCCTCCGGACTCAAAGGAAAACCGTAAACAATGCATGCAGGGCAAACTAGGCCAATATCCATTAATAATCACTATCCAAGAAAGAGCCACCAAATTTTGGAAACACCTAGAAATGAGCAACCCCCAATGCTATCATTACGAAGCCCTGAAATGCCAAGAGAGGACCATAAAGAAGAATACCCTCAGTCAACTAGTCCTGGGACTCAGTGAAGTAACTACTAACACTACTAACAATAACCAGCCCCAGGACAGTGACAGCGTAACACAAAGAATTCGATCCAACACAATCGTCGCTAAGCAAAAGGAAAAATATCTGTCATATTGGGCAGAAACAACAAAAACCCAAAGCAAACTCAATTGCTACTTGGCCCTAAACAGACAATACAACATGGCTGATTACCTGACCATGGTAAAGGATAGCAAACTGAGAAAAACTTTGACAATGTACAGACTTAGTGAACATAACCTGGCGATCGAAAAGGTAGACACAGATGACCCAGCTTCCAGGAGAGGACAGGATATGCTCTCACTGCAGTCAGGGAGTGGTGGAGACAGAGATGCACTTCTCACAGCTTGTAGAAAATATCAGGGCATAAGGGAGAATTTCTACCCAAAATTCACAAAAATATGCCCGGAATTCAGAAATTTGAATGACGACCAAAAACTCCCATACCTACTAGGGGAAGAGAGAAATTGTGTAACACTAGCGCACACTATGTTACAGCTTGCCATAAACAGAGGGACAACCAGTAAATATAAGAAAAGATTATATATAAATTATATGAAAGTATATATTTATACACTCAGGGATATATCTGTTTATACACTGTATGGATAGATCTGTATTTTTGTGAACAAACATGAATGTTTTCCGATGCTTTGGCAACATAAGATGTAACTTGTCATGCAATAAAGCGATTTGAATTGAATTGAATTGAAAATTGAGAGAGTGAGAGAGACAGAGAGAGAGAGAGAGTGAGTGAGAGAGAGTGAGAGAGAGTGTGAGAGAGTGAGTGAGAGAAAGAGAGTGAGTGTGAGAGAGTGAGAGGCTAAGAGAGAGTGTGAGAGAGAGTGAGAGAGAGAGAGTGAGAGAGTGAGTGAGAGAGGAGTGAGAGAGAGTGAGGAGAGAGGTAGAGCAGAGAGAGAGAGAATCAGTGAGAGAGTTAGAGAGAGTGAGAGAGAGAGTGAGAGAGAGAGTGAGTGTGAGAGAGTGACAGAGAGTGAAGAGAGTGAAGAGAGAGAGAGAGAGTGATGAGAGAGAGAGTGAGTGTGAGTGAGAGAGTGAGAGAGTGAGAGAGAGTGAGTGAGTGAGTAAGAGACTAGAGAGAGAGTGAGAGAGAGTGAGAGAGAGGTAGAGCAAGAGAGAGAGAGAATCAGTGAGAGAGTGAGTGAGAGAGAGTGAGAGAGAGTGAGTGAGAGAGTGAGAGAGAGTGTGAGAGAGAGGTAGAGCAAGAGAGAGAGAATCATGAGAGAGTGAGAGAGTGAGAGAGAGAGTGAGAGAGAGAGAGAGAGTAGAGTGAGTGAGAGTGAGAGAGAGTGTGAGAGAGATTGAGTGTGTGAGAGAGGGTGAGAGATTTTGTGAGAGAGAGAAGTGAGAGAGAAGTGAGAGAGAGTGAGAGTAGAGAGTGAGAGATGTGAGAAGAGAGTGAGAGTGAGTGAGAGAGTGAGAGAGATTGTGCATGAGATAGTGAGAGAGAGAGTGTGTGACAGTGAGAGAGTGTGCATGAGAGAGTGAGTGAGAGTGAGTGAAAGCATGAGAGTGAGTGTGAGATAGAGTGAGAGAGAGTGTGTGTGAGAGAGTGAGTGTGAGAGAGAGTGAGAGAGAGTGTGAGAGTGAGAGCGAGAGAGTGATAGAGAGGGAAGTAGAGCGAAAGAGAGTGAGAGAGAGAGTGTGCGAGTGAGAGCGAGAGAGTGAGAGAGAGTCAAAGGAAAACCGTAAACAATGCATGAAGGGCAGAACTAGGCCAATATCCATTAATAATTACTATCCAAAAAAGAGCCACCAAATTTTGGAAACACCTAAAATGAGCAACCCCCACTGCTATCATTACGAAGTCCTGAAATGCCAAGAGAGGACCATAAAGAAGAATACCCTCAGTCAACTAGTCCTGGGACTCAGTGAATTAACTACTAACACTACTAACAATAACCAGCCCCAGGACAGTGACATTGTAGCACAGAGAATTCGACCCAACACAATTGTCACTAAGCAAAAGGAAAAATACCTGTCATATTGGGCAGAAACAACAAAAACCCAAAACAAACTCAATTGCTACTTGGCCCTAAACAGACAGTACAACATGGCTGAATACCTGACCATGGTAAAGGATAGCAAACTGAGAAAAACCTTGACAATGTACAGACTTAATGAACATAGTCTGGCCATCGAAAAAGGCAGACACAGACAGACCCGGCTGTCAAGAGAGGACCGGATATGCTCTCACTGCAGTCAGGGAGTGGTGGAGACAGAGAGGCACTTCCTCACAGCTTGTGCAAAATATCAGGGCATCAGGGAGAATTTCTACCAAAAATTCACAAAAATATGCCCTGAATTCAGAAATTTGAATGACGACCAAAAACTCCCATACCTACTAGGGGAACAGAGAAATTGTGTAACCTTAGCGGCACACTATGTTACAGCTTGCCATAAACAGAGGGACAACCAGTAATCCTAAGAAAAGAGTATATACAAATTATACGAATGTGTAGCGGTTCGTGTAGATCGCCACTAAATAAGAGTTTGACTTCGACAAACTATAAATAAGTTGTTTATTTACAGGAATAGGCTAATTACAGCAGGTAAGATAGCAGGTAAGCAGCACGGTGGCATAGTGGTTAGCACTGTTGCCTCACAGCGCCAGGGACCCGGGTTCGAATCCGGCCTCGGGCGACTGTCTGTGTGGAGTTTGCACATTCTCCCCGTGTTTGCGTGGGTTTTCTCCGGGTGCTCCGGTTTCCTCCCACAGTCCAAAGATGTGCGGGTTAGGTTGATTGGCTATGATAAATTGACCCTTAGTGTTAGGGGGAGTAAATACGTGGGGTTACGGGGATCGGGTGGGATATGTGTCGGTGCAGGCTCGATAGGCCGAAATGGCCTCTATCTGCATTGTGGGGTTTCTGTGGTTTCTGTGGTAAGATGGCTGACTGTAGGAGCACCGTGGTATAGGTCTTGTCCCAGCGGAGACTCCACGAGGACTGAGTTCGCAGTCCTGTGGGGAGCGTGATGACATCATCACGTTTGTGTTGTGACATCATCACGTTGTTCGCGTTTCCCGCGCTTAGGGCGTCACGTGATGCGCGTCGTTGCGTCGCTGGCCGTTGAGGCCGAAATTGGGAGGCCGGGCTGTGCCGGTGCTTGCTGCAGGAGCGGAAGATTGCGTCGCTCCTGTCGGCTGGCCGTTGAGGCCGAAGACGCTAGGCCGGGCTGTGCCGGCGCACGCACATCACGTCGTACATGACGTCAGCGCGCTAGGGCGCGCCTTAAAGGGGCAATGGCCCCAACAGGTAAATTAAAAGGGCAACGGCCCCAAAAGGTAAGTTAAAGGGAATTATGTGTCTCAATGTAAGGGACAACCAGTGGTACCGCCACAAATGTATATTTATACACTCAGGGATATATCTGTTTATACACTGTATGGATAGATCTGTGTTTATGTGTTCAACCATAAATGTTTTTCGATGCTTTGGCAACATAAGATGTACCTTGTCATGCCAATAAAGCGATTTGAATTGAATTGAATTGAGAGAGTGTGTGAGAGACTGAGAGTGTGAGAGAGTGAGACCGAGAGAGAGTGAGAGAGAGTGTGTGAGAGAGTGAGAGAGAGTGTGTGTGAGAGAGTGAGAGTGTGAGAGAGTGAGAGTGAGAGAGTGAGAGTGAGAGAGAAAGGTAGAGCGAGAGAGAGAGAGTGTGTGAGAGAGAAAGTGAGAGAGTGAGAGTGTGTGAGAGAAATGAGAGATAGAGAGTGAGAGAAAGAGTGTGTGAGAGAGAGAGAGAGTGTCTCAGGGAGTGAAAGAGAGAGAGTGAGAGAGAGAGTGTGTTTGAGAGAGAGGGGGCAGACAAGGGCAGACGTCGACGATGAAGTCCAACACCGCCTTCAGTGTGCCAGTGCAGCCTTCGGTCGCCTGAGGAAGAGAGTGTTTGAAGACCACGACCTCAAACCCGGCACTAAGCTCATGGTCTACAGAGCAGCAGTGATACCCGCCCTGCTGTATGCCTTAGAGACATGGACCATGTACAGCAGGCACCTCAAAGCACTGGAGAGGTACCACCAATGATGCCTCCACAAGATCCTGCAAATCCATTGGCAGGATAAGCGCACCAACGTCAGTGTTCTTGCTCAGGCCAATATCCCCAGCATCGAAGCTCTGACCACGCTCAATCAGCTCCGATGGACGGGTCACATTGTCCGCATGCCCGATACGAGACTCCCAAAACAAGCGCTCTACTCGGAGCTCCGGCACAGCAAGAGAGCCCCAGGTGGGCAGAGGAAATGCTTCAAGGACACCCTCAAAGCCTCCTTGAAAAAGTGTAACATCCCCACCGACACCTGGGAATCCCTGGCCCAAGACCGCACAAAGTGGAGGAGAAGCATCCGGGAAGGCACCGAACACCTCGAGTCTCTTCGTCGGGAGCAAGCGGAAGCCAAGCACAGGCAGCGCAAGGAGCGCACGTCAACGCAAGCACCCCACCCACCCGCCCCTTCAACCACCATCTGCCCCACCTATGACAGAGACTGTAGGTCCCGCATTGGGCTCATCAGTCACCTGAAAACTCATTTTTAATGTGGAAGCAAGTCATCCTTGGTTCTGAGGGACTGCCTAAGAGAAGAGAAGAGTGAGAGAGAGTGAGAGAGAGATTGTGAGAGAGAATGAGAGAGTGAGTGTGAGAGAGAGTGAGAGAGAGTGTGTGAGAGTGAGAAAGTGAGAGAGAGAGTGTGAGAGAGAGCGTGAGAGCGTGAATGTGAGAGAGAGTGAGAGAGAGAGAGTGTGAGAGTGAGAGAGAACGAGTGTGAGAGTGAGAGTGAGTGTGAGGGAGTGTGAGAGAGTGTGAGAGAGTGTGAGAGAGTGAGAGAGAGTGAGAGAGTGTGAGAGAGTGTGAGTGAGAGAGTGTGAGTGAGAGAGAGTGTGTGAGAGAGAGTGAGAGAGAGCAAGAGAGAGATAGAGTGTGTGATAGTGAGAGAGAGTGAGTGTGTGAGAGTGTGTGAGAGAATGAGAGAAAGAGAGAATGAGAGAAGTGAGATAGAGTGAGAGAGTGTGAGAGAGAGAGTGAGTGTGAGTGTCTTGTTTTGCACACACTGTACAAAAATAATAAATTGCAGGACAACAGAGTATAACAGTTTAATTCTTTTATGAAGCATTAGGTCTGATCTTACTCATAACAGCTCCATGGGGAAAAAGATGGCGTTAGGACCCCTAGCCTGGGTCTTCAAAACAATAGCAGTCCTTACAGATGTCTGCAGGCCAATGACAACTCAGCATGTGATCACATGTGAATATAATAGGTATTCCTTACAGATGCCTGCGGGCCAATGATAATTCAATATGCAAATGTTACATCCCCTTTCTTTTAAAAGAAAAATGTTATGCATTACTTTTAAACCTTTCTTCTACATAATGTTCTCGGTAGCATAAACATATAAGTAAACTCAGCATTTAACTAGCACTGAAAACATTTCAACGTTTCAATAACGATGTACAGATTTTTTTTAGGACAGCGATCCGCCTACACCCTTTGACAGTTCACAAGTCAAGGATAACTCTAGGCTTGACCTCTCGTCCCGACCTTGTGTGGTATGGAACAGAGCATGCTCCTGAATCAGTCAACAATTCAGGTTCAGGTTTAGGTTCAGGTAAGTATGATGTGTTTTGTGTATTGCTCTGTTCATCACACTCTGTTGAACTGATCCTCTCGTCAGAATGACAGTGTTGTTCCTTGGTGTTCAGGAGGTGCCTGCGATTGCGGCAGTACACCTGTCCTTCTGGGGTGCGGATGTGATACGATCGTTCAGTGTCAGCTGGCTGGATGACGACTGCTGGCTTCCAGTAGTCATGCTCCTGGATTCTGACGGATTCTCCATTGTGCAGCGGCGGCAGTAGTCTAGCTGACCTGTCATAGTATCTCTTTTGGTATTGCTGTCTCTGTACACATTTTGCATGCACTTGCTTGCAGCTGACGACCTCTGGCTGTAGCTGCTGGTTGGCGCTTGGAAGGATTGAGCGAAGTCTGCAGCTCATCAACAGCTGTGCTGGTGACTTGAAGTTGTCAACCGGAGTGTTGCGGTACTCAAGGAGACTGATGTAGGGGTCTCTTTTGTCCGCTTTGGCTTTGTCCGTGTGTGTTTTTGCAATCTGGACAGTTTTTTCAGCAAGGCCATTAATTTGAGGGTAATGTGGGTTTGATGTGACATGTGTGAAATCCCATGCCTTGGCAAACGACTCGAACTCTTTTGATTTGTATTGGGGGCCATTGTCTGAGACTAAAGTCTCTACAATGCCATGCCTGGCAAAGGCTGCCTTTAGCTTGTGGATCACAGCTGCAGATGTGGTGCTGTGAAGCTTGTCCAGTTCAAAAAATCTGCTGTAGTAATCAACAGTCACTATGTAGTCCTCGTTGTTCCATGTGAACAGATCCGTTGCCGCGACCTGCCAGGGCCTGCCTGGGATACGGTGAGGTATCATGGGCTCTTTGACATTTGATGGGCAGTTTTCTAGACAAATGGAACATTTTCCGACAATGTCCTCAATGTGTTTGCATATTCCGGGCCAAAACATAATGTCATGTGCCCTTTGTTTGCATTTTTCCATGCCCATATGTCCAGCATGAATTTTTGTCAACATCTCTTCTCTGAGACTGGTAGGAATGATGATTTTCTCCCCTTTGAAGATGATTCTGTTGATTTGTGACAGTTTGTCTCTGTGGTTCCAGAATTCAGATATGCTCTGAGGGCATTTCCTCCTTTCCTCAGGCCATCCTTCATGTATGACTTTGCTCAGCAGTGTGAGTTGTGCATCTTTCTCTGTTCCTGCTTGGATCTCCTTCAGTTTTGAGTCACTCACAGGTAAGCTGTTGTACACCATGTGCACCTGCACATCCATGCCTTCACTGAGGCTGCTGTCCTGGTAGCTAAGAGACTTTATGGAGAGCGTGTCTGCGACAGGAATGTCTTTGCCTGGGCGGTGAATGATTGTGAAGTCGTACTTCTGTAGCTGAAGGATCATTCTCTGTAGCCTTGGTGGGGCTGCAGCTAGTGGTTTCCTCATGATTGACTCGAGGGGCTTGTGGTCGGATTCCACAATGACTTGTCGGCCATAGACATACTGGTAGAAATGCTTACATCCGAACAGAATTGCATATAGCTCTTTCTCGATTTAAGCATAGTTGATTTCACTGTCTGAGAGAGATCTGGAAGCGTAGCCGATGGGCTTTCCTTCTTGCAGTAATACAGCGCCTAGTTCGTACTTTGATGTGTCTATTTGTAGTCTGAGCTCTTTGTTGGGGTCGAAGTAGGCAAGAACTGGTCCTGGTTGCTGAAATGCTGTGTCATGTTGTTTGTCCCACAGGAACTCATTGGATTGTTTGAGCAACTGATGCATGGGTGCGTTGACTTCAGAGAGGCTCGGGGCAAACTTGGCTAAGTAGTTAACCATGCCTAGTACTGTCTCTAGCTCTGCGCGGTTCTTCGGTGGCTCCATCCTCTTGATGGTGGAGATTTTCTCTGGATCCGGCTTAATGCCATAAGTTGAGAGGCGATGCCCGAAATAACTGATCTCGGTGGACCTGATTATGCTTTTCTCGGGGTTGAGCCGGATACCTTTCTCCCGTGATCTTTGTAGCATCGCACAGAGGTTCCTGTCATGTTCCGCTCTATTCCTGCCATAGATGAGGATGTCGTCTAAAATTGCGACTACTCCATCGAGGCCTTCATAGGTTTCGTTGATCTTCCGCTGGAATTCATCCTGAGCTGAGATCAGACCAAATGGTAAACGCAGAAATCGGTAGCGTCCAAATGGTGTGTTGAATGTTGTTAGCTTAGATGACTCTTCCGTGAGCTTGATAGTCCAGTATCCTGATCGTGCGTCCATTACACTGAAGTGCTCCCACTAGCTTGGGTGTGATGTCATCTAGCATTGGTAGAGGGTAGTGAGGGCGTTTGATAGCCTTGTTCAAATCTCTGGGGTCGAGACAGACTCTGAGCTTGCCTGTACGTGGTTTCTCAACCACTACTAACGCGTTGACCCACTCTGTCAGTTCTGTTTCCCGGACCATGATTTCTGTATTCTCCATGCTCTGCAGCTCCTCCTTCAGGTGACTACGTAGAGCAAGGGGTATCCTTCTCGGTGGGCAAACCACAGGGGTTGCTGCTGGGTGAAGGTGAATAGTGCATTCACCTGGGAATAGTCCGATTCCTTTGAAAATGTCAGCAAACTCCTCCATGACTGTCTGCTTCTCAAATGGTGCTGTCACTGATAGCACTAGCTCGACGAGGTCCATGTCTAAACATGCCTTTAGACCTAGCACTGGAGGTGCTTGAGTGTCAACAATGTAAAAGTCCAACATCATGTCACTTTCTTTGTACTTGCATTTCATCATGCATGTGCCTTTTACAATGAGCTGCTCACCCCCATAGCTGGTCAGTCTGCGTGAGGTGGGCTGTAGCTCACACTCATCCTTCAAGCTGTGATACTCACTCAGAGGAATTACATTAACCTGAGATCCAGTGTCTAGTTTAAACTTAAGCTCTGTGCCCTGTTTTCCTATCTCAATATCGGCTAAAGCTTGCTCAGTCTCTGAAATCTGTTTTTTCTGTGACACAGAATCAATAAACAGTTCCTTTGCATTTGGCTCTCTATCTGGCATTTGGCTGTCACTCACAGTCCTGCAAACTTTAGCAAAGTGGTTCCATTTACCAAATTTAGCGGATTGCCTTCCTTTGGCGGGGCAGTGCTCCTTTTCTCCATGCATCTTGTTTCCACAATATCCACAGTTTTTGAAGCATTTTATGTCTGTGTCACTCATTTTTAGAACTCTCTCTGTTCTTTCTGTTCTGAAACACGCTCTCTGGGCGGTGTTCTTTGGTGTGTGTCTATTAACTGCGTGCACTGTCTGTTCACTCGAGCTGCTCGTGGCGCTGGTTATGGTTTTCAACTGTGCTTGGGCTATCTTGTGCGATCTAGCTATGTCCATAGCTTTGTCCAGCGTTAGCCCGGACCCAACATTCAAAAGTTTCTCACTCACTTTAGCTGAATGTATTCCAAACACGATGCGGTCTCTGACCATCTCATCTTTATTTGAATATTCACAGTCTTTTACCAGCAGTTTTAACTCAGTCACGAACTGTTCAAATGACTCACTAGCTCCTTGTACTTTCTCCTGAAACTTGTACCTAGCGAATATCGTATTTGTCTTGGGCATCACATATGATTCAAAACGGTCAAAATAACTTTTCAGTACCTTTGCTTCATCTGCGGTGAGAGACCATGTGTTAAAAATGTCTCTCCCCTTTTCTCCGATCCACAGGAGTAGGTAGCTGCATCTTTCTTCCTCCCCTTTGCTTTTCAACGGACCCGAGAACATCAACTCCACGTGTTGCTTGAACTTGCGCCATTCTCCACGTAAGTTCAAACATCCCCAATCCATTCAAGGGAAGGGAGCTCCAACGATGTCGATTTCAAATCCCTGTTCTGACACCATGTCTTGTTTTGCACACTTTGTACAAAAATAATAAATTGCAGGACAACCGAGTATAACAGTTTAACTCTTTTATGAAGCATTAGGTCTGATCTTACTCATAGCAGTACACTGGGGAAAAGCCTGGCATTAGGACCCCTAGCCTGGGTCTTCAAAACAATAGCAGTCCTTACAGATGCCTGCAGGCCAATGACAACTCAGCAGGTGATCACATGTGAATATAATAGGTATTCCTTACAGGTGCCTGCAGGCCAATGATAATTCGATATGCAAATGTTACAGTGAGAGAGAGTGAGAGAGTGTGTGAGAGAGAGTGTGTGAGAGAGCGAGGGAGAGAATGTGAGAGAGAGAGAGTGAGTGTGTGAGAGGAGAAAGTGTGTGAGAGAGTGAGAGAGAGTGTGTGAGAGAGAGAAAGTGAGTGAGTGTGTGAGAGATAGAGTGTGAGACTGAGTGTGTGAGAGAGAGTGAGAGAGAGTGAGAGAGAGAGAGTCAGAGAGTGAGAGAGAGAGGTAGAGCGAGAGAGAGTGAGAGTGTGAGAGTGAGAGAGAGTGAGAGTGAAAGTGTGAGAGTGAGTGTGAGAGAGAGTGAGAGAGTGAGAGAGAGTTTGCAAGAGAGTGATAGAGAGTGTGTGAGAGATAGAACGTGAGAGTGATTGTGTGAGAGAGTGAGAGTGAGAGAGAAAGTGAGCGAGAACGAGAGAGTGAGTGTGAGAGAGTGAGAGATTGAGTGTGTGTGAGAGAGCGAGAGAGTGAGAGTGTGTGATAGAGTGAGGGAGAAGAGAGGGAGGAAGAGCGAGAGAGTGAGTGATAGTGTGTGTGAGAGAGAGAGAGTGAGAGAGACTGAGTGTGTGAGGGAGAGAGTGAGAGAGAGAGAGAGAGTGTGTGAGAGCGAGAGAGAGATAGAGTGTGTGAGTGAGAGAGAGAGAGAGAGAGTGTGTGAGAGCGAGAGAGAGATTGAGTGTGTGAGAGAGAGCGAGAGTGAGTGTGTGTGAGAGAGAGTGAGAGAGTGAGAGAGCAAGAGCAAGAGAGAGTGAGAGAGAGAGAGTGAAAGAGTGAGAGAGAGGGATGGAGAGCGAGAGATTGAGAGCGAGAGTGTGAGAGCAAAAGTGAGAGAGAGTGTGTGTTGAGCGAGAGACTGAGAGAGTGAGAGAGTGTGAGAGTGAGAGAGTGTGTGTAGAGCGAGAGAGTGAGTGAGAGAGAGTGAGAGAGTGAGAGAGTGAGTGAGTGTGTGAGAGAATGAGTGAGAGAGAGAGAGAGAGAGATTGAGTGTGTGAGAGAGATAGTGAGAGAGAGGAAATTAGAGCGAGAGAGTGAGAGACAGAGTGTGAGAGAAAAAGTGAGAGAGAGAGTGAGAGAGTGAGAGAGTGTGTGAGTGTCTGAGAGAGAGAGAGTGTGTGAGAGAGTGAGAGTGTGCGAGAGTGAGCGAGAGTGAGAGAGAGTGTGTGAGAGAGAGAGTGAGAGAGTGAGAGAAAGCGAGAGAGAGAGAGTGAGAGAGTGTGTGAGAGTGAGCGAGAGTGAGAGAGAGAGAGAGAGAGTGTGAGAGAGAGTGTGAGAGTGAGCGAGAGTGAGAGAGTGTGTGAGAGTGAGCGAGAGTGAGAGAGAGTGTGAGAGAGAGCGAGAGAGAGTGTGAGAGAGAGTGTGAGAGAGAGTGAGAGTGTGTGTGAGAGAGAGCGAGAGAGAGTGAGAGAGAGAGAGAGAGAGTGTGAGAGAGAGTGTGAGAGAGAGCGAGAGAGAGTGTGAGAGAGAGTGTGAGAGAGAGTGAGAGAGTGTGTGAGAGAGTGAGAGTGAGAGAGAGTGAGAGAGTGTGTGAGAGAGAGCGAGAGAGAGTGAGAGAGAGAGAGAGAGAGTGTGAGAGAGAGTGTGAGAGAGAGTGAGAGTGTGGGTGAGAGAGAGCGAGAGAGAGTGAGAGAGAGAGAGAGAGAGTGTGAGAGAGAGCGTGAGAGAGAGCGAGAGAGAGAGAGTGAGAGAGCGTGTGAGAGTGAGCGAGAGTGAGAGAGTGTGTGAGAGTGAGCGAGAGTGAGAGAGAGTGAGAGAGAGTGTGTGAGAGAGTGAGAGAGAGTGTGAGAGAAAGCGAGAGAGAGAGAGTGAGAGAGTGTGTGAGAGTGAGCGAGAGTGAGAGAGTGAGAGAGAGAGTGTGAGAGAGAGTGTGAGAGTGAGAGAGAGTGTGTGAGAGAGTGAGAGAGTGTATGAGAGAGTGAGAGAGTGAGAGAGTGTGAGAGAGTGAGTGAGAGAGAGTGTGAGAGAGAGCGAGAGTGAGAGAGTGTGAGAGAGAGAGTGATATAGAGTGAGAGAGAGAGTGTGTGAGAGGGTGGGAGAGAGAGAGTGAGAGAGCGAGTGAGAGAGAGGGAAGTAGAGCGAGAGAATGAGAGAGAGCGAGAGAAAGAGAGAGCGAGAGAGTGAGGGAGAGCGAGAGAAAGAGAGAGCGAGAGAGTGAGAGTGAGCGAGAGAAAGAGAGAGCGAGAGAGTGAGAGTGAGCGAGAGAAAGAGAGAGCGAGAGAGTGAGAGAGAGCGAGAGAGTGAGAGAGAGCGAGAGAAAGAGAGAGCGAGAGAGTGAGAGTGAGCGAGAGAAAGAGAGAGCGAGAGAGTGAGAGTGAGTGTGACAGAGTGAGAGAGTTTGAGAGAGAGAGACTGAGTGAGAGAAGGTGAGAGAGTGAGAGAGAGTGAGTGTCTGAGAGAAAAAGTTAGTGAATGTGTGAGAGAGTGAGAGAGTGAGAGAGAGAGAGAGAAATTGAGAGAGAGTGAGAGATAGTGTATGAGAGAGAGAGAGCGAGAGTGAGAGAGAGTGTGAGAGAGAGCGAGAGAGTGAGAGAGTGTGAGAGAGAGCAAGAGAGTGAGAGAGTGTGAGAGAGAGCGAGAGAGTGAGAGAGTGTGAGAGAGAACGAGAGAGTGAGAGAATGTGTGAGAGAGAGCGAGAGTGAGAGAGAGTGTGAGAGAGAGCGAGAGTGAGAGAGAGTGTGAGAGAGAGCGAGAGAGTGAGAGAGTGTGAGAGAGTGTGAGAGAGAGAGCGAGAGTGAGAGAGAGAGCGAGAGAGTGAGAGAGAGTGAGAGAGAGCGAGAGAGTGAGAGAGTGTGAGAGAGAGCGAGAGAGTGAGAGAGTGTGAGAGAGAGCGAGAGTGAGAGAGAGTGTGAGAGAGAGCGAGAGTGAGAGAGAGTGTGAGAGAGAGCGAGAGTGAGAGAGAGTGTGAGAGAGAGCGAGAGAGTGAGAGAGTGTGAGAGAGTGTGAGAGAGAGAGCGAGAGTGAGAGAGAGAGCGAGAGAGTGAGAGAGAGATTGTGTGAGAGAGAGTGAGAGTGAGAGAGAGTGTGAGAGAGAACGAGAGAGTGAGAGAGAGAATGTGTGAGAGAGAGAGCGAGAGTGAGAGAGAGTGTGAGAGAGAGCGAGAGTGAGAGAGAGTGTGAGAGAGAGCGAGAGAGTGTGAGAGAGTGTGAGAGAGCGAGAGAGTGAGAGAGAGATTGTGTGAGAGAGAGAGTGAGAGTGAGAGAGAGTGTGAGAGAGAAAGTGAGAGAGATTGAGAGAGTGAGAGGGAGAGCGAGAGTGTATGAGAATGAGAGAGAGTGTGCGAGAGAGAAAGTGAGAGTGAGAGTGTGAGAGAGAGTGATAAAGAGTGAGAGAGAGTGTGTGAGAGTGAGAGAGAGAGAGTGAGAGAGTGTGAGAGAGAGCGAGAATGAGAGAGATTGAGAGCGTGTGTGAGAGAGAGAGTGAGAAAGAGAGTGAGAGAGATTGAGAGAGCGATTGAGAGAGAGTAAGAGAGAGAGTGAGTGTATGAGTGAGAGTGAGTGTATGAGAGAGTGAGAGTGTGCGAGAGAGAAAGTGAGAGAGAGAGTGAGTGTGTGAGAGGGTGTATGAGAGAGTGCGAGAGAGTGTGCGAGAGAAAGTGAGAGAGTGAGAGTGTGAGAGAGAGAGAGAGAGAGAGAGAGAGATTTGTTGTCATGATTCAGGAGTTGTGGGCTGTGAGGCCCTCAGATCCCAGGTCACTGACTGACTGGCATTTATCACACGCCTCCAACTAATGCTTTTCCTTCTATTTCTAACATTGCCTGCAGTTTACCATTGCTGAGCCAGTTTTCTGTCCAATTTGTTAATTTATCATTAGTTCTGTGAACTTAAATTTTGTTAATAAGACCCGTATGTGGAATTTTCGTTGAACTGGTCCTCTCAAGAAGAACAAGACGTTGCCACTGGTTTGCGAGCTCTGGTCCATAGGTTAGTAGAATCACTAAATGAAAGGGGTGAAGAAAAATAAAGTTTGCTTTGCTGACCACCTCCATTCAGTCTGCAGTGCGACCCTGAGCTTCCGGTCGCCTGCCATTTTAATTTCCCATCCCTCTCTGACCTCGCCGTCCTCGACCTCTTACACTGTTCCAATGAAGCTCAACGCAAGCTCGAGGAACAGCACCTCATCTTTTGATTAGGCACTTTACAGCCTTCTGGACTCAACATCTAGCTCAACAATTTCAGGCTATAACCTCTGCTCCCATTTTCTCGGACAGCCTGTAATGGAGGACGGCAGCACCAGAGCCTCTGGGAGCGGTGGGAGGTGTGGGCTGGTGCTAGGGGTGGGGATCCTCCATCGTACACAGCCAGTGGGGTGGTCTGCACCCCTGGTGTCCACCCACCTTTCCAGAAACAGAAGATAGGAGCAGGAGTAGGCCATTCGGCCCCTCGAGCCTGCTCCGCCATTTAATGAGATCATGGCTGATCATCCAAATTCAGTACCCGGTCCCTGCTTTCTCCCCATATCCCTTGATCCCTTTAGCTTCAAGAAATATAACTAACTCCTTCTCGATCAGGCTCGCTGATACAAAATCATTGCTAATTTCCATTATCCACTACAGACATTACAATGAAGATTGGAGGCTCCACTGTAACTGGAACACTTTATACCCCGCCACATTCCCAGGCCACGGCAACCCTCTCCTCTTTGCCAGATTGTCCAGGCTTCCCTCTCCCCTCTACTATTCTGCTGTTGCTGATTACACCTCCGCTGGGCCCATCTTTTGTTTCTGTACTTCTCCCATTTCCACCCCCTTTTGCCTTGCACCATCATCCCCTACGCCCTCCACCTGACCACAGACCTTTCCTCCCCTCCCCCCTTTCCCTGCCTCTGTACTTGTTTAAAACCTGTTCCGTCTCTAACTTTTTCCAGTTCTGACGAAAGGTCATCGACCTGAAACGTTAACTCTGTTTCTCTCTCCACAGATGCTGCCTGACCTGCTGAGTATTTCCAGCGTTTTACATAGAAACATAGAAGATGGGAGCAGGAGTAGGCCATTCGGCCCCTCGAGCCTGCTCCGCCATTCAATGCGATCATGGCTGATCATCCAAATTCAGTACCCGGTCCCTGCTTTCTCCCCATACCCCTTGATCCCTTTAGCCTTAAGAAATATATCCAACTCCTTCTTGAATATATTTAATGAATTGGCCTCAACTGCCTTCTGTGGTAGAGAATTCCACAGGTTCACCACTCTCTGGGTGAAGAAATTCCTCCTCATTTCTGTCCTAAATGGCCTACCCCTTATCCTTAGACTGTGACCCCTGGTTCTGGACTCCCTGACCATTGGGAACATCCTTCCTACATCTAGTCTGTCTAGTCCTGTTAGAATTTTATAAGTTTCAATGAGATCCCCTCTCATTCTTCTAAACTCCAGCGAGTATAAGCCCAATCGACTCAATCTCTCCTCATACGTCATTCTTGCCATCCCAGGTATCAGCCTGGTGAATCTTCGCTGAACTCCCTCCTGTAATGTATATACCTTTAAGGGGGGGAACTATGTTTTACAGCTCATGTATACTGCAGTACCGGCAGTGACCACACCTGTATATAACACTGAGTAGTAATCTGTACAGATCAGTTGCAGTGTGAGCCACGTTGAGTAAACACCTGTTGTACCGTTCTCCGCAGTCTGTGTCTTAATATACACGGACGCAACATTGGCGACGAGGCAGGTTCGAACCTACCTGCAACTCTGCATCACCTCCCGGGGATTCGTTCCTGGAGATCAGTGGATTGGAGGTCAAGGCCAGAGGCTCGGGCGTCGACCACGGGCAACCGCCCAGTCATCCAGCAGAGACTCGAGAATTGCGGGGGAGGCTGTCGAGAGCCAGGCTTGGCTTTCCAGTCAAGGTGGTCCAGTGAAACGGGCTGGCAACAGGTAGTGCACAGACCCTTCCCGGACAGCGGCGGGCTAGAGCCCGACCGAGCGGCACAGCAAAGGGCCGAGCAGCGTCGACGGGGGGAGAGAGAGAGGGCAGAGCGCACAGGGCGCAGCCGGTGTTCAGGGGCCGAGCAGCGTCGGAGAGAGGGAGAGAGAGACGCACAGAAAACCGCGAGGTGCCGCCATTGCCACGAGGACCGCCGAGAGCGGCGTTGGCAGCAGCGCAGGAGAAGCGCGCAAAACCTATAGGGCGCCGCCATTGCCACGAGAACCGCCGGGAGCAGCGTCGGCAGCAGCGGGGGAGGAAGGAAAGCACGGGAGACGCCATTTTAAGCCATTGGGAGCCGCCATTTTAAACCACACCCAAAATGCCGAAGAGTGGCAGTATCACCGCATTTGACAATGAAGTCGAAGATTGGACTACATATGTCAAACGAATAGAGGTGTACTGCAAGGCAAATGGGGTGTCAGATGACAAGAAAGCGTCGGTATTGTTAAATTTAATGGGTGCAAAGACGTATGGTGTATTACGAAATCTAGCAACCCCAACAAAGCCAATGAAAAAGAGTTTTGAAGACATAGTAACAATACTAAAGGAACATTTAAACCCCACACCGCTGCTGATAGCAGAAAGATTCAAGTTTCACAAACGGAAACAGCATAAGGATGAAAGCAATGCTGATTATTTAACAGAACTGCGCAAACTATCGAAACACTGCCAGTTTGGAGCGGGACTGGCAGATACCTTAAGGGACAAGTTTGTGTGTGGGCTTCAAAGTGAAGGAACCCAGAAACGGTTTTTATCTGAAAAGGACCTTACGCTGGAAAAGGTTTTCAGCATTGCGGTAACATATGAAGCAGCAGCACGGGGCGCTGCAGAGATACAACAGAGACCGCAAGAATATAGCACAAACGAAATGTCATATGGAACAGAGAAGTGCTATCGCTGCGGCAGAACAACACACAACCAGACCAAAGACAAAGTGTGCAGACAGTGTGGAAAAGTAGGACACATAGCACGAGTCTGCAGGTCAGGAAAGAAAACCAGCAATAAGAAACCGACCAAAGGAAAGTACAAGAAGGTACATAAGATAACGGAGAATAGTTCAGATGAACAAAAGAGTGATAACGACTCCGAAAGCAGGAACGGAGTTGTCTGAAACTACATAATGTGATCACAACGGAGGATCACCGAACCATTTGGGTCACTCTCAAGATAGCAGGAGTCCAGGTAAAGATGGAATTGGACACAGGATCAGCCCTAACAGTCATAAACCGATGGGACTACGAGTGGCTATTCTCACACATACTCTTGAGAGACACAAAAATTATTTTGAAGACGTACACGGGGCAAAAAGTCTACCCCAAAGGAAAAATAAGGGTGACCGTTATATATAACGGTAAGGAAACACCAAAACTAGACCTGTATGTATTGCAAGATGGAGGACCACCATTACTGGGACGTGAGTGGATCCGGAAAATACAACTGGATTGGCATTCCATACAGGCACTGACTGTGGCTGACAAAAAGGATGACGACATCACACCTGGGCGACTGTCAAAGATCCTAACTGACGTGAAAGAAGTGATCCAGCAAGGACTCGGAACACTAAAAGGCATGACAGCGACGATTAAAATTGAAGAAAACGCAAGCCCAATATTTTTTAAGGCCAGACCGGTACCTTATGCGATCCGCCCAGCCGTCGAAGCAGAGCTGGAGAGTCTGGAACGTTCAGGTGTACTGTCCAAGGTAGACTGGAGCGAGTGGGCTACACCCATCGTCCCTGTGATGAAAAAGTCGTTGAGCAGCACGCCTGGGGAACCAAGGAAGGTTCGCATCTGTGGGGACTTTAAGGTAACAGTGAACCCGGTCCTTCACACCGTGCAATATCCACTTCCGCGGATTGAAGAAATTTTCGCCTCGCTATCTGGAGGGAAACGCTTCACTAAGATTGATCTGGCCCAGGCATATCTGCAAATGGAGGTAGAAGAAGCATCAAAAAATATACCTCACAATCAACACCCATAAAGGTCTCTACCAATACAACCGGCTGGTATTCGGGGTAGCATCAGCTCCGGCTATTTGGCAGAGGGCAATGGAACAACTCCTGCAAGGGATCCCAGGGACCCAGTGTTATTTGGACGACATCCTGGTCACGGGCGAAAATGACAGTGATCACCTTGCCAACCTGGAGCAGGTGCTCACTAGATTGCAGGAATATGGGCTCCGAGCTAACCGCCCCAAATGCGAGTTTTTTAGAAAACAGATCTCTTATTGTGGCCACGTTATCGATAAAGAGGGGTTACATAAGTCCCCTTAAAAGATTGAGGCAGTAGTCAAGGCTCCAGCACCGGAAAATGTGTCACAACTGAGGTCGTTCCTCGGGCTGGTAAACTGCTACCATAAGTTCTTGCCAAATTTGTCTACAATACTACACCCACTGAACACCCTACTGCAAACTGGGGTGCCATGGAAGTGGAGTGACAAATGTAGACGAGCTTTCCAGAAGAGCAAAACACTAATCACATCGAAAGAGGTATTGGCCCATTACAACCCAGCATTACCAATTCGGTTGGCATGTGATGCGTCACCGTACGGCATTGGAGCGGTGCTGTCGCACAAATTCTCGGACGGCTCAGAGAGGCCAATAGCCTTTGCATCACGATCACTAACCTCAGCCGAGCGTAACTATGCCCAGATTGACAGGGAGGCCCTAAGCCTAGTGTGGGGAGTGAAAAAGTTCAATCACTATCTGCACGGGCAGAAATTCACCTTCCTGACTGATCACCAGCCTCTTGTCTCCATTTTTAATCCAAAGAAGGGTGTTCCGGTAATGACTGCGCAACGACTACAAAGATGGTCACTTTTTCTAGGGGCGCACCACTATGAGATTGAATATAAGGGCACGAAACAGCATGGAAATGCTGATTGGCTATCACACCTGCCACTTCCTACTGCGGAGGAAGCACCAGCAGTGGATCCTGTCAAAATATTCCATTCGACTATAGTTGAATATCTACCGGTAACTAACGCTTGTATCAAAAAGGAAACCCGAAATGACCCGACACTGTCTCGGGCATATGATTTGACGGTGAAGGGACGGCCAGCACATGGCGACTCACTGTTGCCAGCATTCTCGACAAGGAGAGAACAGCTGTCAGTGTGCCGGGGGACCTTGATGTGTGGATCCCGAGTGGTAATTCCACCCAAGTTAAGGGATAGAGTGCTCAATGAGCTTCATGAGGGTCATCTGGGAGGGGTAAAAATGAAAAGCCTAGCCAGGGCTTATGTGTGGTGGCTGGGAATCGATAAACAAATCGAGGACCTGACCAAGAGCTGCTCAGGATGCCAGAAAGTCCAAAATGCACCACCACAGGCCCCTCTACACCCATGGGAGTGGCCCTCATCTCCATGGCAATGGGTGCATATTGATTTTGCTGGTCCATTCATGGACTCAATGTTTTTAATAGCCGTGGATGCGCACTCGAAATGGCCTGTGGTCATCAACATGTCCTCCACCACCACGGAGAAAACTATTGCAGTCCTATGGACTATTTTTGCCAGGAATGGCTTGCCTGAACAGATTTGCTCCGACAACGGACCACAGTTTATGTCCGAAGAGTTCCAGAGGTTCTTGAAAAAGAATGGGGTAAGGCGTTACACATCTGCCCCGTATCATCCAGCCACAAATGGATTGGCTGAGAGGTTTGTACAAACCTTTAAGAAGGCAATAAAGCCTATGTACAATGATAACATTCCGCTGCAGCACAAGGTGGACAATTTCCTGTTCGCCTACCGGAATGCGACACATGCAGTCACCAACCAGGCCCCAGCCATGATGTTCTTTAACTGAAGGTTAAGATCTCGCCTGGATTTGCTCAGACCAAACGTACGAAGAGATGTTGAGAGTAAGCAATTCCAGCACATCTATGAGAAGCCAACAAGGAGCTTCAATGTAGAGTAACCAGTCTTGGCCCACGACTACCGAACAGAAAAATGGCAGCCAGGAATGATATGCACACGGCAGGGCCCACTCCTGTAAACAGTGGACGTTGGGGAGAGCATCGTGAGACGCCATGCTGACCAGATCCTAGAGTCACAGGAACAAGTCAACCCCATGCCTCACCCATACGTACCTGGTGATGAACCCGACGTACAGGTCGCATCTACCCCAGAAACAGCAGCATCGGAAGCTGATGAACCAACCGACGACAGGAGGCCAGAATCGCCTCCGCACCAAGAGCAAGACACTCGGGAAAGGCGCTATCCAGAAAGCATCAGGAAGCCTCCCCAAAGACTGAATATATAAATAGACTATTTTCAGCTAATGTTGCATGTTAAAAGTGTTAATTGTAATTAGTTTGATATTTAATTGTTAAATGAGTGTTATGGTACTGTTAATCTAAAAGGGGAGGAATTGTAATGTATATACCTTTAAGGGGGGGAACTGTGTTTTACAGCTCATGTACACTGCAGTACCGGCAGTGACCACACCTGTATCTAACACTGAGTAGTAATCTGCACAGATCAGTTGCAGTGTGAGCCACGTTGAGTAAACACCTGTTGTACCGTTCTCCGCAGTCTGTGTCTTATTATACACGGACGCAACACCTCCATGGCAAGAAAATCCTTCCTCAGATAAGGTGACCAAAACTGCACACAATGCTCTGTTTTCTGTTTTTAATTCAGATTTCCAGCCTCCGCAGTATTTCGCTTTTGTTTAAGTGGAATAGAGTGTTGGGCTCTGTCACTGCTGCTGGTGGGGATCTGGTTGTGTGTGGGTGGGTGTTTTTGTTGCTTTCCCCGTTGAAAGGGATTCAAGGCAGGATTTAACGGCGGGGGTGGAGCACCAACCGAGGAAAGGTGACACCTCAAACACAGCCCTGAATATAATCGTGTAATGGCAAAACAAAGGGGCCTCAAAGGTCTACGGGATGAGACCCCAGACGTTGTGCTGGGATGGCATCCGCCAGCTCCATCCTGCTGGAGCTTGTAAGGTCAGTGAGGGGGCAGGGGGGGCGGAGGGCAAATAAAATGGGATTAGGGTCCTAAAGACATCATAGGGCCCTGATTAGCATATGTTAATGAGCCTCCAGTCTGAGTCAGGCAGATGCCTCGGCTGCCAGTATAAAGGGCCCAGTTAAGATGGCGGTGGGCGGGAATTGAGTGGAAGGGGGCAGCAAGTCTTTGCACAGCTTTATTACCTGTGAACCCGCCCCATTTATGCCGGGTTAAAACTCCCCCATGTATTTATGGACCAGTGGCAAAACACAACACCCCGCAGCTCAATGGAGCAATGGCAGAGTCCCCACAATGACCCCCCTTTAGCCCAGGCTGATGGTCTGCCCAGCACTGCCACAACATCTACAAGCAGCATCCAGGGGTTGGGCACCACCAAATGAAAGGTCTGTCAAACTAAAACTGCCTTTTTTAATTCATTCTCTGGATTAGGGCAGCGCTGGCAAGCCCAGCATTTATTGCCCATTCCTAGTTGCCCTTCAGAAGGTGGCGGTGAGCCTTCTTCTTGAACCGCTGCAGTCCGTGTGGTGAAGGTGCTCCCACAGTGCTGTTAGGGAGGGAGTTCCAGGATTTTGACCCAGCTACGATGAAGGATCGGCGACATACTTCCAAGTCAGGATGGTGTGTGACTTGGAGGGGAACTTGGAGGTGGTGGTGTTCCCATGTGCCTGCTGCCCTTGTCCTTCTAGGTGGTGGAGGTTGTGGGTTCGGGAGGTGCTGCCGAAGAAGCCTTGGCGAGTTGCTGCAGTGCATCTTGTAGATGGTACACACTGCAGCCACGGTACGCTGGTGGTGGAGGGAGTGAATGTCTAAGGTGGTGGATGGTTTTTAATACAATATTTATTTCATGATTTGAAAGTTTAACCCAATGAATCTCTTTTATATCTTCCTATGCCCATGAGTCCTGGAAAGCTAGACGTGAGCCTGTGGACATTGCATGTTCTCATTCTGCAGTCACCCAGGCGCATAGCACAGACTCACCCCGCTGACCATACACATTCTGAACCCGTAGAAAAGGAATTTAGCCAGGCTGAGGAGCCAACTCACCCGACGTTCTTCAACCTGCTTACCCAGCACATCAGATGGCCACAGGTCAGCACGGCGTAAGGTGTAACCTGAAACTGAAGAGCAGCCCCTTAAAATAGACAGAAGGGGTGCAACCTCCGGCACTGTGCAAATAGTTTCATCCTGAGCACAGAATGGAATCATCACAATGGTAGCGATGGTCTGGTTGGGGATTGGGATGGAGCTCAGAGGGCTGGTGAAGAGCCTGTTTGAGAGGTCGATTCTGGACGAAGGGTTTCAGTGGTGGTGGGATTGAGGTACGGATTAAGGGAGTAATCTTTCAGAGGTGGCAATAGGCAGTCTCGGTGATGGATGAGATACGGGTCTGAAATCTGGCTCAGGGTCAAACAGCACATCATGACTTCAATCTTGACTATTTTAAGGTGGAGAACGTTCTGGCTCATCCACAAATTGAAGTTGGACAGACAGGTAGGCAGTGCAGTGAAGTCAAGGGTATTGATGGAGAGCTAAAGCTGGTCGTCATTAGCACATATGTGGAAACTGACCCCATACTGGCAAAAAATGTCATTGAGGGGAAGCATATAAATGAGGAATAGGAAAATGCCAAGTATGGTGGTGCAGTGGGGAAAGAGTTAAACTGACAGCACTGGCAGTTTCACTGAATGGTGTAATAAAGACCATACTTTGCAGTAGTAAGCTTTTTCTAAGTTGATAACATAGTCGGATGTGGAAACCATAAGAGGCCCAAGAGGATGTAAGTTCTATAGCAAAATACTGTAGATGTTGGAAGTTCTGTCGTGCAGGAAAGTAAAACAATGAGTTGGAAGTAAAAGAGGCCTAGAGAGGCAGGAAAGGAGGACAATGAGTCAGAAGTACGATGTTGATGAGACCCATCTGGCATAAACAAAGGTCATGGGTGCAACAACAGCTTGTGGGATAACGGCCGATAATAAAGGCGGTACCTTAATTGACTATCGATCTAAAACCTTGTGTCGAGTGTTGGTTTAAAATACTCCACAACGGTGGTGTAGTGGTTATGTTACTGGACTAGCAATCTAGTGGCCTGGACTAATCCAGTAGAACGTGAGTTTAAATCACACCACGGCTGTTTTACAATTTGGTTTAAAAATATGGAACTAAAAAGCTGGTATCAGTGACCATGAAGCTGTTGGATTGTTGTAAAAGGTTCACTAATGTCCCTTTGGTAAAGGAAACCTGCCATCCTTACCTGGTCTGGGCCTATATGTGACTCCAATCTCACACCAATGAGCTTGTAAGATTTGCAAAATTTCTGCATTTCCCTGAAGGCTGTTATTAATAAACGGGACCCTGCGTGGACATTTTAAATCAAAAAGGGCACCCAAGATGGCGTCCGTGCCTCGTGGCAGGAAGCCTGTGGGATTTTAAAATGGACTCTGCAATGCAGACAGCTTGTGGATCGAAGCCCAAGCTGCAGTTTTCTGTGAAGAGAGACTTTGTATTTTGAAACCAGACAGGACTCTGAATTGTGTATTAGACCGAATTAGAGACAACTCTAAATTCAGTTTAGGCCTATAGTTAAGGCCATCAAGCAGTCTACATATATAATTGGAAACAGATTAAGAGAGCCATCGAGGCTGGACAGGCCCATCAAGGAACATTAATGACAATACAAGTCAATTATCAGGCAGGTAGATGCGATTACCGGCCACCTAAAACCAGTTAGTATGGATTGCTACCATTATTTAAAATAGCCCGCCAAGATTAAGACAAAGAACTAACATGATTTGGCGCGCAGATAAGGGTTTTCAAAAGGAGTATAATTGAAGGCCCCCGGGTAGCAATCGCACTCTGCTCTTCTCTTCTCTCTCTGCTCTTCGGCCCCTCGCCCTCGTGGCTGCCGCTCTTTCCCCGTCACGCGCTTACCCCCTGGCCTTTGCCGTGCCTTTTGCCACTCCATCTGAAAAATCGCCCCGGCACTGCATCGGGCGGACACGGACAATTCAGGCCAGGCGAGGCGGGACGCGACGAGGGGAGGAGGGAAGACCACCGGAGGGAAGGCCACCTGAGGAAGACCGACTAAAGAAGACCAACTAAGGAGACGAACTGAGGGGAGGCTTCGAATTATCGGGCCTTCAGTCTCAGCCGACCTGCGAATATCTGCACACCAACTCAAACTGTCGGCTGGCGACGAAGAATCATCCCTGCAAGGTAAAGTACCCAAACAGAGACTTTAACTTTGGGGTACTCGAACCTGGACAACGCCCTTGCAGCATGACGACGGCAGGCTCCAGAGAGCACCAAGAGCGAACCCTGAACCCCACCGCTGTTTTGAGTCCAACAAACCCTTTTGATTGGTGAGCATGAATTCCTGGCCCCTCATAGCTTAATATAGTTAGGTATAGGGGGTGGGATAAGGATAAGGGGATTGTTAAGATAGTTGTTTTCCCTCGATGTGCCGTGTGTTCCCCATTCCCTGTATAAGTATAGTTATTCTTTTGTATTTTTGCCTGTAGAAGTGGACACTAGTAATTTTCCATAAGATTGTATCAGTTTTTTTTCCTTTTCAATAAAATCTTGATTTTTGTTTACATCCAACCACCTGTCTACTCGAGTCTTCTCTGTACCGTCGCCTTGTACCTAAGTCCGGTGTCTAGAACCCAGGGGCGTGGGAGCGATTCGAACCGCTCGTAAACAGTCAGAGGCATAACTGACCGGGCGCACACGCCACCACCACAGGCCACCCCCTACAAGCTTGACTTAACTATCCTCAGAAGTGGCCGAGCAAGTCACTCAGTTGCATCAAACAGAAGAAGACCCACCACCACCTTCTCAGGGCAACTAAGGATGGGCAATAAATGCCGGCCTTGCCAGCGATGCCCACAGCCTGAGAATGACTTTTTTTTTTTTAATTAAAATGGTATCTAGGAGCATGATGGGGATGACTTTGTGCGCACAAGGGGAAGAAGCCATTGCAGGAGATGTGCTGGCTATGTTGGGAAAAGTTGGAATTGAACGATGATAGAGATGTGCTTTAGAGATGGAGCACGGAATGGAGAGGTTTTAGGGAAGGAAACCTGCCGTCCTTACCCGGTCTGGTCTATATCTGACTCCAGTCCCACACCAATGTGCAATAACGCACCTAAATTACGGCCACAGAGGATGTTGCTGGCGACTTTAACCAGGGTCATCTCAGAGCTGTGGGCGAGGTGGAAATAAGTGAATGTTGACTGGACACAAAAGTTGATTGGAATGGGTCTTGATGAGTTACTGGAATATTTGGTGTTTGTGGCTGGACTGCAGGTGTACACTTACCACCAGGTAGCTGGCCAAAGCGCCCAGCAAACACAATTGGCCGCTGCCTCATTACTGCTCTCTCGCCTGAATTCTAAGCAAATTAAATTTTAACCTTTAAGTCCGATGGACATTTTGCTGGTTGCATGCCTGATGTGACCAGGTCAACCGTCGGCATTCTGGCTTAAAAAATTGGCCTTTGGAAGTTCTGTTTAGCAAATCAAAGTTGACATTCTTGAAAGCTGTGCCCACCTTCAAAAAGAGACAGCAAGAGAGTGGAATGGAGCAAGTGCAGTGCTTCAAAATTAAACATTTTAAAAGGGAAAAAAATGAGTATAAATATGGTAGAGGATAAGTAAAATTAAAGTTTGAAAAAGAGAATGAGGACGAAAAGAGGAATGAGCAGAACTAAAAATTACATTTTAATGAAAATTGTCTTTTTGATTACTTTTGTAGTGTTCAGTATTGGCTGAACTCCGAGAAGCTTCATTAGTTTTTGTTTCAGTATCACCGTATGTGAGCTGGATCCATCCAAACTCCCGAGGTCCAGAGAGACAGGGCTGCTGGTCAAAGGGAACAAGTTAATTGATCCCACGCTAAAAAGGATTGGAGAGCTGGTGCGACATTCGCCATAGCCCCCGTCTCCAGTCCGCGCTGCCTTTCCGAGTGTGGTATCAATGGGGCACATTCTGGGGACCAGACTTGGCGCTGTGTGACCCCAAGAGGCCCAAAGCCCAATGGAAATCGTCAGCAGACTCGATGGGAGCTGTCGGCACTGGTCGCACCTCCATAGGGAGATCGCCTGGGCGAAAAGGTCAATGTCGGGAGGGGTGTTGGAGCAGGCTAAGTGGTTGGGAGTGGGAGAGACGATCACAACTCCTCTGGAGTAGGAGGAACACTCCTGCTCCTCCTGGCTCCACGGCATGGGCTTTTTTTTACAGCATTTTTTTATGGAGTGAATATTGAGACACCACTGTGTCAGCCAATGAGCTGGAGGCGGGGGCGGGTCTTGTGGTTTTAATTTACCGAACTACAGCAAACAGAGACTCCCGATAAAAGCAGGAATATTTCTCCAGCAAAATACAGTGAGTGGAAGATAGTTACATAACAACAGCACTTGCATTTATATAGCACCCTTAATGCAGTAAAACATCCCAAGGCGCTTCACAGGAGCGATTATCAAACAACATTTGACACCGAGCCACATAAGTAGATATTAGGACCAATGGCCAAACGCTTGGTCAAAGAGGTAGGTTTGAAGGAGCATCTTAAAGGAGGAGAGAGTGGTAGCGAGGTGGAGATGTTTAGGGAGGGAATTCCAGAGCTTAGGGCCCAGGCAACAGAAGGCACGGCCACCGATGGTTGAGCGATTATAATCAGGCATGCGCAAGAGGCCAGAATATTAGGAGCGCAGATATCTCGGGGGGGTTGTGGGGCTGGAGGAGATTGCAGAGATAGGGAGGGGCGAGGCCATGGAGGGATTTGAAAACAAGGATGAGAATTTTTAAATCAAGATGTTGCAGAGCGTTAGCCAGTGTAGGTCGGCGAGCACAAGGGGTGATAGGTGAACAGGACTTGGTGCGAGTTAGGACACGGGCAGCCGAGTTTGAATGGGCTCAAGTTTATGGAGGGTGGAAGATTGGAGCCCGGCCAGGAAAGCGTTGGAATAGTCGAGTCTGGAGGTAACAAAGGCATGGACGAGGGTTTCAGCAGCAATAATACAAATGATGTGTGTAAAATCAATCCCAGTCACTTACAGCAGTGATTGATTGATGGGAGAATCACTATATGCAGCCTTATTTTTGTTATTTACCTTAATTATTTACCCATTCAAAATACGGCGCATGCGCGGTTTTTCCCATTTAAAAGCCGGTGAGCCGGCTGCACGGGAGCTCCAGAGCGCTGCACGACTACGCAGCCGCACCGCTTAAAGGGAACACTGCTAGCCACCGACTCCATCCCTCTCGCTGGCCACTGTCTGAGACTGAAGCACACCATTCGCAACCTGGGTGTCCTATTTGACCCCAAGCTGAGCTTGCAACCCCATATGCATCACCAAGACCATTTACTTCCATCTACATAACCTCGCCCGTCTCCGCCCCTGCCTCAGCTCATCTGCTGCTGAAACCCTCATCCATGCCTTTGTTACCTCTAGACTTGACTATACCAACGCTCTCCTGGCTGGCCTTCCATCTTCCACCCTACATAAACTTGATCTCATCAAAAACTGTGCTGTCTGTATCCAAACTCGCACCGAGTCCCGTTCACCCATCACCCCCTGTGCTCACTGCCCCGTGTCCTAACTCACACCCAGTCCCGTTCACCCATCACCCCCTGTGCTCACTGCCCCGTGTCCTAACACGCACCGAGTCCCGTTCACCTATCACCCCCTGTGCTCACTGCCCCGTGTCCTAACTCGCACCGAGTCCCGTTCACCCATCACCCCCTGTGCTCACTGCCCAGTGTCCTAACACGCACCGAGTCCCGTTCACCCATCACCCCCTGTGCTCACTGCCCCGTGTCCTAACACACACCGAGTCCCGTTCACCCATCACCCCCTGTGCTCACTGCCCCGTGTCCTAACTCGCACCGAGTCCCGTTCACCCATCACCCCCTGTGCTCACTGCCCCGTGTCCTAACTCGCACCGAGTCCCGTTCACCCATCACCCCCTGTGCTCACTGCCCCGTGTCCTAACTCGCACCGAGTCCCGTTCACCCATCACCCCCTGTGCTCACTGCCCCGTGTCCTAACTCGCACCGAGTCCCGTTCATCCATCACCCCCTGTGCTCACTGCCCCGTGTCCTAACTCACACCCAGTCCCGTTCACCCATCACCCCCTGTGCTCACTGCCCCGTGTCCTAACTCACACCCAGTCCCGTTCACCCATCACCCCCTGTGCTCACTGCCCCGTGTCCTAACTCACACCGAGTCCCATTCACCCATCACCCCTGTGCTCACTGCCCCGTGTCCTAACTCGCACCGAGTCCCGTTCACCCATCACCCCCTGTGCTCACTGCCCCGTGTCCTAACTCACACCCAGTCCCGTTCACCCATCACCCCTGTGCTCACTGCCCCGTGTCCTAACTCACACCGAGTCCCGTTCACCCATCACCCCCTGTGCTCGCTGCCCCGTGTCCTAACTCGCACCGAGTCCCGTTCACCCATCACCCCTGTGCTCGCTGACCTACAATGGCTCCCAGTCTGGCAACACCTCCATTTTAAAATTCTCATCCTTGCTTTTAAATCCTTCGCCTCCTTCTATCTTTGTAACCTCCTCCAGCCCTACAACCCTCCGAGATCTCTGCGCTCCTCCAATTCCGGCCTCTTGAGCATTGCCAATTTTAATCGCTGCACCATTGGCGGCCGTGCCTTCAGCCCTGGAATTCCCTTCCCAAACCTCTCCACCTCTCTCTCCTCCTTTAAGGCGCTCCTTAAAACCTGCCTCTACGATCAAGCTTTAGATCACATGTCCTAATATCTGCTTATGTAGTTCAGTGTCAAATTTTATTTGAAAATCGCTCCTGTGAAGCACCTTGGGATGTTTTACGATGCTAAAGGTGCTATCTAAATGCAAGTTGTTGTTGAACTTGCCCTGACTGGCCTAGCTAACGAATGTGGGGCAGACCTTTAAGGCGATAAGCAGATTGACTCGCCCCACCAACTTTGAGTCAAAAATGGAAAGAAACCACCCAATGAAAATGACAAGCTGCAACTGTCAGTCCAATAAAAAAAAAACAAGTGTTGTGTGAAAACGGCTCGGGAAAGAGAGAGGTGAGTGTTGAGGCAAATGAGAACACTGCCCATTCGCTTCACCTCAGCTTGATTCTAACCCAGCCAGAGACGAACACAAGTCCTCTCTGTCTGAGGGCTGGGAATTGTAATGAGTGAAACGAGGACAGTCTCCAATCTTTGCCCGGATTCCACCACACACGCAAAAAAAAAAAATAACTTTGCTCAGGGTTAGCGATCTCGCTTGAAAGAAAGCTATGGTCTTGTAACAGAGTGACAGCTGGTGTGAGGGTGGTCATGTTGGATTAAGAGTAAGATTCTGTACCGAATCAGAAGTAGCAGCAATAAAGACAGACAGACTATTTAACATCCACATATTGACTCCTTCCCCGCCCTCAGCAATTTATAAAACAGACAGAAATGTGGCAGTACCACCGCTCGAGCATAATGCGAATGCTGTGGAGACTCACACACACGTCTTTAATCAGTGAGGCGTTACACCAAATGTCGCACGTAGCTCCCACAAAGAAGCTGGATGCCACGGGACTACGTGGCTCCCAATTCCTTGGTGAGGCCCTAGATCGAAGGCCTTACAAACCTTGGGGTTTATCCGGGTTGTGCACTCCAGCTCCCAAGATCCACGCCAGGGCTGATGAGAGATCACGGAATCCATTTCTCTCGAACGTGAGGCAAGGTTGTCCACTGTCACCCGCCCTATCTCATGTCTTCCTAAATTGTTTGGTAGCATTGCAGAAGACGATCTCTTTTTCCACGATTGGCATTGGCTTGTTAGCTGAATGCATCCTGAATGCTCCCGGTGCATAGAGTAATGGTGGATCTCACCCATCACCGTCACATATTGGAAAGTCACAGGCGTACCTTCTTCTGTCTATTGAATTCCATGTATGGAAAATGAAAGGCAGCTCGTCCATGGAGAATTAGCAACTACTGGCAACCTTGAGCAATTGGCTAACTAGATGGTGATGGGCAGCTCCCAACAACAACAACAACTTGCATTTATATAGCACCTTGAACGTAGCGAGACGTCCCGCGGTGCTTCACAGGAGCGTAATCAAGCAAAATTTGACACCGAGCCACATAAGGAGATATTAGGCCAAGTCAACGAGGTAGGTTTGAAAGAGCGTAGCGAGGTAGCGAGGCGGAGAGGTTTAGGGAGGGGATTCCCGAGTTTCGGACTGAAGGCACTGAAGGCCAATGGTAGAGCGATGGAAATCAAGGGATGTGCAAGAGAACAGAATTGGAGAAGCGCAGGGATCTCGGAGGGTTGTAGGGCTGGAGGAGGTTATAGAGATAGGGAGGGGCGAGGCCATGGAGGGATTTGAAAATAAGGATGAGAATTTTAAAATTGCGGCGTTGCCGGATCGGGAGTCAATGTAGGTCAGGCGAGCACCGAGAATTATATTGTGGCTCTGTGCAGTTCAAATGGGGATCTCAAAGTTGCGGATTGGAATGTACAAGCGGTACCTGTCCCCATTGATGAATTGGCACAGCCCAACTTTAGCTATGGCACCATCCTTCGGCACCTCACTGACACAAAATTCTTTCCACAATGGCACAAAAATTCCAATAGAGGTTAAGTCTGAGCTCGGGGCACACACCGCACCAGTGTGACATTCATTCAGCCATCCTTGTGACCTCTTTGAGTCAAATTGATATTTTATTGGCATTATTAATAAATTATTTCCAGTGTTGTTAAATCAGACCCATCAGGAAAGGGGTTGAGATTTACACCCTTCAAAGGAAGAAATATATATTCCTCTCCGCCTCTCCGCCTCTCTCTCCTCCTTTAAGATGCTTCTTAAAACCGACCTCTTTGACCAAGCTTTTGCTCACCTGCCCTAATTTCTCCTTATGTGGCTCGGTGTCAAATTGTTTGAGTTGTAATACTCCTGTGAAGCGCCTTGGGACATTTTACTACGTTAACGGCGCTATATAAATACAAGTTGTTGTTGTTGTTATACTGACCTGAGTATCAACCCTTGGGGGGAAAAATTGGATCGCGCCCCCTTTGGGGCACTAACTTTGCCAGGGCACTACCTTTAGTTAGTTAGCGCCCCCGCGCCGTACATTGAAAGGTTGCACCCCAAGCAGCAGGCAGGGCACTACTGGAAGCGCTCCCCCTCTCTCTTGGGGCGCTCCCATTGAATATCGCGTCGCTACGTGCAGCAGTGCCACGCGGGTCGGCACCTGGCGCCGCGGTACTGCAGGCCTCCCTCCCCTGATTAAAGGGGAGGGGCCTAGCGCAGCACGCACCGGAACCCTGCTGGACTACCGGAGAGCAGGGTGCCAGCTGTGGAAAAACACTCAAGCTGAACGTGGCTGATGTAACCAGGTTGCATTCGTATGGTAACGGACTGTCCTTGGGGACAATGGCCTGAGAGGCCCACTCCCAGGTCATGAATAACGAGGCTGGCGACTTGTTGTTTCTGAAGAAGATGAGTTAAATCGGCTGGGAGATCGAAATGAGATCTAAACCATCCAAAACCTGGGAGGAGGCCTGGAAACCATTTCCCTGAGGCCATGTGTCCATTAAAACCACAGACAGTGGTCTGTGTATTGAAGGGATATACCAGAGAGCCATTTTGGATAGCTCTCTCTCTCTCTCTGCCCTCCCCACAATGGAACGTCAAGAAGAGCTGAGCCTTGCTCTTCCAACTGAGACGGACTTCGACTCAGACTGGGACTCGCATGCCGCAAGGCCGGTACGGAACCAAGTAGCCGAGACATACGGCTACAAGCAGGATCAAGGGCAAGCTAGGTGAGCATTGCCAAGTCTACACACCCACAAGATCACTTAGCTGTGTGAGGGGGTGCCTGTATGTTCCTACCAAACCAGAGGGCGTTTAGCGTTGGAAGGGTCCTGTGATAGTTTAGTTCACGGGAGGGCGTTTTTAGGCCGTGGTAAGTCAGCACGGCAGGGGCTTGTTGGACAAGTCAGGGTTGTACTGTTTTAAACTGTACTGTTGTGTTCACACCGCTCGTACTGTATGCGAGGGGAGTGGTTTTCTCAACCTTAATAAACACTGTACGGGTGAACCCGAAAACGCTGTCCGTGTTCCAATCTGTCCTCAGTAATCCCTATCGTCCAGAACTTGTAGTAAGGGGGTTTGCGTGCTCGTTACGGGCAGGGCGAAACCACTTACAATAATTGGCGATTGCGGCAGGGCCTATAGGAAATTGGCCACCGCAGAAACTGGTTACAGTGTTCTACTGCAGTGGATAGAAGAAGCAAAGACCCCTTCCGAAACAGCCTCAAAGCCAGAGAGTCCCTACTTTTGACAGGCATCGCACCAGATAACCCATGATGTCATGCTGCCTTTCACTTCAAAAACAAATGTCTATGAAAAGTTGAGCGGAAAAAGCAAAAGCTGCAAAACCGCACAATGCCACAAGGTGGGGATGTTGGCCATAAGGTGCATATGGCCACATTAATGTAATAGCTCAGACTTCCTGTATTTTGTAAAGCTGGCTCCTGTCGGCTGTTGGAAAATTCTTATCATGATTGGCTTGCAATTGTGTATGTCTAGACATTGTATATTTGAGTAAAGACTGAAATTGGCACTTACTGGTTTGACAGTCTGACATTAAAACCAATCTGTTACTGCTAACTGGATCGTGTGAATTCATGTTGAGCCAATAATTGAATCTGTAGTTTTAATCTCCTATTTTTGACTGGTCACCTTGCATCAAGGGAATGTTAATGGTTAAAATTAGGGCACTAAAAGAGTTCTGTCGTTTGCAAAGATTGGTGATCAACTTCTCAATAATAGAAAGCACGCACTGGAGAGAGGCAATGACATGTTACAGTGTATTATTAAGGACTTTGCTTGCCTCAATGGAGAGACTAAATCACTGATGCAGGAAGTCATTAAAGATGGTAAAATAACCCCTTACAATCTCTACTCGTTATTCAAGAGTTAGCCTGGCCCAGTTGGTAGCACTCTTGTGCCTGACTCAGAAGATTGTAGGTTCAAGCCTCTTCCCAGGATTTAGACTGACTCTTGAGTGATGTACTGAGGAAGTGCTGCATTGTTGATAATAACCCGGAATTTTCAGTCAGTGGCGAAGCAAAGGCGTTTACCGTTGGCCCTGAAGTAAGCTTTGCGTAAAGTTCTCGCGGTCTCTTTGTCAAAAAGTTTGGGTTTTCCGACGTGTTAATTCAAATCAACAGAGTATAGTGGGAATCCCCCAGTGCAAGCTGTTGTGATGTCAACCAGCAGTCTAAATAGCCAATCAAAATGCAGAATTCTCACAGACAGAAAACAAGGAAGTGGGCAAACTCTTAAAATTCTCAGGCCTAAAAATTCAGTTGCTTTGTGCCTCCCATTAGCGCCCTAAGGGGGCGCAAAGCAACTAGCGCCCGGGCGCGGCGCCGCCAACGCCTCCCACAAAATTCAGTGGGAGGTTAGCAGCGGCGGTAACCGTTAGCGCCCTGCTGTGCCGTTGCCGATGATGTCATCGCCATGCGCAGCGCCCCGGCTGCGAATCTTCGGTAGCACCCCCTGACTTACTGTCGGACGCTATGTCCAACGGGGTCAGGGGGAGCCTACCTGCTGCCGGGGCGGCGCTAATTAAAGGCGAGGTGCCGGGCAGCCATTTTTGTTGCTGGCCATCTGCCAGCACCTGCTCCCTCTGCCGTCCCTGGCCTCCTCAGCAGCCCGCCCGTGGAGTGCCGCTCAAGAGGAGTGCCGGGCTCTTTTTGTCAGCACTCCAGTCCCTGGTGGCCCTGCTGGGCCCTGGGTCGTGCTGTGCAAGGCCCCCCCCCCCATTTAAAATGGGGAGGGGGGGGACCTGCAGTATCACGGCGGGATATTCCCTCGCAGCGCCCCAAGAGGGAGGCGGGGCACTTCCAGTAGCACCCCGCTTCCCTCTTGGGGCACTACCGATGAATTTCGGCTGTGGGCCGCTAATTTTTCCGGGGCGCTAAGTTAGCGCCCCAAAGGGAGCGCGACTGAATTTTTTCCCCAACTCTTTAAAAATGTTAGAGAGCGCAAAACAAAGATTGGGGCTCTCCCATGGGGAAAAGGCAAACCTGAAATAAAGATGAACAAACTTAAAAAACATTAAATGATTTTTTTAAAGTTTCTTAAAAATTTTAATTTTTATTGACGTATGAGGAGAGATTGGGTCGATTGGGCTTGTACTCGCTGGAGTTTAGAAGAATGAGAGGGGATCTCATCAAAACTTATAAAATTCTGACAGGACTGGACAGACTAGATGCAGGAAGGATGTTCCCGATGGTCAGGGAGTCCAGAACCAGGGGTCACAGTCTAAGGATAAGGGGTAGGGCATTTAGGACAGAAATGAGGAGGAATTTCTTCACCCAGAGAGTGGTGAACCTGTGGAATTCTCTACCACAGAAGGCAGTAGAGGCCAATTCATTAAATATATTCAAGAAGGAGTTGGATATATTTCTTAAGGCTAAAGGGATCAAGGGGCATGAGGAGAAAGCAGGGACCGGGTACTGAATTTGGATGATCAGCCATGATCGCATTGAATGGCGGAGCAGGCTCGAGGGGCCGAATGGCCTACTCCTGCTCCTATCTTCTATGTTTCTATGTTTATTGATTTGGTAAATTTGATACTGCACAGAATTGAAATTAGTGTCTCAGGGCCATAGCCTTTGTTTAGCAGTCAATACGCTGTTGAAAGCCCAGTTACACCCCATCCCTTTGGATCTAACTTTTAGTGGGGAATTTAACAGCGTAATTACTGCGGAAGAACCAAAGTTTTCGTCAGTTTCTCTGATTTGAGAGATTTCACTGATTGCCGGTTCTGGTAAATGGGGGGTGCGGGGTGGGGGGCGCTCAGAGCAGCATGAGAGCAGCAGTGAATGACAGACCGCAACTTCAGGATTCCCGCGTTAAGCTGCGCACGCGCTAAATCCTGAAGTTGCGGTCAGTCCGCTGCCAGTTCGCCGTCATCGGGACCAAAGATTCTGGGCCCTTGTCCCTTTGATCAGATGTTAAGCCAATATCCCCTGTCTGTCTGGATGTATCTTAACGATACCATGGCACCGTTTGAAGAAAAGCAGGGAGTTTCCCAGTGTCATGAACATTCTTCATCCGGCCAACACCACATTCACTTGCCATTCACCGCACTTGCAGTTTGTGGAATCTTGCTGTGCGCACATTGGTTGCCGTATTTGTGACATAACAGCACTAGAACAAAGAAGTTCACAGCAGAGTTGGAAGCCTTTGGCCCGTTGTGTCTGTGTCTGCTCTTTGTTTGACCAGTCCAAAATTAATCCCACTGCTCTGCTATCTTCCCATAGCCCTGTATCTTCCTCTATGTCAAACATGCAGCCACTTTTCCCTTAAAAGATGCCGTGGTCTCTGCATCAACTATTCCTCACAGCAAAGCATTCCATGATCTAAGTGATTGTACTTCAAAAGTAATTAATTGGATTTGAAATGCGTTATTAATACTTGTCACATTCTGTTGTGTTGTTAATTTAAAATAAATATTTTCGTTATCTTAGCCCTTGTAATTTTTTGAGACTTTTCCCCAATTGGTCTGGAAGAAAAGTTTGGTTTAATTTATATTATTTTACTGATACAAAGCCAGCTGCCATTTACAAAATTTAATTCCCAGAGTTTAATGGCTTAACATTAAAAAGCCTGTAGACAAGGTCAATGGATATTTGGAAAGGTGTTACCCTGAGGGAAAATGAGATAGCCATTTAAATTATCTACTTTTACATAACACGTTCATTTTGACACAATGGGAAGTCATTGAGCACATCGCAGACCAGGTCACTCTCACGGAAACAAGCCATTCGACTCAACAGGATTCTGCTCCACATGAGCCTCCTCCCACCTTACTTCATCTCACTCTAAAGCATAACATTCTACAGGAAACTTTCGACTAACCGGCCCCTAAATAGCCGGAAATGTCGGTTAACCGGCAAAATTCAGGAGTCGGTTTCAGCCAACTTTTATAACTTTTATTACTTGCACAGCAACAAATTGAGGGAGGTAAGGGTTTGGCTGCAGCTGTTGCTAAGCTACAGAGACGCTTGCAACTTGTGGACGTTCTTCTGAAGCAACAGGGTTTGTTGCTTCATACGGAGCTCTAAGGTCCGTATCTTTCACTATAGCGTTTGGTTATCCGGAATTGTTGCTGAACCGGCACCACGTCGGTCCCGTCCGTGCCGGATACCAGAAAGTTTCCTGTATTCCTTTCTCCCTCACGTACTTATCTAGCTTCCCCTTAAATGTATCTGTGCTCTTCGACGCGACCACTCCCTGTGGTCGCGAGTTCCACATTCTCGCCACTCTTTGAGTAAAGAAGTTTCTCCTGAATTCTCTACTGGATTTATTAGTGACCATCTTATATTTAAGGTCCATAGTTTACTCAGAGAGTGGTGAGATTGTGGAACTCGCTACCACAAGGAGGCGAATAGCATCGATGTATTTAAGGGAAAGCTCGATAGGTACCTGAGGGAGAACGGAATAGAAGGATCGGTCGATAGGGTGAGATTAAGTAAATAGTGGGAAGAGGCTTGTGTGGAGCAGAAACACTGGCTCGAGTGGCCTGTTCCTGTGCTGTAAATGTTCTGTTGTTATTTCCAATTAATTCTGTGTAGTTTTGAAACTGTGTCCAATGCTGCCCCACCCAATCCAATCCAAACCATCTGTTTCCTTGTCTTTCAGTTAACTCCTTTTGTTTGTGTTAACATTGGAGTCCTGTGCTCCATCCAAATCTCTTAAAGAAGATGTAGCCATAGTTTAGCATGATGGTGTGAGCAACTACTGCCCTAGACTAGGGAGCACTCTAACTCCATGGCCGATATAGCTTACGCCACAGATATGTATTGACGACCGTAGGAAATAGATTTGGGTGAAATACTTGACCAAATGTTAAAAGCATTAACACATTGCAAGGCAGGTAATTACTGTGGTAAACCACTGTTGTTAGTATTGTTGTTCACTGTTAGTACTGTTGTTCACTCTTGCATATTGTTGTACTTGTCTGTGCATGCCTCAGCTGACTCCGCCCCTGGCTCCACCCTCATGGCTGGGTATAAAGGTCGCTGCTCAGAAGCCTCCGGCCCTTTTGGATACCAGGCAACCACAAGAGGCATGCTCTGTTCTTTGGTAATAAAAGCCTGTTTATTACTTTCTCAATCTCCAGTCTTTTGTAGCAATTGATAGTGCATCAATTACTAAGGGAAATTAAATTGTGGGAGGCTCATATGGGATAAATGGAAGGAAGTGGTACCGACACTGAATCATTCGCAAGGCCAAATGTTGACTATTTTAGTCACTGTAGTTCCAAAGGAATTAATAAGCAGGGGAATCGGCCAATAAGGATGGCAAAGCTGTAAGAGAAGCAAAGAGCCAAAGATTATGTAAATTATGCAGTGTTTAAAAGAATACTGTTAACGCTAGATGAATCCTAAGTGTGAGATTTGCAATACATGGAGAGACTAGAGAAGCCGGGATTGTTCTCCTTAGAGCAGAGAAGGTTAAGGGGAAATTTAATGGAGGCATTCAAAATTATGGTGAGTTTTGATACAGCGAATAATGAGAAATTAATTCCACTGGCAGGATGGGTCGGTAACCAGAGGACACAGATTTAAGGTCATTGGCAAAAAATCCAGTGAGGAGAATTTTTTTTACGCAGCGAGTTGTTGTGACCTGGAATGCGCTGCCTGAAAGGGCGGTGGGAGCAGATTCAATAGTAACTTTCAAAGGGGAATTGGATAAGTACTTGAAAAGGAGAAATTTGCAGGGCTGTGTATTTTGAAAGCGGCCTACCACTGGGTGAGTAGAATGGGCCTATAGTCCCTGGGGTTTAGAAGAATGAGAGGTGATCTCATTGAAATGTATAAAATTCTTAGAGGGCTTGACAGGGTAGATGCTGAAAGGCTGTTTCCCTTGGATGGAGAGTCTAGAACAAGAGTTCATAGTCTCAGGATGAAGGGTCGGCCATTTAGGACTGAGATGAGGTGAAATTTCTTCACTCAGTGGCTTGTGGATCTTTGGAATCCGTCGATGAGTATATTCAAGACTGAGATCGTTAGATTTTTGGATGCTAAAGAAATCAAGGGATATAGGGATAGGGCAGGAAAGGGGGGATAGGGCAAGAAAGAGGAGTTGAGGTAGAAGATCAGCATGATCTTATTGAATGGTGGAGCAGGCTCGAGGGGCCGTATGACCTACTCCGGCTCCTTTTTCTTATGTTCTTATGTGTCCAAAGCATCTCTCTGTTTCAGGTGATAGGCCTCTTTTAATATAGAAAGCAGGGTCCCGTGACGTAAATAGAACACCAATCGCATTTTAGTGCGGCACTGGGCCGAGCCTGGTCTGTGCCCACTCCGAACCGTTCCGTGGGCGATGGAACTGAAGAGTCTCACCAAAAGTAAGAGTCAAATTTTTTTTGCGGGGCCCCCGCAGGCACAGCAGTTCTACGGCCCACAAAAATGATCTGGGCCGCTGACACCTGAGACCCCGCAACTCATCGAGCTGAAGGCTGCGCTTGAGGCCTCAATCTGGTGATCCCCTGCTTGGTGCCCTGCAGCTCATTTGACAAATTTACATGAGGCCAGGGCCTAGAAATCCCGAGGAAGCCGCTTCACCACGGGAACGGGCGTCCAATCAGTGCCCTCCGCGGGTCGGTTGCCCAAAACTCAGAAACGACCACAAACCCCCCTCTCTCAATTGGTTGGACCCCTGTCAATCATCCAACCATGACACCCAAGGTGGCCTGGCACTTTGGACTAAGAAAGCTAAATTAATGTCATTTGTAAATGGCAAGAAGCTGGGAACTGCGGAGGAGCAGAGAGATTCAGGGGTCCGAGCACAGAAATCACTAAAAGCTAGTGGACAAGTACAAAAAATAATTACAAAGGCTAATGGAATGTTAGCCTTTATCTGAAGCGGGGGCTGGACTACAAGCAGGAGGAGGTGATGTTACAGTTATAGAAAGCTCTAGTTTGACCGCAGGCAGGATATATTGGCCTCGGAGGGGGTGCAGTGCAGATTCACCAGAATGATACCGGGGCTAAAAGGGTTAAATTATAAGGACAGGTTACACAGACTAGGCTTGTATTCCCTCAAGTGTAGAAGATTAAGGGGTGATCACCACTCAATCTTTCACTCTCAAGAACCAGAGATGTACAGTTGACATCAACAACAACTTGCCTTTATATAGCGTCTTTAACATAGTAAAATGTCCCAAGATGCTTCATGGGAGCGTGATCAGACAAAAATTGACTCCGAGCCACATAAGGAGATATGAGGACAGATGGTCCAAAGCTTAGTCAATGAGGTAGGTTTTAAGGAGCATCTTAAAGGAGGAGAGAGAGGTGGAGAGGCGGAGAGGTTTAGGGAGGGAAGGCATGGCCGCCAATGAAGGGGCAAAGGAATTTGGCGATGTGCAAGAGGCTAGAATTTGAGGAATGCAGAGTTCCCGGATAGTTGTAGGGCTGGAGAAGTTTACACAGATAGCGAGGGGCAAGGCCATTGAGGGATTTGAACACGAGGATGAAAATTTAAAATTCGAGGCATTGCTGGACCGGGAGCAGACCGGGAGTAGGTCAGCGAGCAGAAGGGTAATGGGTGAACGGGACTATACAGGCATCAGAGTTTTGGAATAGCTCAGGTTTATGCAGAGTGGATGGTGCGAGGCCGGCCAGGAGGGCGTTGGAATAGTCAAGTCTGGATGAGGGTTTCAGCAGCAATGGGCTGAAGTAGGGGTGGAGACTGGCGATATTAGCGGGGTGGAAGTAGGCCGTCTTTGTGATGGAGAGGATGGGAGCATCACCGTATGGCGGCAAACACGTTGCCACCAGAGAATCTTGTGGGTTCAAGTCCCACTCAAGAGACTTGAGCACAAAATCTAGGCTGACACACCAGTGCAGTGCTGAGGGAGTGCTGCACTGTTGGAGGTGCCATCTTTTGGATGAGACATTAAACTGAGGCCCCATCTGCCCTCTCAGGTGGATGTAAAAGATCCCACAGCCACTATTTTAAATTTTCATCCTCGTGTTCAAATCCCTCAAAGGCCTTGCCCCTCGCTATCTGTGTAACCTTCTCCAGCCCTACAACTACAGGAAACTTTTTTTTATCCGGCACCGACGGGACCGACGTGGTGCCGGTTCATCAAAAATTCCGGATAACCGAGAGCTATAGTAAAAGATACGGAGCTGAGAGCTCCGTATAAAGCAACAAACCCTGTTGCTTAGCAAGAGGTTCAGAACAATGGCCACAAGTTCCAAGCATCTCTGTAGCTTAACAACAGCTACAGCCACACCCTTGCACAGCAACAGACCGAGGAAGGCAAGTACAATATGAAGTAAAACTTACCTGAACCTACTCCTGAATTTTGCCGGTTAACCGAGATTTCCGATTATTTAGGTGCCGGTAAATCGAAAGTTTCCTGTATCCGGGAACTCTGCGTTCCTCAGGATGTCTCGAAATGCTTTACAGCCAATGAAGTACTTTTTAAAGTGTAGTCACTGTTGTAATGTAGGAAACACAGCAGCCAATTTGTGCACAGCAAGCTCCCACAAACAGCAATGTAATGATAATGGACGGATATCTGTTTTAGTAAAGGTGCTTTATAAACGCAAATCTTTTTCTTTTTCAGGGGCCGATTGGAAACTCGGGTACATGCTGCTAACCATTTAAACTAATCGTGCACAGCTTTGGCCAAATTTCCGATATGTTCTCTGGCAGGCGAGACTTCCTGCTCGAGAATGCAGAGTCACAAAACCGCACCTAAACGTGTCAGCCTACCCACCAGTTCATTCCCTTTTTTTTGTATCAAATTCAAAAGGACCTGCCCCTAATAATTCACTAAATTGGTTGATTTTGTGAGTAGCCTGTAAAGTCCTTCCACCCAAACAAATGTAAATAAGCAAATTTGGACATCAGAAATTCAGCAGGAACGGGCAGCTCGATGTTGCTGGCAAGGAGGAGATTCCTTCCCCCTTTTAATGTAGCAGCGACTGATTCCAAGTTCTCCAGCCTCTGAGCTAAGACATGCTCAGGAGAGCGGAAACTGTTTTCATTGGGAAAAAGATTAAGTGGGACTGATCCAAGTTTTTAAGATAACTCGGGGAATTGATAAACATGGATGAAGTGAGGTTTGATTGAAAGCAAGATAAAGGATACGATTGTAAGGTTTAAAAAAAACACACAAACGGAACATAACTCAAATGTCACACTTTGGGGTAGAGACTTCATCTGAGCAAAGCATTTGTCTAATATGGTGAACAGAGGAGTTTGTCTCACTGAAAAGCAACAATTAAGGGACAAGCTGACACTTGGTGTAGTAACTTTCGAAAGAACCTGAGATGAATTCATGATCCAAAACTGAGCAGTGACTTTTAAAACACTTAAGTTTTGTTTACAATGGGTTTGAGATGGGAAACCATGGGAATCAGTTCATTTCGTGCCCCCCCCCCCACAGCACAATGCAGCCACGGTGATTTTAACCGCTGGCCCCAAACAGGTCGACAGTCGACTTTCCACCCAGAACGGGCAGGAAATTCAGGTCGCCCACCGGCATTCAGGGAGATCCGGGGGGGGGTCTCGCGGTAGAGAAGGTGGGAGTCTGGGGCAGTGGAGGACTAAACTTTCCTCGTAGGGCCCCAAGGAGCGTTCCTGCTCCTATTAGCCCCACAAAAGAAAGCAAACAATCTTACTTTGCTTCCGACGGACCCTAGCCTGGCGGGAAAGCTGCAGAGGCTCCGGTTGGAGTTAAAATTGAAGTCGGAGCCCACTATGTCATCAGACCCCAATCTGCACATTTATAGAAGGACTCCACCAGTAAATAATGGCAAGGGCGGCATCTGGGCGGGACATTGGTGGGTACAGCACCCGATGGATTTTAACTGCTTACCCGCCCCGATTTCCACCAGGCAGGTCGGGTTAAAATTCCCCTCGGGAGATTCAGCCAATCACGCCGATCATGAGGGTGAGGTCGTGTAAGCTCTGAATGCTGTTAATCACAAAAGTAGGCTTGAGCTATTTGACAGACTGGTTATACAAAACTTTTCAGCTATTTAAGGAATTACCCTTAAAGTAATCTCACTTTATAACCTCAGATTCCGGTCACTGTTATAGTTAATACTCAGCATCCATTAGCCCTGATTTACAGTGACTACACTGAAATGCCTGTTTAATCTTTTCCATTTGCTTTTTAAAGTAACTCTATCTATTAATGATTTTCTACTCAATTGCTAGTTAAGTACATTTATTCATGTCTATTAAGCGTTCATGTAGCCAACTTTAACTTTAAGTTGTAATTTGCAACCAATAAATAGCATTTAGTGCATGACTTGTGGTCTGGCTTCTTTTCTTGATGGCTTGGCAAGAAAGAGTCAGTTGACTCACAGCAGCTTGAGGTAACCTAACTGAGGGTTAGTAAATAACATTTATTTCGAGCTGCCCTGGTTAGTGTCTGACGGTTTGCCGAGTGGAGTCAAGAATTACTCATCCCTCGACCTACACTGAGAGGTAAAATCCCAGACAGTTCCTTAATGAACAGTGAAAGAAGAGAATTAAGGACTTGTTTGGGTCTTTGGCATATATTTGTCATAGGAGCAGGAGTAGGTCATTCAGCCCCTTGAGCCTGTTCTGCCATTCAATTAGATCATGGCTGATCAGTATCCATCTACCTGCCTTGGTTCCATAACCCTAACCCCTGCCTAATCAAATTTTAGCAATCTCAGTTTTGACATTTTCAATTGACTCCCCCAGCCTCAACAGCTTTTTGGGGGGAAGAAGGGTAGTGGAAATCTGGAACTTCCTCACACAAGAAGTGCTTCCTGACATCACCCCTGAACGGCCTGGCTCTAATTTTAAGGTTCTGCCCCCTTGTTCTGGACTCCCCCCACCAGAGGAAATAGTTTCTCTCTATCTATCCTATCTAATCGTTCAATCATCTTAAACACCTCAATCAGATCACCCCTTAATCTTCTGTACTCAAGGGAATACAAGCCCAGTCTATGCAACCTGTCCTCATAATTTAACCCTTTTAGCCCCGGACTCTGCACTGAACCCACTCCAAGGCCACATATCCTTCCGGAGGTGCTGTGCCTAGAATTGAATGCAGTGACTCCAGATACGATCTATCCAGAGCTCTGTACAACTGTAGCATAACTTCCACCTCTTTGTATTCCAGCCTCCGAGATAAAGGCTAACATTCTATAGTAATCTGGGATGTAATGTTTAAGTTATCCACCAGATGGAGCCAAATATTAAGGGTTCACATTCACCAGTATTTAAGGTAATGGGTCATGTATTCAATGTCCTGGTACACCAGTTTATACGGTAATGTGGCATTGCATTATGGGTATGACTCAGAGGGATCCTCCATCTTGTGCTCGTGCAGTAAGAAATGTGCCTGGCTTCCAGCTTGTAAGAGCTATGTCTCTCTGCTACACCGGGTAAATAAACAGCTGGGTTTTGTTCCTAATATCTCACTTCTCTCAGTTTCTGACCTTACCACTCGAATATCACACATTCCATTAGCCTTTTTAATTATTTTTTTTGTACCTGTCCACTAGTTTTTAGTGATGCTGAAACCCAGCTTTCTTACAACCTCTTGTCAACCCAAAAGACAGAAAATATAACACTCAGGACCCAAATGGTACAGGCTAAAACCACTCCATCAATTTATTTATGCTTAAAACCATACAGAAGCCGTGACAGTAAGCAAATGGTGTGCCATACGAATGTCTAGTTGCAGTGCACAACAGGTAAGTTTACCAGTTTGAACCTCCAGACTCTCTGTAAATAAAAATAAACAGTTCAGCACAACTTCATTCAGCTTCCTACGGGCTGGGAATTTCCTTCGATTTTCTCCCACTCCGTCACCACACCTTTGGCAGCACTGCAGCAGAAACAGGAACTGTCCAAACCTGGTTTCCCACTCCTGTTCTTATTGTCTTTGTTAATCTAATCTCAACCTTCTGACTGTGACTTCTCATTGTGCTACTGATCCTTTTCAAAAATGACATCATATCAATCAATGTGCTTACAATGAATTTCAAGATCGCTGGGTCAAAATCCTGGAACTCCCTCCCTAACAGCACTGTGGGAGTACCTTCACCACACGGACTGCAGCGGTTCAAGAAGGCGGCTCACCACCACCTTCTCAAGGGCAATTAGGGATGGGCAATAAATGCTGGCCTTGCCAGTGACGCCCACATCCCATGAATGAGTAATAAAAAGAAAATGTTTTGGTAATGTTCCCCACTTTCCTCTTTTCACCCTTTAATGTTGTAGGGTTGAACACCATTGTTCCCTGGCATTTATTGCACGTTGAATGTCTCCAAAATAAGAGTTTTTGGGGAGGGGGGAGAATTCTACTCTACCCAATGAATCTGCTCCATAACATATTTGGAATATTCATGAGTTTGCTTTGTAGGGCTGGATGAAATCTTTTCCTGTGGGGTATTGTCCCACTTCCCCAAACCATTCGTCAGTGCTACATCCTACCTGTTCTTTACCAGGTTTTCTGGCTACAAAGATAGCCGCCAAATCATTTTGTGTTTATTCCATTCCATTTCCAGTTATCTATTGGCATTTTGCCTTCTTTTACCCTATTTCAATTGTCTTCTGCGGATCGCAATCCCTATCTCTCTCTGATTGCCTTAAAGTTTCTTTCTCAAAGCTCGTAGCTTTTCTACAACCTCCTTAAAATTCCCTTTTGGGCCTCAAGGACATGAATTGTTCCTTCAAACTTTCTTCAAAAAAAAAGTGCTTCCTTTGTGTTAAATGCCCTGTTTTCTCTTGAAATTTGATGGAATCTTCCCAGCTGTATCTCAAATCAAAATAGACAAGCGATGCAAAGAAAGTTCACTCGTGGGACTGGGGCCCACTATCTGAAGGCTGGTACTCCTCGTTTCACTCAGCGAGACTGGCCTCCAGGTCTACTCCAGGGGTCAACTGAGCTGGGGAAAGCGAGGGCTCCTGGTGTAGGGAGTCTCCGCCCCTGGGCCTGTCCCCTTTGGCATCATTTGCCTTGTAAGGGGTAGGCAGAGATTTCACCCCTTACAAAGCTGGTTGGAAGATCCCAGAAATGGCAAAGACCCAATACCCAACTGGATCCCTGTGGGCTCCACCAGAGTTACAGTCAGTGTCTGATGGGTTTTCAGGGCTAGTGGACTTTGACAAGCTGTAACTGCCAAAAAATAGTAAAAGAACAAACAAATAATAGCAGTAACACAAGCTAGCATATAAATGCAAGTTGTTGTTGTTAGCTGACCCATACTGACATAAGAAGATCTGATAATCAGGGGACGATTTTAACCCTACTGTCCCAGCAGAAAGTATTTATCCAATTCTCTTTTGAAAGTTATTATTGAATCTGCTCCCACCGCCCTTTCAGGCAGCGCGTTCCAGATCACAACAACTCGCTGCGTAAAAAATTCTCCTCAACATTCCCTCTGGTTCTTTTGCCAAATGTCTTACATCCGTGTCCTCTGGTTACCGACCCTCCTGCCAGTGGAAACAGTTTCTCCTTGTTTACTCTGTCAAAACCCTTTATAATTTTGAACACTTTTTTTGACGTAAGAAAACTACTGAGCACTTGGTTGGAGTATAAAACAAGGCTTTAATCAACTGTTTCACAACCATGAGATTCTAGTTACATCACTAGTTCCTGGTTACAGAAACATCCTGAGCAAGCTGGGCCCACGCCCGAGTATTTATACTTCCCTTAGACGGCGCCACCAGCTGGCCGCCCCGTGTTATCTCATGAGTCATTCCTACATGAATGGTAAGATTCATGGCACCTTTATTAAATCTCATTTTAACCTTCCCTGCTCTAAGGAGAACAACCCCAGCTTCTCCAGCCTCTCCACATAACAGAAGTTTCCCATTCCCTGGTATCATTCTAATAAATCTCCTCCGCACTCTCTCCAAGGCCTTGACATCCTTCCTAAAGTGTTAGAATTACACACAATACTCCAGCTGGGGCCTAACCAGCGATTTATAAAGGTTTCCTTCCTTTTGTACATTATTGCCTCTATTTATAAAGCCATAGATCCTGTATGTTTTTTTAACAGCTTTATCAATTTGTCCTGCCACCTTCAAAGAATTGTGTAACCAACACCTCTAAAAACAGATTAACTGGTCATTTATCTAATTGTTGTTTGTTGGATCTTGCTGTGTGAATATTGGCTGCCGTGTCTACTCATAAAGCAACAGTGACTACAAATCAATAGTAATTGATTAGCTGTAAAGTGCATTGGGATGACCTGAGGATGTGAAAGGTGCTACATAAATGCAAGTTCTTTCTTCATTTTTTTCATATTAATCATCAGAAATATCAAAAATCAATTCTGTCAGTTGGAATATCTTTTTGAGGCTTTCTGAAGGCTCAGTCAATGTACCTAGTGATTCGCTGAGCTACATTAACCGAAAAGGTCCCGGGTTCGACCTACGGTCTGTCATGAGCTAGGTGCTCAAGGATGGGGTCAGGGTAAAGGTGTGAGAATTGACGTCGGTGCATTTGGGTTAGAGAGGGGAAAATTAAAAAGAAAGAAGGCAGGAAGGAAAGAAAGTCGAGAAGAAACAACTTATCGAATCCTCGAGACATTCTAAAGCGCTTTACAACTAACCTAGGGTCCTGACCCAGCGGTGATGAAGGAACAGTGCTGGATGTCCAAGCCAGGATGGCATGTGACTTAGAATCATAGAATAGTACAGCACAGAAGGAGGCCATTCGGCCCATCGAGTCTGCGCTGGCTCTTTCGAAGAGCAATCCGGTTAGTCCCACTCCCGCCGCTCTGTCCCTACAGTCTGGCAATTTTTTTCTCCTTCAAGTATTTATCCAATTCCCTTTTGAAGGCTACTATTGAATCTGTGTCCACTACCCTATCAGGCAGTGCGTTCCAAAACCTGACCACTCGTTGCATAGAAAAGTTTTTCCTCTCAAGTCGCCTCTGGTTATTTTGCCCACCACCATAAATCTGTGCCCTCCCGTTATCGACCCTTCAGCCACTGGAAACAGTTTCACTTTATTTACTCTATTTAAGCCTCAACGATTTGAAGGGGAACGTGGAGGTGCTGGCTCTTGCCCTTCTTGGCAGTGGAGGTCACAGAGCTGCGAGGTGCTGTCGAAGTAACCTTGGCGAGTTGCTGCAGTGCGTCCTGTAGATAGTACACACTGCAGCCACAGTATGCCAGTAGTGAAGGCGGCAGATAGTGAGTCCAGTAGCAGGGGCACCAGTCAAGCAAACTGCTGTGCCCTGGATAGTATCGCGCTGCTTGAGTGCTGTTGCGGCTGCACAGATCCTGACTTGATAGTTCTGCTCAGTTGATTTATTTCTTTCTCTTACTCTTTTCTTTCTGAAGAAAGCACCTGCTCCAGATGGTACAAATATTTTGTCATTTCTTATGTGCATTAGCTCACGTAAGGCATTGCATACGCATCTATTTATATGCTTACAGTCAGCGCCGCTCTCCAAACTGATGTCCGCAAGCTTTCATGAGCGCGAAGCAACTCATTCACCAAAAAAATGCAAGCAATCTGTGCAAGGCATGCAGAGCAGCCGCAAAAACTGGTGCCCTTGTGTTTGAGTTCCTCACCGGCACAACAAGCCTTTGTTTATGTGGCGAGGAGTGGGCAGGCTGCATAAAAGGCCTCTGTTGCTGAGCTGCAGTCTCAGACAGACAAGCTCATATTGATCCACTCTGACAGTACTTCCTGCAGAGAAGTCAGCAGCAACACCATCGGCCGGTAGAATCACACCACTTCCTCCAGCTCTCCCTTCCAGTTAAAAGCTCTGTTTCATCTGGTTACCGCACCACTGTGAGAATATTAAAGAGCGGCACACGGCGTCAGCTGAGGAACAACTTAGCTAAACTACTTCCCGACCAAGAATGAACAATTTCATCTGCTGTTACGTGACAACTTATACATTTCTTGAGAATCATCTCAGCAAAGACGAGGGCAGTAGTGGGATGGTGTGCTTACGCTGCAGACTGGGTGTGTTCTGTCTTTCTCACAGGAGCTTGCTGCATGCCAGGTGCTGGCACTGTTTTCTTCAGCAGAGTGCCAACTTGGGGCAACCTCAGGATGTCACGTGTCTCTGTGAAGATCAGGCGTGCCAGGGAGTAAATTAATCACAAGCCAAGGAAAATTCTCTCACACCCAGACCATTCCAGGAGCCAGGAATATATAACACACCCAGACCATTCCAGGATTCCGGTATATATCACACACATATTCCAGGATCCTGCATTCTCTTCCCACCCCTGCACAGTTACCCCTAAGAATCAACATTGGCCCCCCCCTCCTATTTCTCAACAACATGCTGCCCCTTGGCAGCATCATCTGAAGACACTGCTGAGGCTCCATTACAGATTTGGAATATTCATGAGTTTGCTTTGTAGGGCTGGATGAAATCTTTTCCTGTGGGGTATTGTCCCACTTCCCCAAACCCATTTGTCAGCGCTACATCCTACCTGTTCTTTACCAGGTTTTCTGGCTACAAAGAGAGCCGCCAAATCATTTTGTGTTTATTCCATTCCATTTCCAGTTATCTATTGGCATTTTGCCCTCTTTTACCCTATTTCAATTGTCTTCTGCGTATCGCAATCCCTATCTCTCTCTGATTGCCTTAAAGTTCTTTATGAAAGCTCGTGGCTTTTCTACAACCTCCTTGAAATTCTCTTGTGGCCTCAAGGACATGAATTGTTCCTTCAACCTTTCTTCCAAAATAAGCATTTCCTTTTTGTTAAATTTCCTGTTTTCTCTTGAAATTCAAATCAAAACAGACAAGTGATGCAAAAGGAATCCACTAGTGAGGCCCACCACCTGAAGGCTGGTGCTCCTCATTTCACTCCAGGTCAGTCATGACATCAGGTTCCACATGTACGCTGACGACACCCAGCTCTACCTCACCACCACCTCTCTCGACCCCTCCACTGTCTCTGATTTGTCATGCTGCTTGTCTGACATCCAGGCCTGCATGAGCCACAATTTCTTCCAATTAAATATTGGGAAGACCCAAGCCGTTGTCTTCAGCCCCAGCCACCAACTCTGTAGTCTGGCCACCAATTCCATCCCCTTACTGGCCACTCTCTCAGGTTAAACATACTGTTCACAACGTTGGCAACCTATCTGAGTCCGAGGTGATCTTCTGACCCAATATCCTCTCCATTACACAGACCGCCTACTTCCACCTCCGAAACATCGCCTACTTCCACCCTGCCTCAGCTCATCTGCTGAAACCCTCATCTATGCCTATGTCACCTCCAGACGCTAATATTCCAATGTTCTTCTGGCCGGCCTCCCATCCTCTCCATAACCTCAAACTCATCCAAAACTCTGCTGCCCGTATCCCATCCCGCACCAAATCCCACTCACCCATCACCCCTCTGCTTGTTGGCCTACATTGGCTCCCAGTCCCCCAAAAACTCCAATTTAAAATACCCATCCTCGTGCTTAAATTCTTTCATGACCTTGCCCCTCCCAATCACTAAAACTGCCTCCAGACCTACAACTCTCCGAGAACTCTGTTTCTCCAACTCTGGTCTCTTGTGCAACCCCCTCTCCTTTTGGCCCACCATTGGCGGCCGTGCCTTCAGCTGTCTCGGCCCCATGCTCTGGAATTCTCTCCCTAAAACTTCCACCTTCCTCTCCTCCTTTAAGACCCTCTTTAAAACCCAGCTCAATGCATTTGTTCACCCCTAATAATATCTCCTTCTTTGGCAAAGTGCTGGTTTTTAGAATCATAGAAATTTACAGCATGGACGGAGGCCATTTCGGCCCATCGTGTCCGCGCCGGCCAACAAAGAGCTAACCAGCCTAATCCCACTTCCCAGCTCTTGGTCCGTAGCCCTGCAGGTTACAGCATCCCAAGTGCACATCCAAGTACTTTTTAAATGTGGTTAGGGTTCTGTATTGATTTCTTTGTGGGTTCAATGACGAGACATTTATGAAAGAGAATGACTTTTAATCTAAAGCTTGTTCAACTCTTTCATACAGCTTTTACAGGAGACACGACGATGCTTGTGATGCATCTAGAACGAAACTGAAACTAAACCAAACTGCTTGTCTCTCACATGACCTCTGCTGGTCAGGCATAAGTAATCAATACCTGCAAACATGCTGGTAAGGCATCATAATCAAACAGGCAAATAACATCACTATTTGCTGATATCATTACATCTCCTTTTCTTAAAACAAAAGTATTTTACTTTTAACTAACAACATGTTTTCTTTGTATTAATCTGCATTTTAACTGTAACACTTAATGAACTTACATTATCATTATCATGATCAAGGTTTTTTAACCTTGCTTTGTGTGTTCACATGAAATATGTCAATACACTAGAACTTGAAGAAAGAATAAGATAACATTGCTTCCTTCTATAACAATAGTCCTTAAATTTGCTCAATGAGTCTCTCAGGATGCTTCACGTGTCTTGAGGATTTTCTGATTGATTGTCCTTGAATCTGAGTTGTTGCCTCAGACGATGTGTTCTCAGCTGTGTGATCAGGTTGTTCAACAGTATCAGTCTCTTGACCTGCTGTGGCTGGTCCCATGAGAAGATCTCGATGATTTCTTCTCAGAACAGCACCCTCATCTGTCTGAATGGTGTATGATCTTGGTTGAACTTCACTCAGGACAGTTCCCTTCTGAGTCCATGTGTTTGTTTTGTCTTTGAACCTTACTTGGTCACCAGTGTGGAGTTCAGGTAGGTTTTGTGTTCCTCTGTAATAGTAATACTTTTGCTTTTCTTTCTGTTGCTCTTTGAACTTCCTCACTTTCTCCCCCTCTTTTGTTTTCAGGAGGTTCTCCGGGATGGGTAGGTTTGACCTTAGCCGACGTCCCATCAGGAGTTGGGCTGGTGACATACCACACTTGAGCGGCGTTGTGCGGTATACAAGCATGCTCTGGTAGAAGTCAGTTCCACTGTCTTTTGCCTTGTACTTCAGTCTTTTCACTGTGTTTGCGGGCTCTCCTGGGTCAACAGCTCTGGACAACGTGTCTGCTGTATACCTCAGCTTACCCGGTGTGTACGCAACATTCAGTTCATCATAGACTGTCTCTCCTTCGCTTTCCACAACGAGGACTCTCTTTACCAGGTTCAGTCTCTCACAGGCTTTTAAACCTAGTATGGCTTGCACATCCTTTGGCACCACGATTAATGCTAGCGTGTGCTCTCTGTCCTTGTGTGTCACTTTGACAATGCATCTTCCTTTCACTGGTATTTCAGTACCTGAGTATCCTGTCACTTTCACTTTTATTCCATGTATCTTTGGTCTGGGTCTAATTTTCTTAAAATCAGTCTCTGATATCACATTAACTTGTGCTCCAGTATCCAATTTAAATGGAATGTGTATGTCATTCACTTTTAGTGTCAACATCCAGTCTCTTTTTTCTTCTTTGTTTTCAGACACTACATCTACATAGAACTCCTCTATCTCGCTTTCATCTACTGTATGGACCTTGCTTTGTTGCGCTTGGTTCTTACAGCAACGGGCATAATGGTTGTTTTTGTTGCAACTATTGCATGTTTTACCATATGCTGGACACTTTTTTGGTGGATGCTGTGTACCGCATCGGCTACATGTCTTTCGATTGCCCTTTCATTTTCGTTCGCTGGCCACGCCTCTTTTTTCACATTGGCGCTCTTTTTGTTAAACGGTTTATGTCCGTTCATTCTCACTGCATCCACGTTGCAGCTATTGTCACTGAACAGCTCCTTTGCCTGCAACTTCACAGTCTCTGTAGCCCTACACAGTGCTATGGCTTTTCCCAGGTCTAGATCTTGCTCTCTTAGCAGTCTTTCCCTTAGACCATTATTCGGAATACCACACACCAGTCTGTCTTTTATCAGCGAGTCTGTCAGTCCCCCAAATTCACATGTTTTGCTTCGGTTTCTCAGTTCAGTCACATACTGATCAATAGTCTCACCCGTTTTCTGTACACATGTGAAAAACCTGTGCCTCTCAAACGTCACGTTACGTTTAGGTATGCAGTAGGCCTCAAACTGTTCCATTATTTTATCTAGCTTCATTTTGTCTCCATCAGCAGCGAATGTGAAATTATTATACACCTCCAGCGCTCCATCACCCACGACATGTAAGAACAGTGACGATTTCCTTTTATTACTTTTCTCGTCAGCTCCGATTGCTGATAAATACAACCCCAAACGTTGTTTGAACCTCCTCCAATTTTCAGCCACATTACCTGTCAACTGAAGCGTCGCCGGTGGGTGTAAACCTTCCATTTTTTCACTTCGTTAGCTATTCTCCAATGGTAAGCAACGATGTTCTCTTTTGGCTTGCTAATTTGTGGAGAGCTGATTTAACTTCAGATTTTTTCTCTTCATCTCTTTCAGCCACTTCTGACACCATGTATTGATTTCTTTGTGGGTTCAATGACGAGACATTTATGAAAGAGAATGACTTTTAATCTAAAGCTTGTTCAACTCTTTCATACAGCTTTTACAGGAGACACGACGATGCTTGTGATGCATCTAGAACGAAACTGAAACTAAACCAAACTGCTTGTCTCTCACATGACCTCTGCTGGTCAGGCATAAGTAATCAATACCTGCAAACATGCTGGTAAGGCATCATAATCAAACAGGCAAATAACATCACTATTTGCTGATATCATTACAGTTTCCTGCCTCTACCACCCTTTCAGGCAGTGAGTTCCAGACCCCACAACCCTCTGGGTGAAGACATTTCCCTCAAATCCCCTCTAAACCTTCCCCCAATTACTTCAAATCTGTGCCCCCTGGTTTTTGACCCCTCTGCTAAGGGAAATAGGTCCTTTCTATCCACTTTATCTAGGCCCCTCATAATTTTGTACACCTCAATAAGGTCTCCCTTCAGCCTCCTCTGTTCCAAGGAAAAGATACCCAGCCTATCCAGTCTTTCCTCATAGCTAAGATTCTCTACTCCCAGCAACATCCTTGTAAATCTCCTCTGTACCCTCTCTAGTGCAATCACATCTTTCCTGTAATGTGGTGACCAGAACTGCACGCAGTACTCTAGCTGAGGCCTAACTAGTGTTTTATACAGTTGAAGCATAACCCCCCTGTTCTTGTATTCTGTACCACAGCTAATAAAGGCAAGCATTCTGTATGCCTTCTTAACCACCTTATTTACTTGGCCTGCTACCTTCAGGGATCTGTGGACATGCACTCTGGTTTTGCCTCTGTGAAGCACTTAAATAAAAACATACAAAAATGTCGGACAGGAAAAGACCAGCTGGACTGTCTAGCCTGTCACATACAGTTGTGATGCCTTAGGCATCAGGTCAATGTTCCCTTAAAGTAAAAGGATGGGACTAACAAATCTAGAGCTTCCTGGATGTCAAGGGGCATACAGGGAAGGATAAAGAATAAAAGGGAAGCTTAAGACAGATACCGAGGGCTCAATACTGCAGAAACCCTAAAGGAGTATAGAAAGTGCAGGGGTGAAATCAAAAAGGAAATTAGGAAAGCAAAGAGAGAGCATGAAAAAATATTGGCAGGTAAAATAAAGGAAAACCCAAAGATGTTTTATAAATACATTAAGAGCAAGAGGATGACTAAAGTAAGAGTAAGGCCTATTAAGGACCATAAAGGTAACCTGTGTGTGGAGGCGGGAGACGTCGGTAGGGTTCTTAATGAATACATTGCATCTGTTTTCACGAAAGAGAGGGGCGATGCAGACATTGCAATTAGGGAGGAGGAGTGTGAAATATTAGATGAAATAAACATAGTGAAAGAGGAAGTATTAAGAGGTTAAGCATCTTTGAAAGTGGATAAATCCCCAGGCCCAGAAGAAATGTATCCCAGGCTGTTAAGAGAAGTAAGAGAGGAAATAGCAGAAACTCTGACCATCATTTTCCAATCCTCTCTCGCTGCATGTGTGGTGCCAGAGGACTGGGGGACTGCTAATGTGGTACCGTTGTTTAAAAAGGGAAAAAGGGATAGACCAAGTAATTACAGACCAGTCAGCCCAACCTCGGTGGTGGGAATATTTTTGGAAAAAATTCTGAGGGACAGGATAAATCTTCATTTAGAAAGACACGGATTAATCGGGAACAGTCAGCATGGATTTGTTAAGAGAAGGCCGTGTCTAGCTAACTTGATTGAATTTTTTGAGGAGGTAACTAGGAGGGTCGATGAGGGTAGTGCATTTGATGTAGTCTATATGGATTTTAGCAAGGATTTTGATAAGGTCCCACATGGTAGACTGGTCACAAAAGTAAAAGCCCATGGGATCCAAGGCAAAGTGGCAAGTTTGGTCCGAAATTGGCTCAGAGGCAGGAAATAAAGGGTAATGGTCGAAGGGTGTTTTTGTGACAGGAAGGTTGTTTCCAGTGGGGTTCTGCAGGGCTCAGTATTAAGTCCTTTGCTTTTTGTGGTATATATAAATGATTTGGACTTGAATGTAGGAGGTATGTTTAAGAAGTTTGCAGATGATACAAAAATTGGCCGTGTGGTTGATAATGAAGAAGAAAGCTGTAGACTGCAGGAAGATATCAATGGACTGGTCAGGTGGGCAGAACAGTGGCAAATGGAATTCAATCCGGAGAAGTGTGAGGTAATGCATTTAGGGAGGGCTAAAAAGGCAAGGGAATACACAATAAATGGTGCAGAGGATCAGAGGGATCTTGGAGTGCATGTCCACAGATCCCTGAAGGTAGCAGGACAGGTAGATAAGGTGGTTAAGAAGGCATACGGGATACTTGCCTTTATTAGCCGAGGCATAGAATATAAGAGCAGGGAGGTTATGCTTGAACTGTATGAAACACTAGTTAGGCCGCAGCTAGAGTACTGCGCGCAGTTCTGGTCAACACATTGCAGGGAAGATGTGATTGCGCTAGAGAGGGTACAGAGGAGATTTACGAGGATGTTGCCTGGGCTGGGGAATTTTAGTTACGAGGAAAGATTGGATAGGCTGGGGTTGTTTTCTTTGGAAAAGAGGAGGCCGAGGGGAGACTTAATTGAGGTGTATAAAATTATGAGGGGCCTAGATAGAGTGGATAGGAAGGACCTATTTCCCTTAATAGAGGAGTCGATAACCAGGGGGCATAGATTTAAAGTAATTAGTAGGAGGTTTAGAGGGGATTTGAGGAGAAATGTTTTCACCCAGAGGGTGGTGGGGGCCTGGAACTCACTGCCTGAAAGGGTGGTAGAGACAGAAACCCTCATCTCATTTAAAAAGCCCTTGGATATTCACTTGAAGTGCCGTAACCTACAGGGCTACGGACCAAGAGCTGGAAAGTGGGATTAGGGTGGATAGCTCTTTGTCGGCTGGCATGGACAAGATGGGCCGGATGGCCTCCTTGTGTGCTGTAAATTTCTATGATTCTATGATGAATCGACCCTCCCCGAAGTGCCATGCAGTCTCCTAGGAGAGGCGACAAACCAGCTCAAAAACCCAAGGCCAATTTGTGGGCAAAAAACTGGAAAATTCCTTACTGTTCCCTTTAGACGAATGAAACTAGTCCAGGAGACCACATTGTCCATGGCTTATATTAAATGACTCCTACCTCATGTATGATGCAATCTCCACTCCAGCCAGGAGCCCGTCCAACTCTCTCTTGAAGGCGTACAGTGAATCAGCACTCACTGCACAAGCCAGCAGCTTGTTCCACAGGTCGACTATTCACTGGGAAAAGAAAAACTGGCTGATGTCTTCATTTGTGTAATTTATACCATGACCGCCGCCCCCCCGCCCCCCCAGCCCCCGGTCCTCTCCAACCTATTATCGTGAAATAATTTGACAGCATGCACACAATCTAGTCCCTTCATTATTTTGTCGACTTCAATCTAATCACCCCGAGTCTATGGCCTCGATATAAAAACCCCCGCCCTTGCCCCCACGGCGGATGGGAGGAGGTCGGGGGGGGGCAATAAACCCTAAAAAATGGAGAACATGTCCCCAACCCGCCTCATACGTACCCCGTTGCCATTGTTACAGAGGCGGGTTGCGAGGTGTGCGTGTGTGCCGTCCTGGAGTGGCGGGGTGCTCATTACATATTTAAATCAGGCTCCCACGGGGTAATTGGGAGCCTGATTTAAATTTAACAGCTGCCAGCTGGGTTTTCCAGGGTTTGGGAAACCCGGCAGTGAAATGGAGGTGGGTGCTGCCCGTCCCAGAAGGTAAGTGCCTTTTTTTGCACTGCTTGTGGGCCTGCCCTACGATCGACCGCCTTCCCCTCCTCCAACTCCCTGGTCTCCGGCCTGCCCCACGATTGCTGGGGACTGTCCCCAAGGGTCCCCGGCTGCGACCCCGTGCTGCTGGTTTTCCCGCCCGGCAGATGGCCAGCCAGTCAATTTGGCTGTCTGCTGGGCGGGAAACGGAAGAAAAATTGATAATGAAATCCTGCTGTTAAAATTGCCAGGATCTCCGCGTCTCCAGCCTTGTCCCCCCACCGCCCCCCCGCCCCCCACTGCACCTTCCCCGTAAATATCAGGGCCTACGTTTCTCTAAAGTATACAGACCCAGCTCTGTCAAGCCTGAAATAACAACAGAAATCGCTGGAAAAACTCAGCAGGCCAGGCAAAATCCGTGGAGAGAGAAACAGCGTTAATGTTTCAGATCGAAACCCTTCTGTCAAGCCTGTCTGGGTAGAAATGTGTTTTAAACTGGGAATCATTCATGTGGGCCTCCTATGCATCTTTTCCAAAGTCTCAATATCACCCACCATATAAGGGGACCAAAAGCTCAGTATCCTGCAGAACACAGTGTTCTAAATGAGGCCTAAACAAAGTCTTGTACAAAGACAAAATGGTGTGTTACGTTTTGTAATGGGTAAAAATGAGACTTGCATTTATATAGCGCCTTTCACGACCACTGGACGTCTCAATGTTTACAGCCAATGAAGTACTATTTAAAAGTGTGGTCACGGTTGTAATGTGGGAAACGCGGCAGCCAATTTGCGCACAGCAAGCTCCCACAAACAGCAACGTGATAATGACCAGATAATCTGCTTTTGTTATGTTGGTTGAGGGATAAATATTGGCCCCAGGACACCGGGGATAACTCCCCTGCTCTTCTTCGAAATAGTGCCATGGGATCTTTTACACCCACCTGAGAGGGCAAATGGGGCCTCGGTTTAATGTCTCATCCGAAAGACGGCACCTCCGACAGTGCAGCACTCCCTCAGCACTGCACTGGAGTGTCAGCCTCTCAAGTCTCTGGAATGGGGCTCAGAACCCACAACCTTCTGACTCAGAGGCGAGACTGCTACCAACAGGGCCATTGGCAATGGTACCAGAGATGAGGGACTTCAGTTATAAGGAGAGACTGGAGAAGCTGGGATTGTTCTCCCAAGAGCAAAAAAGGTTTTGATAGAGTAAATAAGGTGAAACTGTTTCCACTGCCAGAAAGGTCGGTAACCAGAGGACACAGATTTAAGGTAATTGGCAAAAGAACCAGAGACGACATGAGGAAACATTTTTTTACGCAGCGAGTTCTTATGATCTGGAATGCGCTGCCTGAAAGGGCGGTGGAAGCAGATTCAATAGTAACTTTCAAAAAGGAATCAGATAAATACGTGAAGGGAAAAAATTTGCAGGGCCCTGGGGAAAGAGCAGGGGGAGTGGGACTAATTGGAGAGCTCTTTCAAAGAGCCGGCACAGGCACAATGGACAGAATGGCCCCCTTCTGTGATGTAAGATTCTATGGGGGGAAAATTCAGTTGATTAGCGCCTCCCGTTAGTGCCCTAAGAGGGCGCTAATGGAGCGCAAAGCAACTAGCGCCCGGGCGCGACGATGTTTGCGCCGCTTGAGAAATTGGCCAGACATTTTGCGGCAGTGCTAAACACTACCGCCACGATCTCCTGCGCCGGCAGATCGTGACGTCAGTCGAGTGTGCAACACCCTGGTAGCACCCCGGACTGGAAATTGAGTGGCGCCCCCTACCTTTCCGCCTGCCGCTAGCAGCGACAGGTAGAGGGGAATGTTTTGCAGTCGGGAAGGGACTGGGGGAGCGCTATTTAAAGGCGACCACTTCCTGCATTTTATTGTCAGCGACATTTTTGCACCACGCATTCTGAGAGAGAGAGAGAGACTTCTGGAGAGATTCAATGCTATGTGAAGGAGTTTTGGGTACTGAGCAGCACTTTGCAGGTTCATTTTGATTTGACCTTCCTTGCAATGAGTAGGGTGTGGATGGAGAGCAAGATCGACCCTCCCCTTTAAGAACTGCCCGGTGCCAGTGTGTCTGTGTTCCATTGCTGACTGACATCACCAGAGCTTCACCAGCGCTCTGAGGTAGCGCCTCACTCCTCGGCGTTAGCACCTTAAGGGAGGTGGGTAACACCTGATTTAGCGCTCCGATCACCTCCAGGGACGATAGAAGCCAAGTTTGCAGCTGGAGGCGATACTTAGTGCCAGGCGCTAAACATTGCGCCCGGCCGATAATCGCGCCCCAAACGGGGCGATACTGAATTTCTCCCCCTATGATTTTATGAATTTTGAAGCAGGCAGCATATTTACAAATTTTTGGGCTAGAACTGCGAGCCACTTATGCTGTTAGAAGTCTTGGAATGTATTTAAACCCCAGGATAAGAATTTAAAATTGGAGGCTCAAGTTGCCTGGCTCTGAGCAGGGAGGAATAAGGGAGGGGGGACAACATTGACATATTAAGTGAGGTTAAATATTTAAATATTGCTCACTTGGGGGAGAAGGTCGAGGTTTGGAGGCAACCCCTAATTATAACCATGTTCTGAAATGTGTTCTGGTGTAGTTTTCTTTGCACTTCTCAATAAGATGGCAGAAAAGCTTTTCAGCCCAAGTTCTCCTGAATGGCACCTATCCCAGACAAGCTGGGCAAAGCAAGATTCAAATTAAAAGGAGTCCCTGAGCCCTGTGATTCCTGGCGCTGGGGCAAGCCAACAACACTGAAGTTAGCTTGTTCTCTGTCCTCTTTCCAGATAGCCAACCGTAAACATTTGGCTCATAAACAGTACTCATATTTAATGTCACTATTTTTCTTAAAAATAAGAGAATTTCTTTGAAAGTTTATACAACGTGAATCTAATACCAGTGCTCAGATTTCTCTCTCCGCCCCTTCCACCCCCCCACCCTCCCCCACTGGTACTAAAAGGCAAATTGACTCATTACTGTTGGGTCTCTGCTTAATCCAGAAACACCTGGCTCCCAACACTTGGCCAAGGAGTTTGTTGCAGTGCAAACTACTGAGATAGACTTCTGTTCTGAAACCGTTGGAGCAAAGGGACAGGAACTGCCAAACAACACAGAAAGAATGGGAGGAGACAGGGGGAGGGCTGGGCTTTGGCGAGTCCATTTACCACGCATGAAGGGCAACAACCAATGCTGTCTCAAAACAGCTGCAGTACAAGCTAGTTTAAGACCGAGGGGTAGAAACCGATAGGCGTTGCGCCCGGTTTTGGGGCATAAAATGAGCGTAAAAGCTTACCGATTTAGCAGTACGACGGTCGCAGATGTTGGTTCCACTTCTGTATCCGCTGGAGTTTAGAAGAGTAAGAGGTGACTTGATTGAAGCATATAAGATCCTGAGGGGTCTTGACAGGGTGAATGTGGAGAGGATGTTTCGTCTTGTGGGAGAATCTAGAACTAGGGGTCAAAACTAGGGTTTAAAAATAAGGGTTCACCCATTTAAGACAGAGATGAGGAGACATTTTTTCTCACAGAGGGTCGTGAGTCTTTGGAACTCTCTTCCTCAGAGGGCGGTGGAAGCAGAGTCTTTGAATATTTTTAAGGCAGAGGTAGATAGATTCTTGATAAGCAAGGGGGTGAAAGGTCATCGAGGGTAGGCGGGAATGTGGAGTAATCAGATCAGCCGTGATCTTATTGAATGGCGGAGCAGGCTCGAGGGGCCGAGTGGCCGACTCCTGCTCCTAATACGTATGTTCCTATGTATGTTTTACATTTGTGGCTTCGGGCCTACCCCACTCAGGATTCTTCAGTGCACCCCCCCACCCCTCTCCCCACCCCCCTATCGACTGCCAACAACAGTAAAACATTTTATTTAAACGTAAAACCCTTCTTGTGGAGCCAGGAGGAGAAAGAGTGCTCCCCGATCCTACGGCATATTTTCCTACTTCTCCTTCTCCTTCTTAGGCAGTCCCTCAGAACCGAGGATGACTTGCTTCCACATTAAAAATGAGGTCGCAGGTGACTGATTAATCCAATGCGGGACCTACAGTCTCTGTCACAGGTGGGGCAGACGGTGGTTGAAGGGACGGGTGGGTGGGGTGCTTGGGTTGACGTGCGCTCCTTGCGCTGCCTGCGCTTGGCTTCCGCTTGCTCCCGGCGAAGAGACTCGAGGATCTTGGGCCAGGGATTCCCAGGTGTCGGTGGGGATGTTACACTTTTTCAAGGAGGCTTTGAGGGTGTCCTTGAAGCGTTTCCTCTGCCCGCCTGGGGCTCTCTTGCCGTGCCGGAGCTCCGAGTAAAGCGCTTGTTTTGGGAGTCTCGTATCGGGCATGCAGACAATGTGACCCGTCCATCGGAGCTGGTTGAGCGTGGTCAAAGCTTCGATGCTGGGGATGTTGGCCTGAGCAAGAACACTGACGTTGGTGCACCTATCCTGCCAATGGATTTGCAGGATCTTGCGCAGACAGCGTTGGTGGTACCTCTCCAGTGCTTTGAGGTGCCTGCTGTACATGGTCCATGTCTCTGAGGCATACAGCAGGGCGGGTATCACTGCTGCTCTGTAGACCATGAGCTTAGTCCCGGGTTTGAGGTCCTGGTCTTCAAACACTCTCTTCCTCAGGCGACCAAAGGCTGCACTGGCACACTGAAGGCGGTGTTGGACTTCGTCATCGACGTCTGCCCTTGTTGACAGTAGGCTCCCGAGGTATGGAAAGTGGTCCACGTTGTCCAAGGCTTTGTCGTGGATTTTGATAATCGGGGGGTAGTACTGTGTGGCGGGGGCAGGTTGGTAGAGGACCTTTGTCTTACGGATGTTTAGTGTAAGGCCCATGCTCTCGTACGCTTCGGTGAAGGTGTTGACGATGGTTTGGAGTTTGACCTCCGAGTCAGCGCAGACGCAAGTGTTGTCTGCATACTGTAATTCGACGACAGAGGATGGGACGACCTTAGGTCTGGACTGGAGGCAACGGAGGTTGAGCAGTTTCCCATTTGTTCTGTAAATTAGCTCCACGCCAGTGAGGAGCTTACTGAGGGTGAGATGGAGCATTGCAGCAAGGAAGATCGAGAAGAGTGTTGGTGCGATGACACAGTCTTACTTGATTCCGGTTCGTACGTGAATTGGGTCTGTGGTGGAACCGTTGGTCAGGATCACGGCTTGCATGTCGTCGTGAAGCAGGCGGAGGATGGTGACAAACTTTTGAGGGAAGACGAATTTGAGGAGGACACTCCATAATCCCTCACGGTTGACAGTGTCGAAGGCCTTTGTGAGATCAAAGAAGGTCATGTACAGCGGTTGGTGCTGTTCCCTGCATTTCTCTTGTAATTGACCGCCACCATCTCAGCACAATCCCAGCCCAGCATGAGGTTGAAAAGGCCATCCGACAACTGAAGAACAACAAGGCCTCAGGAGCAGATGGAACCCCCGCCGAGGCACTAAAGCATGGCGGAGAAGCACTACTGGCGGGAATTCATGAACTCATTTCTCTTATCTGGAAGGAGGAGAGCATGCCAGAGGATCTCGGAAACACCATAATTGTGACCATCTTCAAGAAAGGTGACAAGTCCGATTGCGGTAATTACAGAGGAGTTTCCCTGCTGTCTGCCACAGAGAAAGTCATCACAAGAATCCTCCTCAATCGCCTTCTCCCAGTGGCCGAAGAGCTCCTTCCAGAGTCACAATGCGGATTCCGCCCACTAAGGGGCACAATGGACATGATCTTCACCGCACGTCAATCTTTTCCTACATTAGAACAGTGGCTAACACTTCAAAAGTATTTCATTGGCTGTAAAGCACTCTGGGGTGTTCTGGGGTTGTGAAAGGCGCTATATAAATGCAAGTTCTTTCTTTCTGTTTAAATGTTCTACACTGGGACCATGGATTAATGGAAGAGAAGATCACAGGAGATGCGCCCAAATTCTTGATCTGCACTCCCGAAGGGTTTGGCTCCGCCTCAGGAGCACAAATCCGTCAAATTACTTCTCGCTTCTTTACTCAGCATGGTGAACGTTCGGAGTAGTTTGTAAGGCAGGATAGTTAAGTCAAAAACATTAGGGCCATTCAAACTGTAGCTAGATGCTGCGTTCGGGTATTAGAGGGTGACCTCCGATGGACTGAATAGTATTTTATGTCCTTGGGGTAGATTTTGACGATCGGCCAGCCGCCCCGTGGAACATCATGGGGGACGGGCCCTCATGTCCATACAGCAGGTGGGCCGTGGGCGCTAAATGCAGTTCACTGGCTCCGGACCCAGCTGGTCTTGAGGTGCGTGGGGGTGGATGCGGGGGGGGTGGGTGGTGTTTGGTGGGTGGCGTTCGCAGGAAGAAGGGGGGGGTTGCGGCGCGGCCTACAATTATTTTGTGGAGTTTAGAGGAACATTCCTGCAGGCTAACGTGCCCGTTAAGCTGCGCGGCTGCAAAGTCTGGAGGTCCCACACAGGCCGTTTGCCGGCTACACAGTGGGAAACACCATGGATGTGCAGTCATTTAAATGGGCCCCCAAAACATGAAAGGGAACATCGCTGCAGGCCCCACAAAAGTAATTAGAAATTTGCCTTCTCGCCACCAGGTGAAACTGGGTAAAATGGGCATGGGGCTCTAATCTTCCCCCCAGCATTTTAGGGGTGCTACCATTCTGGGTGGCGCCAGTGAAAATATCTCCTGGTCTCTCTACGATAGCAAAACACTGCGGATGCTGTAAATCCGAAATAACAACAGAAAACGCTGGAAAAATTCAGCAGGCCAGGGCAGCATCCGTGCGGAGAGAAACAGAGACAACGTTTCGGGTCAATGACCTTTCGTTAGAACTGGAAAAAAGCAGAAAAAGGAATAGATTGTGAAGCAAGTTAGGGGCTGGGAAAAGGGGGAGGGGATGAAAGAACAAAGGGGAGAACAGCTGTCCTTCATTCTGTCAGGGCAATTCACACCTCATCTATAGCCATCCTTTATTCCTTAACCTGTCCCAGTACCACCTCCGCTTGCCTTGAATATCTCTTAATGTCTCTCAATGTCTCTTAATCTCTCCTGCATCCTATCACTGACTTTCCCTTTGTTCTTTCATCCCCTCCCCTTTTTCCCAGTCCTAACTTGCTTCACAATCTATTCCTTTTCCTGCTTTTATTCCAGTTCTGTCGAAAGGTCTTCGACCTGAAACGTTAACTCTGTTTCTCTCTCCACAGATGCTGCCTGACCTGCTGAGTTTTTCCAGCATTTTCTGCTGTTATTTCCCCTTCTCTCTATATGCATTGATGATTTTAACCCTCGACCTCACTCTCATTCTTCCGGCTTTAAGTGCTCCATCTGGGAACTCTCTTCCACGTTATCTCAAGTCTTGCTCGAAGCCCATTTATTTTATAATGACCTCCTCTAGTCCTGTGCTCACAGTCCAAATTAAACGACCTGATCACGTCTCTATTACCCATTCCTCCAAAACCTGGATTATAGGATTACTTTTCCAGGGCTTCGGTCCCAGGGCATCGCCTCGCTGATGACGAGTGTGGAGATAGGGTTACAAAACTGTAGCCTCGATTTCTCTGGCCTACACTCGCTGCTAGCAAGGCTTCAGGCCAGAAGAGCAGCCTGGGGAAATGATCCCACAGATCTGCTCTGTAATAAAAGCAAGTTCCGTTCTGAGAGTCTATCATTGCAACTTAATCTCTAAGCTCTAGAATGTCCCCATCACTGATTTCCTTACGATGCCCCGACGTCCTTTATCAAAGTAGGGTGCCCATCACTGTTTGCGCTATTCCGAATGTAGCCTCATTAATTTTATAACACTGGAATAACATGTTTCACCTTCTAACATCCAGCGGGGAGCTGTGTTCATCAGGAGAACAGGCGTCAACATTGATTCCCTTTTCCATGCTCAATCTGAGCACGCCTCCCCACTGGGAGCGGGGGGCCCAGGGAATTTACCTTATCGTCAAATGCCTTTTTGAGCCACATTTAAGTCAGGACCAATCCCCAGAGGACGCGTTCCATGAAACAGTGGCACTTGCTAAGGGAGTTGTCAAACCGACGTCACATTTGGAAGTGTAACTTCAAGATGCAAAATGACCATTTCCATCTTCAGACACTCCGACCAAGATGTTGAGTTTTGCAGGGAGCAGTTCAGTGCCAGTAAGGGTTGGTCAACCACACCTCAATCCTAACGTGACCTCTTCGCACTCCTCATATGAGAAGGATGCATGGGCTGTGATACTGCTGAACATTGCTTCATTCTTTACAACAACTGACCTCCTCCCCCTCCAGTATAATGGATGTTCTATCAAGTTAATGCTAGTATATTTTGAGTAATTTTATTATATTGCTGCTCTGGCTTTGCTTGCTGTTTACATTCATTCCTTGTGGAAGCAATTACACACCCGTGACTGTTACACTGGTTCCAGCTGCTCAGCTAGTGGTTTGATGCCCACAGGCATATTGGTGTCACTGACATAGGTCACACAGATTAATTCTTACATTCTGTTGCTGGATAACTTTGCATCATTTGTAATTCAAGCAAGAAAACAAAGAGAAAAGGCTTGATTTTCCAATAGTGCACAAATTGAACACAGAGCGAGATATTCTTTCACTCTGCACTAGAGAATGATGGATAACAGAGATTGGAATTCAGAATCAGAATGGGATCCAGGTTCAGACAGTATTCTGAGTTGGAATAAAATTCAGATTTCGAACATGATTTGGAATGGGAATCGGACGAGAATCTAATTTAGCCGTGAGATTTTGCCTTCAGATTGGAATAAATTAAATAACCCATCCTCGAGCAAGACTTGAGATTATGCGGAATGTGATTCAGATTCAGGTTGGAATCTGATTCCGTGTATGATTGAAACTCAACCTGGAAGTTGATTTAGGATGAGATTCAGATTGAGGTAGGGAGGTGATTTAGAATAGGATTTAGGTTTGGCGTAGAATTTCATTTGGAATAAGATTGAGAGTTGGACCAGCATTCAAGTCTCCATCTATCTGTCCACCCCTGACTTACAACCCCCCACCCCCACCCCCCACCCCTCACCCCCCACCCTCACCCCCACACTTCCCCCCCAACCACCACCACCCCTCCCCCTTCACTCCATTTACTAAGTGAAAGTGAAAGGCCTATACTCTCTGGAGTTTAGAAGAATGAGAGGTGATCTCATTGAAACATATAAGATTCTGAGGGGGATGACAGGGTACATGCTGAGAGGCTGTTTCCCCTGGCTGGAGGGTCTAGAACCAGGGGGCATAGTCTCAGGATAAGGGGTCGGCCATTTAGGACTGAGATGAGGAGGAATTTCTTCACTCAGAGGGTTGTGAATCTCTGGAATTCTCTGCCCCAAAGTGCTGTGGATGCTGAGTCATTGAGTATATTCAAGGCTGAGATAGATAGATTTTTGGACTCTAGGGGAATCGAGGGATATGGCGATCGGGCAGGAAAGTGGAGTTGAGGTCGAAGATCAGCCATGATCTTATTTAAGGATGGAGCAGGTTCGAGGGGCCGAATGGCCATATAGCTGCTCCTAATTCTTATGTTCTTATGATATTGTAATGCTTTGGAGCAGCAATGTATATCTTATGCAAGCTTCCTACATTCAGTAGCTGGTTAATAATATCAGGCTCTAGCAGGTTGACCCATTACATTGATTCTCTGCTCCTGCTCCTTGTCACAGTGCTGGTGGTTCACAGGGTGCAGTCACACCCATTGCCAAAGTACAACCAGTACTTGCATCACAGAAAGAGGCTGAGCGAGACACCGAGAACCAACTAGATGAGAGGTCAGTGTACTAACCCAATGTGCCATTCCACTCCAGAAGGTTAGTTGTAATCCAGCTGTCTGGTCCGGCCGGACCTTCCATAAACAATCCCACACACACTTTATGGAGTAACTTAGAAAGTAAGGGCTAGAAATTGGGCTCCTTTACACCTCCCATTAGTGCCTCCGGGGGGCACTAACGGCTTTGCGGCCGGGCGCGGCGATATCAACACCTGCCGCTAAATTCGGTGGGAGTTTTGAGGCGGCGGAAAGACATTGTGCCCCGATCTCCTGCGCCCGGAGATCGTGACATCATTGCGCTAACACCCAATTTAGTAGAAGTTCAATATCCTTAGTGCTTGGCACTAAATTTTCAAAATTTCAAAAGGTAGCGCCCCCAAACAGGGCGATACCCAGTTTCACCCCCTAAGTGTGTAGCGTTGCAAAATTGAAAATGTGAGCCCTGATTTTCCAGGTTCCATGGCAACACGAGCACTGAGGGCAGCTGGGGTGTGGGTCAAAATTAAAACCGGGCTCCCAACTGATTCTGCGACCGATTTTCCAATAGTTAATGAGGTCCATTATGGGAAAATGTGAGCCTCGTTTAAATACAACGGAATCGAATTTCCGTTGGGATTCTCTCAATTATCCACCGTATCTTCAATGGAAGATCTACATGAAACCCCCAGGGAAAGGTTAGGAAAAATTCTTTACACAGAGGATTGCTGGAGTATAGAATGTTTTGCCACTGTTGAGGCAGAGACCATCGCATCTATTAAGGGAAGAGTAGAGGTTAAGGGGAGACAGCAGAGCAGTGGGATTAGTATGGATTGTTCCGTACCAGCTAGCACAAAATGATGACGAATGGGCCATTTCTGTGCTCTAAACTTCTATAGTTCACTTGTCCCCTTGACTGGTAAATATCCTGTTGATCTAAAAATACTCTTGCCCTTAAGGCGTGTCCACTAGTGTTTGCATTGCAGTGTCTAACTCAGCTTTATACTGTAATTCTCCAATTTACCTTCTTCAATTAGCAGTGCTAATTGCTCAATCATCTGCCCATGTTCAGGAAATGTGACCCATGTTTGTAATGAAGGTGAAATATTATTTGGATTGGTGACAGAAATTCAGTTGCTTGTGCAAGTGGTTTTTTTTGCAGGTGGGATAGATAGTGTTGGTGCAAATGATGCTGATAGAGCTAATGTTGACACCGCAGGTGATATGGGTGGTGCAGGTTAGGCCAAGTGGTGTTAGTGGTGAAGGCAGTGTTGCTACAGGTGATGGTCTAAATGGCGTTTGTGCAGAAGGGGCAGGTTGTGTTGGCAGTGTGGGTGTTACTGTTGGTGCTGGTGTTGGTGATGTTGGAGCTGCTGGTGTTGTTGCAGGTGGTGTTGGTGCTGGTGGTTTTGGTGCTGGTGGTGTTGGTGCTGGTGATGTTGGTGCTGGTGGTGTTGGTGCTGGTGATGTTGGTGCTGGTGGTGTTGGTGCGAGTGATGTTGGTGCTGGTGATGTTGGTGCTGGTGGTGTTGGTGCTGGTGGTGCTGGTGATATTGGTGATGGTGGAGTTGGTGCTGGTGATGTTGGTGTTGGTGGAGTTGGTGCTGGTGGTGTTGGTGCTGGTGATGTTGGTGCTGGTGGGATTGGTGCTGGTGGTGTTGGTGCTGGTGGTGTTGGTGGTGTTGGTGCTGGTGGTAATGGTGCTGGTGATATTGGTGCTGGTGGGATTGGTGATGGTGGTGTTGGTGCTGGTGATGGTGTTGGTGATGATGTTGCAGGTGGTCTTGGTGCTGGTGGTGTTGGTGCTGGTGATGTTGGTGCTGGTGATGTTGGTGCTGGTGGTGTTGGTGCTGGTGGTGTTGGTGCTGGTGATGTTGGTGCTGGTGATGTTGGTGCTGGTGATGGTGTTGGTGGAGTTGGTGCTGGTGGTGTTGGTGCTGGTGATGTTGCTGCTGGTGGTGTTGGTGCTGGTGAAGTTGGTGCTGGTGATGTTGGTGCTGGTGATGTTGGTGCTGGTGGTGTTGGTGCTGGTGATGTTGGTGCTGGTGATGATGGTGCTGGTGATGTTGGTGTTGGTGGAGTTGGTGCTGGTGGTGTTGGTGCTGGTGATGTTGGTGCTGGTGGTGTTGGTGCTGGTGAAGTTGGTGCTGGTGATGTTGGTGCTGGTGATGTTGGTGCTGGTGAGGTTGGTGCTGGTGGTGTTGGTGCTGGTGGTGTTGGTGGTGTTGGTGCTGGTGGTGTTGGTGGTGTTGGTGCTGGTGGTGGTGCTGGTGGTGTTGGTGCTGGTGATGTTGGTGTTGGTGATGTTATTGCAGGTGGTGTTGGTGCAGGTGGTGTTTGTGCTAGTGGTGTTGGTGCTGGTGGTGTTGGTGCTGGTGGTGCTGGTGGTGTTGCTGCTGGTGGTGTTGGTGCTGGTGGTGTTGTTGCAAGTGCTGTTGTTGCAGGTGGTGTTGGTGCAGGTGGTGTTTGTGTTGGTGATGTTGTTGCAGGTGGTGTTGGTGCTGGTGGTGTTTGTGCTGGTGGTGCTGGTGGTATTGATGCTGGTGGTGTTGGTGTTGGTGATGTTGTTGCAGGTGGTGCTGGTGCTGGTGATGTTGGTGTTGGTGATGTTGTTGCAGGTGCTATTGGTGCTGGTGATGTTGGTGTTGGTGATGTTGTTGCAGGTGGTGTTGGTGCTGGTGGTGTTGGTGCTGGTGGTGTTGGTGCTGGTGATGTTGGTGCTGGTGATGTTGGTGCTGGTGATGTTGGTGCTGATTATGTTGGTGTTCGTGGAGTTGGTGGTGTTGGTGTTGGTGCTGGTGATGTTGGTGTTGGTGATGTTGTTGCAGGTGGTGTTGGTGCTGGTGGTGTTGGTGCTGGTGATGTTGGTGCTGGTGATGTTGGTGCTGGTGGTGTTGGTGCTGGTGATATTGATGCTGGTGGAGTTGGTGCTGGAGATGTTGGTGCTGGTGATGTTGGTGCTGATTATGTTGGTGTTGGTGGAGTTGGTGCTGGTGGTATTGGTGCTGGTGATGTTGGTGTTGGTGATGTTGTTGCAGGTGGTGTTGGTGCTGGTGGTGTTGGTGCTGGTGATGTTGGTGCTGGTGATGTTGGTGCTGATTATGTTGGTGTTCGTGGAGTTGGTGCTGGTGGTGTTGGTGCTGGTGATGTTGGTGCTGGTGATGTTGGTGCTGGTGGTGTTGGTGCTGGTGAAGTTGGTGCTGGTGATGTTGGTGCTGGTGATGTTGGTGCTGGTGGTGTTGGTGCTGGTGATGTTGGTGTTGGTGATGTTGTGGCAGGTGGTGTTGGTGCTGGTGGTGTTGGTGCTGGTGGTGTTGGTGCTGGTGATGTTGGTGCTGGTGATGTTGGTGCTGGTGGTGTTGGTGCTGGTGAAGTTGGTGCTGGTGATGTTGGTGCTGGTGATGTTGGTGCTGGTGGTGTTGGTGCTGGTGAAGTTGGTGTTGGTGCTGGTGGTGTTGGTGCTGGTGATGTTGGTGCTGGTGATGTTGGTGCTGGTGATGTTGGTGTTGGTGGAGTTGGTGCTGGTGAAGTTGGTGCTGGTGATGTTGGTGCTGGTGATGTTGGTGCTGGTGAGGTTGGTGCTGGTGGTGTTGGTGCTGGTGATGTTGCAGGTGGTGCTGGTGCTGGTGATGTTGGTGTTGGTGATGTTGTTGCAGGTGGTGTTGGTGCTGGTGATGGTGTTGGTGATGTTGTTGCAGCTGGTGTTGTGCTGGTGGTGTTGGTGCTGGTGGTATTGGTGCTGGTGGTGTTGGTGCTGGTGATGTTGGTGCTGGTGATGTTGGTGCTGATTATGTTGTTGCAGGTGGTGTTGGTGCTGGTGGTGTTGGTGCTGGTGATGTTGGTGCTGGTGATGTTGGTGCTGGTGGTGCTGGTGCTGGTGGTGTTGGTGCTGGTGATGTTGGTGCTGGTGATGTTGGTGCTGGTGATGTTGGTGTTGGTGGAGTTGGTGCTGGTGGTGTTGGCGCTGGTGAAGTTGGTGCTGGTGATGTTGGTGCTGGTGATGTTTGTGCTGGTGGGTTTGGTGCTGGTGGTGTTGGTGCTGGTGGTGTTGGTGGTGTTGGTGCTGCTGGTACTGGTGCTGGTGATGTTGGTGCTGGTGGGGTTGGTGCTGGTGGTGTAGGTGCTGGTGATGTTGGTGATGTTGCAGGTGGTGTTGGTGCTGGTGGTGTTGGTGCTGGTGGTGTTGGTGCTGGTGGGGTTGGTGTTGGTGGTGTTCTTGCAGGTGGTGTTGTTGCAGGTGGTGTTGGTGGTGTTGGTGCTGGTGGTGTTGGTGGTGTTGGTGTTGGTGCTGGTGGTGTTGGTGGTGTTGGTGCTGGTGGTGTTGGTGCTGGTGGTGTTGGTGCTGGTGGTGTTGGTGCTGGTGCTGGTGGTGCTGTTGGTGTTGGTGCTGGTGGTGTTGGTGCTGGTGGTGTTTGTGTTGGTGATGCTGTTGCAGGTAGTGTTGGTACTGGTGATGTTGCTGCTGGTGATGTTGGTGCTGCTGGTGTTGGTGCTCGTGGTGTTGGTGGTGTTGGTGCTGGTGGTAATGGTGCTGGTGATATTGGTGCTGGTGGGATTGGTGCTGGTGGTGTTGGTGCTGGTGATGTTGGTGTTGGTGATGTTGTTGCAGGTGGTGTTGGTGCTGGTGGTGGTGCTGGTGATGTTGGAGCTGGTGATGTTGGTGCTGGTGGTGTTGGTGCTGGTGAAGTTGGTGCTGGTGATTTTGGTGCTGGTGATGTTGGTGCTGGTGATGTTGGTGCTGATTATGTTGGTGTTGGTGGAGTTGGTGCTGGTGGTGTTGGTGCTGGTGATGTTGGTGCTGGTGGTGTTGGTTCTGGTGGTGTTGGTGTTGGTGGTGTTGTTGCAGGTGGTGTTGTTGCAGGTGGTGTTGTTGCAGGTGGTGTTGGTGCTGGTGGTGTTGGTGTTGGTGCTGGTGGTATGGGTGGTGTTGTTGCTGGTGGTGTTTGTGGTGGTGGTGTTGGTTCTGGTGATGTTGGTGATGTTGTTGCAGGTGGTGTTGGTGCTGGTGGTGTTGGTGCTGGTGATGTTGGTGCTGGTGGTGTTGGTGCTGGTGATGTTGGTGTTGGTGATGTTGTGGCAGGTGGTGTTGGTGCTGGTGGTGTTGGTGCTGGTGGTGTTGGTGCTGGTGATGTTGGTGCTGGTGATGTTGGTGCTGGTGGTGTTGGTGCTGGTGAAGTTGGTGTTGGTGATGTTGTGGCAGGTGGTGTTGGTGCTGGTGGTGTTGGTGCTGGTGGTGTTGGTGCTGGTGATGTTGGTGCTGGTGATGTTGGTGCTGGTGGTGTTGGTGCTGGTGAAGTTGGTGCTGGTGATGTTGGTGCTGGTGATGTTGGTGCTGGTGAGGTTGGTGCTGGTGGTGTTGGTGCTGGTGGTGTTGGTGGTGTTGGTGCTGGTGGTGTTGGTGCTGGTGATGTTGGTGCTGGTGGTGTTGGTGCTGGTGATGTTGGTGTTGGTGATGTTGTGGCAGGTGGTGTTGGTGCTGGTGGTGTTGGTGCTGGTGATGTTGGTGCTGGTGATGTTGGTGCTGGTGGTGTTGGTGCTGGTGAAGTTGGTGCTGGTGATGTTGGTGCTGGTGATGTTGGTGCTGGTGAGGTTGGTGCTGGTGGTGTTGGTGCTGGTGGTGTTGGTGGTGTTGGTGCTGGTGGTGTTGGTGCTGGTGGTGTTTGTGCTGGTGGTGTTGGTGCTGGTGATGTTGGTGTTGGTGATGTTGTTGCAGGTGGTGTTGGTGCTGGTGGTGTTGGTGCAGGTGGTGTTTGTGCTAGTGGTGTTGGTGCTGGTGGTGTTGGTGCTGGTGGTGCTGGTGATGTTGGTGTTGTTGATGTTGTTGCAGGTGGTGTTGGTGCTGGTGATGTTGGTGTTGGTGATGTTGTTGCAGGTGGTGTTGGTCATGGTGGTGTTGGTGCTGGTGGTGTTGGTACTGGTGGTATTGGTGTTGGTGCTGGTGGTGTTGGTGCTGGTGGTGTTGGTGCTGGTGATGTTGGTGCTGGTGATGTTCGTGCTGATTATGTTGGTGTTGGTGGAGTTGGTGCTGGTGGTGTTGGTGCTGGTGATGTTGGTGTTGGTGATGTTGTTGCAGGTGGTGTTGGTGCTGGTGGTGTTGGTGCTGGTGGTGTTGGTGCTGGTGGTGTTGGTGCTGGTGCTGCTGGTGTTGGTGGTGTTGTTGCAGGTGGTGTTGTTGCAGGTGGTGTTGGTGGTGTTGGTGTTGGTGATGTTGGTGTTGTTGATGTTGTTGCAGGTGGTGTTGGTGCTGGTGATGTTGGTGTTGGTGATGTTGTTGCAGGTGGTGTTGGTCATGGTGGTGTTGGTGCTGGTGGTGTTGGTACTGGTGGTATTGGTGTTGGTGCTGGTGGTGTTGGTGCTGGTGGTGTTGGTGCTGGTGATGTTGGTGCTGGTGATGTTCGTGCTGATTATGTTGGTGTTGGTGGAGTTGGTGCTGGTGGTGTTGGTGCTGGTGATGTTGGTGTTGGTGATGTTGTTGCAGGTGGTGTTGGTGCTGGTGGTGTTGGTGCTGGTGGTGTTGGTGCTGGTGGTGTTGGTGCTGGTGCTGCTGGTGTTGGTGGTGTTGTTGCAGGTGGTGTTGTTGCAGGTGGTGTTGGTGGTGTTGGTGTTGGTGCTGGTGGTGTTGGTGGTGTTTGTGCTGGTGGTGTTGGTGCTGGTGGTGTTGGTGCTGGTGATATTGGTGTTGGTGATTGATGCGCCATCAATTACTCAAAAGACTGAGGTTGAGCGAGTAACAATCAGGCTTTTATTAACTAAAGAATGATGGTCTTGTCTCGAGTGGTCGACCCGTCCAGAATACTAAGGGACTGGGAGGTAGTTACTTATATACCTGGAATAGTGGGAGGAGTCAGCCGAGGCATGTCCAGACCTGTACCTAGTGGAATACACATACAGACACAGACAGGTATAAGAGTGGTTTACCACAGTGATGTTGATGCAGGTGGTGTTGGTGCTGGTGGTGTTGGTGCTGGTTGTGTTGGTGCTGGTGGTGTTGGTGCTGGTGATGTTGGTGCTGGTAATGTTGGTGCTGGTGATGTTGGTGCTCGTGATGTTGGTGCTGGTGATGTTGGTGCTGGTAATGTTGGTGCTGGTGATGTTGGTGCTGGTGGTGTTGGTGCTGGTGATGTTGTTGCAGGTGCTGTTGGTGCTGGTGGAGTTGGTGCTGGTGGTGTTGGTGCTGGTGATGTTGGTGTTGGTGATGTTGTTGCAGGTGGCGTTGGTGATGTTGGTGTTGGTGATGTTGTTGCAGGTGGTTTTGGTGCTGGTGATGTTGATGTTGGTGATGTTGGTGATGTTGCAGGTGGTGTTGGTGCTGGTGGTGTTGGTGCTGGTGGTGTTGGTGCTGGTGGTGTTGGTGGTGTTCTTGCAGGTGGTGTTGTTGCAGGTGGTGTTGGTGGTGTTGGTGTTGGTGCTGGTGGTGTTGGTGGTGTTGGTGTTGGTGCTGGTGGTGTTGGTGGTGTTGGTGCTGGTGCTGTTGGTGCTGGTGGTGTTGGTGCTGGTGGTGTTGGTGCTGGTGCTGGTGGTGCTGTTGGTGTTGGTGCTGGTGGTGTTGGTGCTGGTGGTGTTGTTGCAGGTGGTGTTGCAGGTGGTGTTGGTGCTGGTGGTGTTTGTGTTGGTGGTGTTGCAGGTAGTGTTGGTACTGGTGATGTTGCTGCTGGTGATGTTGGTGCTGGTGGTGTTGGTGCTCGTGGTGTTGGTGGGGTTGGTGCTGGTGATGTTGGTGCTGGTGATGTTGGTGCTGCTGGTGTTGGTGCTGGTGGTGTTGGTGCTGGTGATGTTGGTGCTGGTGGTGTTGGTGCTGGTGAAGTTGGTGCTGGTGATTTTGGTGCTGGTGATGTTGGTGCTGGTGGTGTTGGTGCTGGTGATGTTGGTGCTGGTGATGTTGGTGCTGATTATGTTGGTGTTGGTGGAGTTGGTGCTGGTGATGTTGGTGCTGGTGGTGTTGGTGCTGGTGGTGTTGGTGTTGGTGGTGTTGTTGCAGGTGGTGTTGTTGCAGGTGGTGTTGGTGCTGGTGGTGTTGGTGTTGGTGCTGGTGGTGTGGGTGGTGTTGTTGCTGGTGGTGTTTGTGCTGGTGGTGTTGGTTCTGGTGATGTTGGTGATGTTGCAGGTGGTGTTGGTGCTGGTGGTGTTGGTGCTGGTGGTGTTGGTGCTGGTGGTGTTGGTGTTGGTGGTGTTGCTGCAGGTGGTGTTTTTGCAGGTGGTGTTGGTGCTGGTGGTGTTGGTGCTGGTGGTGTGGGTGTTGTTGTTGCTGGTGGTGTTTGTGCTGGTGGTGTTGGTTCTGGTGATGTTGGTGTTGGTGATGCTGTTGCAGGTGGTGTTGGTGCTGGTGCTGTTTGTGCTGGTGGTGTTGGTGCTGGTGGTATTGATGCTGGTGATGTTGGTGTTGGTGATGTTGCAGGTGGTGCTGGTGCTGGTGATGTTGGTGTTGGTGATGTTGTTGTAGGTGGTGTTGGTGCTGGTGATGTTGGTGTTGGTGATGTTGTTGCAGGTGGTGTTGGTCATGGTGGTGTTGGGGCTGGTTGTGTTGGTGCTGGTGGTATTGGTGCTGGTGGTGTTGGTGCTGGTGATGTTGGTGCTGGTGATGTTCATGCTGATTATGTTGGTGTTGGTGCTGGTGGTGTTGGTGCTGGTGATGTTGGTGTTGGTGATGTTGTTGCAGGTGGTGTTGGTGCTGGTGGTGTTGGTGCTGGTGATGTTGGTGCTGGTGATGTTGGTGCTGGTGGTGTTGGTGCTGGTGGTGTTGGTGCTGGTGATGTTGGTGCTGGTGATGTTGGTGCTGGTGATGTTTGTTTTGGTGGAGTTGGTGCTGGTGGTGTTGGTGGTGTTGGTGCTGCTGGTAATGGTGCTGGTGATGTTGGTGCTGGTGGGGTTGGTGCTGGTGGTGTTGGTGCTGGTGGTGTTGGTGTTGGTGGTGTTCTTGCAGGTGATGTTGTTGCAGGTGGTGTTGGTGCTGGTGGTTTTGGTGCTGGTGGTGTTGGTGCTGGTGGTGTTGGTGTTGGTGGTGTTCTTGCAGGTGGTGTTGTTGCAGGTGGTGTTGGTGGTGTTGGTGCTGGTGGTGTTGGTGCTGTTGGTGCTGGTGGTGTTGATGCTGGTGGTGTTGGTGCTGGTGGTGTTGGTGCTGGTGCTGGTGGTGCTGGTGGTGTTGGTGCTGGTGGTGTTGGTGCTGGTGGTGTAGTTGCAGGTGGTGTTGTTGCACGTGGTGTTGGTGCTGGTGGTGTTTGTGTTGGTGATGTTGTTGCTGGTGGTGTTGGTGCTGGTGGTGTTTGTGCTGGTGGTGTTGGTGCTGGTGCTGTTGGTGCTGGTGATGTTGGTGTTGGTGATGTTGTGGCAGGTGGTGCTGGTGCTGGTGATGTTGGTGTTGGTGATGTTGTTGCAGGTGGTGTTGGTGCTGGTGATGTTGGTGTTGGTGATGTTGTTGCAGGTGGTGTTGGTCATGGTTGTGTTGGTGCTGGTGGTGTTGGTGCTGGTGGTATTGGTGCTGGTGGTGTTGGTGCTGGTGATGTTGGTGCTGGTGATGTTCGTGCTGATTATGTTGGTGTTGGTGCTGGTGGTGTTGGTGCTGGTGATGTTGGTGTTGGTGATGTTGTTGCAGGTGGTGTTGGTGCTGGTGGTGTTGGTGCTGGTGTTGTTGGTGCTGGTGATGTTGGTGCTGGTGGTGTTGGTGCTGGTGATGTTGGTGCTGGTGATGTTGGTGCTGGTGATGTTTGTATTGGTGGAGTTGGTGCTGGTGGTGCTGGTGATGTTGGTGCTGGTGGGGTTGGTGCTGGTGGTGTTGGTGCTGGTGGTGTTGGTGTTGGTGGTGTTCCTGCAGGTGGTGTTGTTGCAGGTGGTGTTGGTGCTGGTGGTTTTGGTGCTGGTGGTGTTGGTGCTGGTGGTGTTGGTGTTGGTGGTGTTCTTGCAGGTGGTGTTGTTGCAGGTGGTGTTGGTGGTGTTGGTGTTGGTGCTGGCGGTGTTGGTGCTGGTGGTGTTGGTGCTGGTGGTGTTGGTGCTGGTGGTGTTGGTGCTGGTGCTGGTGGTGCTGGTGGTGTTGGTGCTGGTGGTGTTGGTGCTGGTGGTGTAGTTGCAGGTGGTGTTGCAGGCAGTGTTGGTGCTGGTGGTGTTTGTGTTGGTGATGTTGTTGCTGGTGGTGTTGGTGCTGGTGGTGTTTGTGCTGGTGGTGTTGGTGTTGGTGCTGGTGATGTTGGTGCTGGTGATGTTGGTGCTGGTGATGTTGGTGTTGGTGGAGTTGGTGCTGGTGCTGTTGGTGCTGGTGATGTTGGTGCTGGTGGTGTTGGTGCTGGTGAAGTTGGTGCTGGTGATGTTGGTGCTGGTGATGTTGGTGCTGGTGAGGTTGGTGCTGGTGGTGTTGGTGCTGGTGGTGTTGGTGGTGTTGGTGCTGGTGGTAATGGTGCTGGTGTTGCTTGTGCTGGTGGGGTTGGTGCTGGTGGTATTGGTGCTGGTGATGTTTGTGATGTTGTTGCAGGTGGTGTTGGTGCTGGTGGTGTTGGTGCTGGTGGTGTTGGTGTTGGTTGTGCTGTTGCAGTTGGTGTTGGTGCTGGTGATGTTGGTGCTAGTGGTGTTGGTGCTGGTGGTGTTGGTGCTGGTGGTGCTGGTGGTGTTGGTGCTGGTGGTGTTGCTGGTGTTGGTGCTGGTGGTGTTGGTGCTGGGGGTGTTGGTGCAGGTGGTGCTGGTGGTGTTGGTGCTGGTGGTGTTGCTGGTGTTGGTGCTGGTGATGTTGGTGCTAGTGGTGTTGGTGCTGGTGGTGTTGGTGCTGGTGGTGCTGGTGGTGTTGGTGCTGGTGGTGTTGCTGGTGTTGGTGCTGGTGGTGTTGGTGCTGGTGGTGTTGGTGCAGGTGGTGTTGGTGCTGGTGATGTTGGTGCTAGTGGTGTTGGTGCTGGTGGTGTTGGTGCTGGTGGTGCTGGTGGTGTTGGTGCTGGTGGTGTTGGTGCTGGTGTTGTTGTTGCAGGTGCTGTTGTTGCAGGTGGTGTTGGTGCTGGTGGTGTTTGTGTTGGTGATGCATTTGCAGGTGGTGTTGATGCTGGTGCTGTTTGTGCTGGTGGTGTTGGTGCTGGTGGTATTGATGCTGTTGATGTTGGTGTTGGTGATGTTGTTGCAGGTGGTGCTGGTGCTGGTGATGTTGGTGTTGGTGATGTTGTTGCAGGTGGTGTTGGTGCTGGTGATGTTGGTGTTGGTGATGTTGTTGCAGGTGGTGTTGATGCTGGTGGTGTTGGTGCTGGTTGTGTTGGTGCTGGTTGTGTTGGTGCTGGTGGTATTGGTGCTGGTGGTGTTGGTGCTGGTGATGTTGGTGCTGGTGATGTCGGTGCTGGTGATGTTTGTGTTGGTGGAGTTGGTGCCGGTGGTGTTGGTGCTGGTGATGTTGGTGTTGGTGATATTGTTGCAGGTGGTGTTGGTGCTGGTGGTGTTGGTGCTGGTGATGTTGGTGTTGGTGATGTTGTTGCAGGTGGTGTTGGTGCTGGTGATGTTGGTGTTGGTGATGTTGTTGCAGGTGGTGTTGGTGCTGGTGGTGTTGGTGCTGGTTGTGTTGGTGCTGGTGGTATTGGTGCTGGTGGTGTTGGTGCTGGTGATGTTGGTGCTGGTGATGTTGGTGCTGGTGATGTTTGTGTTGGTGGAGTTGGTGCTGGTGGTGTTGGTGCTGGTGATGTTGGTGTTGGTGCTGGTGATGTTGGTGCTGGTGATGTTGGTGCTGGTGATGTTGGTGCTGGTGATGTTGGTGTTGGTGGAGTTGGTGCTGGTGGTGTTGGTGCTTGTGATGTTGGTGCTGGTGGTGTTGGTGCTGCTGAAGTTGGTGCTGGTGATGTTGGTGCTGGTGATGTTGGTGCTGGTGATGTTGGTGCTGGTGGGGTTGGTGCTGGTGGTGTTGGTGCTGGTGGTGTTGGTGGTGTTGGTGCTGGTGGTAATGGTGCTGGTGATGTTGGTGCTGGTGGGGTTGGTGCTGGTGGTGTTGGTGCTGGTGGTGTTGGTGCTGGTGGTGTTGGTGCTGGTGCTGCTGGTGTTGGTGGTGTTGTTGCAGGTGGTGTTGTTGCAGGTGGTGTTGGTGGTGTTGGTTCTGGTGGTGTTGGTGGTGTTTGTGCTGGTGGTGTTGGTGCTGGTGGTGTTGGTGCTGGTGATATTGGTGTTGGTGATTGATGCGCCATCAATTACTCAAAAGACTGAGGTTGAGCGAGTAACAATCAGGCTTTTATTAACTAAAAAATGATGGTCTTGTCTCGAGTGGTCGACCCGTCCAGAAAACTAAGGGACTGGGAGGTAGTCACTTATATACCTGGAATAGTGGGAGGAGTCAGCCGAGGCATGTCCAGACCTGTACCTAGTGGAATACACATACAGACACAGACAGGTATAACAGTGGTTTACCACAGTGATGTTGATGCAGGTGGTGTTGGTGCTGGTGATGTTGATGCTGGTGATGTTGGTGCTGGTGGTGTTGGTGCAGGTGGTGTTGGTGCTGGTGGTGTTCGTGCTGGTGGTGCTGGTGATGTTGGTGCTGGTGATGTTGGTGCTGGTGATTTTGGTGCTGGTGATGTTGGTGCTGGTGATGTTGGTGCTGGTGGTGTTGGTGCAGGTGGTGTTGGTGCTGGTGGTGTTGGTGCTGGTGGTGTTGGTGCTGGTGATGTTGTTGCAGGTGGTGTTGGTGCTGGTGGAGTTGGTGCTGGTGGTGTTGGTGCTGGTTGTATTGGTGCTGGTGATGTTGGTGTTGGTGATGTTGTTGCAGGTGGCGTTGGTGATGTTGGTGTTGGTGATGTTGTTGCAGGTGCTTTTGGTGCTGGTGATGTTGGTGTTGGTGATGTTGTTGCAGGTGGTGTTGGTGCTGGTGGTGTTGGTGCTGGTGGTGTTGGTGCTGGTGGTATTGGTGCTGGTGATGTTGGTGCTGGTGATGTTGGTGCTGGTGATTTTGGTGCTGGTGATGTTGGTGCTGGTGATGTTGGTGCTGGTGGTGTTGATGTTGGTGGTGTTGGTGCTGGTGATGTTGGTGCTGGTGATGCTGGTGCTGGTGATGTTGGTGCTGGTGATGTTGGTGCTGGTGATGTTGGTGCTGTTGGTGTTGGTGCAGGTGGTGTTGGTGCTGGTGGTGTTGGTGCTGGTGGTGTAGGTGCTGGTGATGTTGGTGCTGGTGATGTTGGTGCTGGTGATGCAGGTGCTGGTGGTGTTGGTGCTGGTGGTGTTGGTGATGGTGATGTTGGTGCTGGTGATGTTGGTGCTGATGGTGTTGGTGCTGCTGGTGTTGGTGCTGGTGGTGTTAGTGCTGGTGATGTTGGTGCTGGTGATGTTGGTGCTGGTGATGTTGGTGTTGGTGTTGTTGGTTCTGGTGATGTTGGTGCTGGTGATGATGGTGCTGGTGGTGTTGGTGCTGGTGGTGCAGGTGGTGTTGCTGCTGGTGGTGTTGGTGCTGGTGGTGTTGGTGCTGGTGATGCTGGTGCTGGTGATGTTGGTGCTGGTGGTGTTGGTGCTGGTGGTGTTGTTGCTGGTGGTGTTTATTACGTCCGTGAATGATTGAGACATGGACAGCAGGAGTTGCACAAAACAAGTCTTTACTGGTGGAAGTCAATTGTGAAACTGAAAACAACAGAGGCTCACTAGCGCCTTTTATACAGGGGTGGTCACTGCCGGTACTGCAGTCTGAGACCAGTTATTCTCTTAAAGGTACATACACAACAATTCCTCCCCTTTTAGATAAACAGTACGTAACATTCATTTAACAACTAAATGATAACTAATTACAATCACAATTACGGTTGCTAGATACATTGGTTAAGTTTAAACAATTATAAGTTCAGTCTTTGAAGAGGCTTCCTGATTCTGATTGGATAACGCCTCTTTGGGGTATCAGGTTCTTCTGGCAATGTTGAGTCGGGATCAATGTCGTTGTTTGGTTCATCTGCTTCCAATATTACCGGTTCTGCGGTAGCTGCAATTGGAACGTCGATTTCATTACCAGGTGTATCAGATCGTGGTGTGGAGTTGAAGTTTTCCAGTGACTCTAGAATCTGGTCAGCATGGCATCTTACAATGCTCTCTCCAACGTCCACGGTATACATGAGAGGTCCTTGTCGTGTACCAATCGTTCCTGGCTGCCATTTCTCAGTGCGTTAGTCCCGGGCCAAAACTGGTTGACCTATCTTAAAACTCCTGGTCGGCCTTTCATTCATATTCTGAAACTGCCTGTTCTCCACATCTCTTCGGACGTTTGGCTGAACCAAATCCAAGCGGCATCGTAGTCTTCGATTGAAGAACATCATGGCTGGAGTTTGGTTGGTAACCGCATGTGTCGCATTCCGGTGGGCAAACAAGAAGTTGTCCACCTTGTGTTGTAGGGGTATATCTTCATTACACATTGCCTTGATAGCCTTCTTGAATGTTTGGACAAACCTCTCGGCCAATCCATTCGTGGCTGGATGATATGGGGCAGATGTGTAATGCTTAACACCATTGTTCTTTAAGAACCTCCGGAACTCTTCAGACACAAACTGTGGTCCATTGTCAGAGCAAATCTGTTCAGGCAGCCCATTCCTGGCGAATATGGTTTGGAAAACTGTGATAGTTTTTTCCGTGGTGGTTGAGGACATTTTTATTACCTCTGGCCGCTTTGAATGTGCATCCACCGCAACTAAAAACATGAAGGGACCAGCAAAATCAATGTGCACCCTTTGCCATGGAGATGAGGGCCACTCCCATGGGTGCAGAGGAGCTTGTGGTGGTGCGTTTTGGACCTTCTGGCATCCTGCACAGCTTTTGGTCATCTCTTCGATTTCTCTATCGATTCCTGGCCACCACACAAACGCTCTGGCTAAGTTCTTCATTTTCACCCCACCCAGATGACCCTCATGAAGCTCATTGAGCACTCTATCCATCAACTTAGGTGGAATTACTACTCTGGATCCACACATCAAGGTTCCTCTGCACACTGACAGCTGTTCTCTTCTCGGCGAGAATGCTGGCAGCAGTGGTTCGCCATGTGCTGGCCATCCCTTCACCGTTAAATCATAGACCCGTGATAGTGTCGGGTCATTCCGTGTTTCCCTTTCCATGTTTGCATTCGTCACAGGGAGACATTCGACTATGGTCGAGTGGAATAACTCCATTGGATCCACTGCAAGGTCTTCTTCTTCCACCGTCGGCAACGGTAGGCGTGACAATCTATCAGCATTTCCATGCTGTTTAGTTCCTTTGTACTCGATGTCATATTGGTGTGCCCCTAGGAAAAGGGACCACCTCTGCAGCCATTGTGCTGTCATTATCGGTACGCTCTTCTGAGGGTTGAAAATGGAGGCAAGAGGTTGATGATCGGTTAGAAGAGTAAATTTTTGACCGTGCAGGTAGTGATTGAACTTCTTCACCCCCCACACTAGGCTGAGGGCCTCTCTGTCAATCTGGGCGTAGTTACACTCGGCAGAAGTTAACGAGCGTGACGCAAAAGCTATCGGCCTCTCTAAACCATCAAGGAATTTATGTGACAGTACCGCCCCAATGCCGTAGGGAGACGCATCACACGCCAGTCTGATCGGCAGTGCTGGGTTGTAGTGAGCCAATACTTCCCTTGAAGTGGTTAAGTCCTTACTCTTCTGAAAGGCCCGCTTACAATCATCGCTCCATTTCCATGCTACCCCCATTCGTAGCAGGGCGTTCAGTGGGTGCAGAATTGTCGACAAATTCGGCAAAAATTTATGGTAGTAATTCACCAATCCGAGGAATGACCTCAGTTGCGACACATTTTCAGGCGCTGGGGCCTTAACAACCGCTTCAATTTTGTCAGGGGACTTATGTAACCCCTCTTCATCAATCACGTGGCCACAATACGATATCTGTTTCTTTAAAAATTCGCACTTGGGGCGGTTGGCTCGCAGCCCATGTTCCCGTAGTCTAGTGAGCACCTGTTCTAGGTTGTTAAGGTGTTCACTGTCATCTTCACCTGTCACAAGGATGTCGTCCAAGTAACACTGAGTCCCCGGAATCCCTTGCAGGACTTGTTCCATCGCTCTTTGCCATATCGCCGGAGCCGATGCTACTCCGAATACCAATCGATGATACTGGTAAAGACCTTTGTGAGTGTTTATCGTGAGATACTTCCTAGAGGACTCTTCAACCTCCATCTGCAAATATGCTTGTGCTAGGTCAATTTTTGTAAAATGCTTCCATCCAGACAGTGAGGCGAAGATGTCTTCTATCCTTGGAAGAGGATATTGTACTGTGTGAAGGACTGGGTTCACCGTCACCTTGAAATCCCCACAGATGCGAATCTTCCTTGGCTCCCCGGACTTATTGCTTAACGTTTTCTTCATGACAGGAATGATGGGTGTCGCCCACTCGCTCCAGTCGACCTTAGACAACACGCCTGCCTTCTCCAGATTCTCACGCTCTGCCTCGACGGCTGGGCGAATTGCATATGGTACCGGTCTTGCTTTGAAAAACTTGGGAACTGCATTCTCTTCTATTTTTATCGAGGCGGTTACGCCTTTAAGCGTGCCCAGTTCTTGTTGAAATACCTCTTTGGCGTTAGCTAAGATTGTTGACAATCGTCCAGGAGTGACGTCTTCATCTTTTTTACCGTCCACCGTCATTGCATGAATGGAGTGCCAATCTAAGTTTATCTTCCTGATCCATTCCCGTCCCAATAACGGTGGTCCACCATTTGGCAGTATGTAGAGATACAATTTCCGTATTTTCTTGCCGTTGTATTCGACAGGCACCCTTATTTTTCCTCTGGGGTATACTTTTTGCCCCGTATACGTCGTCAAGACGATGGATGTCTCTCTCAAGGGTATGTGTGAAAATAGCCGCTCGTAGTCTCGTCGATTCATGACGGTTAGCACTGATCCTGTATCCAATTCCATTTTAACTTGGGACCCTGCTATCGTGAGGGTGACCCAAATGGTTCGGTGATCCTCTTTTGTGCTTACATTGTGAAGTTTGAGACAGCTTAGTCTCCTGTTCCCAGATTCACTATCGCTCATCTGGTCTTCGGAACTACTGTCCATCATCTTTTGTACTTTCTTGTACGGTTCCTTAGTAGCCTTTTTGTTGTCGCTGGTCTTCTTCCCAGACCTGCAAACTCGTGCAATGTGTCCCATCTTCCCGCATTGCCTGCATATTTTGTCTTTGGACCAGCAGTCCTTCTGGTCATGGTTAGTTCTGCCGCAGCGATAACATTTTGCAAATCCCCGTGTCATTTCGTGGGTGCCGTATTCCTGTGGTTTTTGTTGAATTTCTGCAGCTCCCCCGGCTGCTGCTTCATACAATACTGCCACGCTGAAAGCCTTATCTAGCGTCAGCTCTTTCTCTGAGAGTAACTTCTTCTGTGTTCCTTCACTCGGGAGTCCACAGGCAAATTTGTCCCGTAGGGTATCTGCCAGTCCTGGTCCAAACTGGCAGTGCTTTGATAGCTTGCGTAGTTCTGTAAGGTACTCAGCATTGCTCTCATCTTTATGCTGAGTTCTCCTGTGGAATTTAAATCTTTCTGCTATCAACAGTGGTGCAGGGTTTAGGTGTTCCTGTAGGACAGCAACAATTTCGTTAAAACTCTTCACCTTCGGTTTGGCTGGAGTAATCAGGTCCCGCAATAGGCCGTACGTTCTAGTGCCCATTAAGTTTAGCAATATCGATGCCTTTTTCTCCTCTGCTATTTCGTTTGCCTCGTAATATACCTCGACTCTTTCCACATACGTGGTCCAGTCCTCTATTGTATTATCAAAGGCATTGATACAGCCAGTCTTCGGCATCTTGCAAATCTAAAATGGTGCCTCCCGCGCTTTGCCTTCTTCCCCGATTTAACAAAATGGCGCCTCCCGCGCTTTGCCTTCTTCCCCGCTGATTAAGACGGCGCCTCCCGCGCTTTTGCCTTCTTCCCCGCTGTTGCTAGCGCTGCTTTCCGCGGTTTCCGTTGCAACCTGCAGCTCCTCGCGGTTTCCTGCGCGTTTAATATTTATTTTTTTAATTATTTTCCCGTCGTGGAACAACCCTGTGGGACTCTTGCCTCCCTCTTTGCGGTTCTATACGCAGCCTGGCTTCATAGCACCAGCCGCGCCCTGTCTGCTCCACCCTCACTCTCTCTTCTTCCCGACAACGCTGCTCGGCCCCGTTGCAAACCACCCGCTCGAGTTCGCGACCACCTCAGCCCAGGAAGGATCAGTGCACTACCTGCCACCAGCCCTATTAGCTGAAGCACCGTCGACAGGAACCAGGCCCCGCTTCCGACAGCTTCTCCAGCAATCTTCAACTCTGCAAACACAGGGCGGATGCCCACGGTCGACGCCCATTTCTACTGCCTCTTACTTTCTTTTCTTTCTGGCCTCGACCTCTGCTCACTTCACTGTAGGAATGGATCCCAGGAGGTGGTGCAGACTGTAGGTAGGTTCGTATCTGCTCGTCGCCAGTATTATGTCCATGAATGATTGAGACACGGACAGCAGGAGTTGAACAAAACAAGTCTTTACTGGTGGAAGTCAATAGTGAAACTGAAAACAACAGATGCTCACTAGCGCCTTTTATACAGGGGTGGTCACTGCCGGTACTGCAGTCTGAGACCAGTTATTCTCTTAAAGGTACATACACAACAGTGCTGGTGGTAATGGTGCTGGTGATATTGGTGCTGGTGGGGTTGGTGCTGGTGGTGTTGGTGCTGGTGCTGTTGGCGTTGGTGATATTGTTGCAGGTGGTGTTGGTGCTGGTGGTGTTGGTGCTGGTGATGTTGGTGCTGGTGATGTTGGTGCTGGTGGTGTTGGTGCTGGTGGAGTTGGCGCTGGTGATGTTGGTGCTGGTGATGTTGGTGCTGGTGATTATGGTGTTGGTGATGTTGGTGCTGGTGATGTTGGTGCTGGTGGGGTTGGTGCTGGTGGTGTTGGTGCTGGTGGTGTTGGTGGTGTTGGTGTTGGTGTTGGTGGTGTTGGTGCTGGTGGTAATGGTGCTTGTGATGTTGGTGCTGGTGGGGTTGGTGCTGGTGGTGTTGGTGCTGGTGGTGTTGGTGCTGGTGATGTTGTTGCAGGTGGTGTTGGTGCTGGTAATGTTGGTGCTGGTGCTGTTGGTGCAGGTGGTGTTGGTGCTGGTGGTGTTGGTGCTGGTGGTGTTGGTGCTGGTGGTGTTGGTGCTGCTGATGTTGGTGCTGGTGATGTTAGTGCTGGTGATGTTGGTGCTGGTGATGTTGGTGCTGGTTGTGATTTCTATTGAGGCCAAGTTCAAACGGCCAAGGATATCTATGGAGAGAATAAAATACTGAAGTAAGGCGGCTTTCATTTCACCTGCACATCCTCACAGATTGACTTTATTGTATGCTAGCCAACAACAAGCAACATTTTATACTGAGCAATATAGGCTCACGATTATTGTATTCATTGCACTTGAAAAAGAAACCTTGTTCCACAATGTCATTAATAAACAGACAAAACCTAACTAAACCAGGTGGCTACCAGCGCCTGCAGGGATTATTCCCATCTGTGAGTCGCACACACCCGGCAAGATCTCGGGGGAGAGATGATTGGAACACTTTCCCTTCAGCCGCAGTTACAACTTTCAGTGACTGTACTCTTTATTCAGCTTTACAATTAGGTCGACAGCTGATTGTAATCGTTTTCTTGGCAATCCTCCTAACGCCTTGTGCTCTGATTTTCTGCCAGCATCTTCTTACTTGTAACATAACGCGCAGCAGCCAAACCACCTCTTCCCTTGCGCCCCTTCTTGCGTTAGTAGTCGCTGTGGTCCCAAACATTGAAGATCTTCTGATCATCATCTTTCCCACCACGAGGTCCACCTCCAGCTCTTTCACCTTCCAGAGATCATTCAAGATTCTTCAATGAATTTTCCAATAACTATTACTGGCAGAATTTTCATACTGTGATTTAAAGATAGTTAAAGGCAGAGCTCCTGGCTTGTTGTGACGTATGGTTTAACTGTAATTAATGATATCATTAGTCGATTTGACATCTTCACCAGCATAATAGTTCTTGTGATTATGCTAGAAAATGTCCGAAAATACTCCCTGATTTAATTTTTCTGATAAAGTTTCTAAAATCTGTTTAAAATGCCTTCTGTCCAACACCTGAAACATGACCCCTATATTAAACCACTTGGCATCAGAGAATCAAAGAGATCAAGAAAGAAAGGACTTGCATTTATAGAGCCTTTCACAAACTGAGGACATCCTAAAGTGCTTTACAGACAATGAAGTACTTTTGAAGTGTAGTCTCTGCTGTAATGTAGGAAAACACAGCAGCCAATTTGCGCACAGCAAGGCCCCACAAACAGCAATGTGATAATGATCAGATAATCTGTTTTAGTGATGTTGGTTGAGGGATAAATATTGGCCAGGACACCGGGGAGAACTCCCCTGCTCTTCTTCAAAATAGTGCCATAGAAATATAGAAGATAGGAGCAGGAGTTGGCCATTCGGCCCCTCGAGCCTGCTCCGCCATTCAATGTGATCATGGCTGATCATCCAAATTCAGTACCCGGTCCCTGCTTTCTCCCCATACCCCTTGATCCCTTTAGCCTTAAGAAATATATCCAACTCCATCTTGAATATATTTAATGAATTGGCCTCTACTGCCTTCTGTGGCAGAGAATTCCACAGGTTCACCACTCTCTGGGTGAAGAAATTCCTCCTCATTTCTGTCCTAAATGGCCTACCCCTTATCCTTAGACTGTGACCCCTGGTTCTGGACTCCCCGACCATCGGGAACATCCTTCCTGCATCTAGTCTGTCCAGTCCTGTCAGAATTTTATAAGTTTCAATGAGATCCCCTCTCATTCTTCTAAACTCCAGCGAGTACAAGCCCAATCGTCCCAATCTCTCCTCATACATCATTCCTGCCATCCCAGGTATCAGCCTGATGAATCTTCGCTGCACTCCTTCCATGGCAAGAACATCCTTCCTCAGATAAGGCGACCAAAACTGCACACAATACTCAAGATGTGGTCTCACCACGGCCCTGTATAACTGCAGCAAGACATCTTTGTTCCTGTACTCAAACCCTCTCACTACGAAGGCCAACATACCATTTGCCTTCTTAGCCGCCTCATTATCAACAAAACCTGCGGACTCACTTTTTGCCATCTGGAGCACTGCGTTCAGCTCTGGGCACCGCACCTCAGGAAGGGTAGACTAGCCTCGGAGGGGGTAGAGCCCAGATTCACCAGAATGGTGCCGGATCTTAAAGCGTTAAATCATGAGGACAGGTTCCACAGAATCACAGAAACCCCACAGTGCAGATCGAGGCCATTTCGGCCCATCGAGCCTGCACCGACACATATCCCACCCGATCCCTGTAACCCCTACACCAACACATATCCCACCCTATCCCCGTAACCCCACGTATTTAATCCCCCTAACACTAAGGGTCAATTTATCATAGCCAATCAACCTAACCCGCACATCTTTGGACTGTGGGAGGAAACCGGAGCACCCGGAGGAAACCCACGCAAACACGGGGAGAATGTGCAAACTCCACACAGACAGTTATGTGTATTCCCTCGAGTTTAGAAGATTGAGGGGTGATCTGATCGAGGTCTATAAAATGAGAAAAGGATTCACTAGAGTAAAATCTGGTGGATTTCCTCTGGTGGGGGAACCCAGAACAAGAGGCCATAATATTAGAGCAAGGCCATTCAGGAGTGAAGTCAGGAAGACCTTCTTCACACAACAAGGCTGTGGATGCTGGGGGTTAATTGAAGCTTTCAAGACTGAGATTGATAGATGTTTGTGAGATAAGGATATCAAGGGATATGGGGCAATGCCAGGTAAATGTGGTTGAGGAACAGATCAGCCATGATTTATTTGAATGGCAGAACAGGCTTGAGTGGCTGAATGGCCTGCTCCGGTTACTATGCTCCCCCGCCCCCCCAACTATCTCTAGCCCCTACAGGCTTGCCCCGAACTCTGATCATACCCACATTTATGATTTTGGTTCACTAACAACTGGGAAATATAAGTCCAAAAATTCTGCAGGTTGCGATCCCAGTGTTTGTGCCCGGGTTGTGCCCAACTGTGCTCTCCAACACTGACCCCCATCGATAGTTCGCGAGGCCATTGGAGGGGGCGTGTCATTGGCATGGGTCAGGCGGACACAAGTGTCAATTTGCGATCATCGTTAAAACCCACCTGCCACATGCACCCAGAAACTTGGATGGCCGCCCACCCATGGGGTGGGGGCCTGGTTGCCCTGCAATGCCCGAAGAAATGGTCCCCAGCATTCAGATAAATGTTGGGAGGAGGGTCGGGAGAGAAGCTTGGGGCCGGGGGGAGTGCCAAGGTTTCCTTGTATGGCCCGGGGAGCACTCATGCTGTCTGTGGCCCAAAGGCAACTAAAAATCAGAAGATCCACTTACCTTTCTTGGCCTCTTCTAACCCGGACTGCTCTTGCCCCCAGGTTGGCCTGACAAGGGACCACAACAGTTTGATAACACTCCCGTGATGTGCCTTTGGTCGTTTCACTACGTTAAAGGGGCTATATAAATACAAGTTGTTGTTGTTGAACACCACAAACGGAGGAACACTCAAGGCTGAGGCTAAATAGGTGCAATGAGAACGATAGGCAGGCAGGGAGTGAGGGAAATGCTACAAGAACACAACACAGGAGGAGTCTTTGGGCTTGCCTTTATATCTCAGAGGACTGATAAATAACGTTAGCTTGTTTGCAGATTCAAAATCTGCTCAAAGCGTTGGAGAGCATCATCAAGGGTGATCAGAAAATGCTGGAAATACTCAGCAGGTCAGGCATCATCTGTGGAGAGAGAAACAGAGTTAACGTTTCAGGTCGATGACCCTTCGTCAGAACTGGAAAAAGTTGGAGAGGGAACAGGTTTTAAGCAGGTGCGGGGGCTGGGAAAGGGGGGAGAGGGGGAAAGAACAAAGGGGAAGGTCTGTGATAGGATGGAAGGCAGGAGAGATTAAGAGACAAAAGGTATGATGGTGCGAGGCAAAAGGAGATGGTAATGGGACAAGTTAAGAAACAAAAGATGACTCTAGATGAAGTGTAAATGGCAATGGCAGAATGAAAAACGGTTGCCATGTGAGAGAGAGAAAAAAATGGAAAAAAAGGTAGGGGCAGAAGTTATGGTCTGAAATTGTTGAACTCGATGTTGAGTCCAGAAGACTGTAAAGTGCCTAATCGAAAGATGAGGTGCTGTTCCTCGAGCTTACGCTGAGCTTCATTGGAACAGTGTAAGAGACCGAGGACGGTGAGGTCAGAGTGGGAGTGGAGCGGAGATTTAAAGTGACAGGCGACCGGAAGCTCGGGGTCACCCTTACGGGCTGAATGGAGGTGTTCCACAAAGCGGTCACCCAATCTGTGTTTGGTCGCCCCAATGTAGAGGAGACCGCATCGTGAGCAGTGAATACAGTATACTAAATTGCAAGAAGCACAAGTAAATCACTGTTTCACCTGGAAGGAGTGTTTGGGGCCCTGGACAGTGTGAAGGGAGGAAGTAAAAGGGCATGTGTTGCATCTCCTGCACTTGCACGGGAAGGTGCTGGGCGAAGGGCAAGGGGTGTTGGGGGAGATAGAGGAGTTGTCCAGGGTGTCACGGAGGAAGCGTTCCCTTTGGAATGCTGAAAGGGGAGGTGAGGGAAGATGTGTTTGGTGGTGGGATCATGCTGGAGGTGGCGGAAATGGTGGAGGATGGTCCGTTGAATGTGGAGGCTGGTGGGGTGGAAGGTGAAGACAAGGGGAACCCTATCGTGGTTACTGGAGGGAGGGGAAGGGCTGAGAGCAGAAATGTGGGAAATAGAACGGACACAGTCAAGGGCCGTGTCAACCACAGTGGAGGGAAATCCTTGGTTGACTGAAAACATTTCTCCTCATCTCCCCTTTAGATCTTTTTTCAATGATTTTCAATCTGTGCCCTCTGGCTGTTGACCCACTCACCAGAGGGAATAGTTTTTCTCTCTCTACTCTTATCAAAACCTCTCATCATCTTGACAGCCTCTATTAGGTCACCTCTTAACCTGCTCTGTTCCAAGGAGAAAAGTCCTAACTTTTCCAACCTCTCCTCATAACTGAGGTCTCTCATCCCTGGCAACACCTTAGTAAACCTCCTCTGTACCCTTTCTAATGCCTTTACATCTTTCCTGAAGTGTGGTGCCCAGAATTGTCCACAATGTTCCAGCTGAGGCCTAACCAGCTGTGGCTCAGTGGGTAGCACACTCGCCTCTGAGTCAGAAGGTTGTGGGTTCAAGTTTCACTCCAGAGACTTGAGCACAAAAATTTAGGCTAACACTCCAGTGCAGTACTGAGGGAGTGCTGCACTGTTTGAGGTGCCGTCTTTCAGATGAGCTGTTAAATCGAGGGGCCATCTGCTTTCTAAGGTGGACATAAAAGATCCCATGGCACTATTTTGAAGAAGAGCAGGGGAGTTATCCCGCTGTCCTGGCCAATATTTATTCCTCAATGGCAACACCTGCCTGGGGGCCATTACCAATTCTATTATGCCACATGGGAAGTGAACGTGAGAGTCAGTGCATCAGATCCGGGTGGACCATTCACCCGTCACCCTTGTGCTTGCTGACCTACTTCGGCTCCCAGTCCCGGCAACGCCTTGATTTTAAAATTCTCATCCTCATGTTGAAATCCCGCCATGGCCTCGCCCCTCCCTATCTCTACAACCTCCTCCAGCCCTGCAACCCCCCAAGATATCTGCGCTCCTCCAATTCTGGGCTCTTGCGCATCCCCAATTTTCATCGCTTCACCATTGTCGGTCATGCCTTCAGCTGCCAAGGCCCTAAGCTCCGGAATTCCCTCCCTAAACCTCTCCGCCTCTCTATCTCTCTCTCCTCCTTTAAGACCCTCCTTAAAACCCACCTCTTTGGTCACCTGTCCTAATATCTCTTTATGTGGCTCGGTGTCAAATTTTGTCTGATAACGTTCCTGTGAAGTGCCTTGTGACGTGTTTACGACGTTAAAGGCGCTATATAAATGCAAGTTGTTGTTGTTGGAGGCAGGCTCAACAACGCCCAAGACTGCAAGCCCAGAGGAATGGAAGTGGGGATTGACACAAATGGAGGCTTGACGGGAGCTCATCACCTAAATAGATCAGTAAATGATGATGGGGCTTGATGAATTCGAAAACAACAGGAAAAGGAATCAAAGAACAGAGATAAGCAGGACAGGAAGATAGAAGAATGAGAGGCGATCTTATCGAAACATATAAGATTGTGAGGGGGCTTGATCGGGTGGATGCGGGGAGGATGTTTCCACTGATGGGTGAGACTAGAACTAGGGGGCACAGTCTTAGAATAAGGGGCTGCCCTTTCAAAACTGAGATGAGGAGAAACTTCTTCACTCAGAGGGTAGTAAATCTATGGAATTTGCTACCTCAGAGAGCTGTGGAAGCTGCGACATTAAATAAATTTAAAACGGAGGTAGACAGTTTCCTAGCTGATAAGGGAATTAGGGGTTACGGGGAGCGGGCAGGGAAGTGGACGTGAGTCTAGGTTCGGATCAGCCATGATCCTATTGAATGACAGAGCAGACCCGAGGGGCCGTATGGCCTACTCCTGCTCCTACTTCTTATGTCCTTATGTTCTTATGTTCTTATGTTAAGATGAATCAAGGAAAAGGGAAGTCTGATAAAATGCTGTTGACAAAATTCGGAGCATAATTGTTTTGGCTAACTCGAGTATTTTTTTTGTTCAAACTCGAGTATTAACCTTTTTAAGGCAAAGTGGTTGACATCTATTCAGTGACCCCTGCAAGCAATTAATTGAATCAGCAACTCATTCAGTTGACAATTCATTAATTCCACGATCAATTCAGTAACTATCAGTCTCCTCAATGATCGCTTCAGTTAACCACCAGCTTATTCAACCAGTAACTGGATAGCTTATTGCTCAATTAAAATTCTTCAGCAACTTCCTTTCCATGCCCTGATCTCCATTAGCCGTTCATTTATCTAGTCTGAAAGTCATTCAATGAGTTATGCACAGCCTATGAAGCTCAGTTAATGATTAGGCCAATCCAAATGTAATTAACAAAGAATTAAATTATTTACCAAATTAACTATTAAGCACTGTTTCTTTTGGAATATTTCTGTGTGGAACTTGAAATATTGATTAATCCTTAAAAAGTCATTTATGTTAGTAAGATAAATTGACAAGCTAAACGTTAATTAGTGGTATGGCTTGGAGTTAAGACCAAGGGGTAGAAATTAGTCTGGGCTGTTCTTGGGCTAGCAGCACACGCCTGAACCAAAAGGCCCGAGGATTGATTGAAATTGGTCCTCGGGCCTCCTCTGCAAACCCTGGGTGAGTCCGAGGCAGAAACTGCTGATGTTACGGAGATGGAAGCAACATGAGACAAATAAAAAAATGGGCCCCATGAATTTACCTGTGGGACCAAGTCCTGCGCCGATTGGAAGTTTTAGTGATGTTGGTTGAGGGATAAATATTGGCCCGGGACACCGGGGAGAACTCCCTTGCTCTTCTTCAAAATAGTACAGTGGGATCTTTTGCATCCACCTGAGAGGGCAGACGAGGCCTCGGTTTAATGTCTCATTTGAAAGACGATGTAAGAATACGTGTGCTAGATTGAATTAGCCATATATTTCTTTAATATAAAATATATATCCAGATATTAGTACTTATTCTGCAATGGCTATGTAAGGCCAGGCCTGCAACCAGTAGAGACATTACCTCATCAACCATCCCTGAGAAGATACAGTAAATCAGTCAAGTAATTGTAGGGAGGTGAAGTGGACGGACTCGGCTTGTTATGCATGTACTGGAAGGAGATAAGGTGCAAGGCAATAACTGACACCCAAGGTTTCTCTTTAATGAGTACACCGATCTTATTGCACAGATTCGTTGAAGTGAGAACACATTGGCATAATGGCATTACTTTAGGACGTAATCACGCATATAAAAAGTACAGGCGCTGGGGCTCCTGGGGACTTCTCTGGTTTTGCTGAGGCTAGTGGAAGCAGTTAATGGTAACACGCTTTCGATCTCCTGAAGGGAGTCCCTGGTGTGTGAGGTGTAATGGTATAATCGATACCTATATATATCATAAACACTGCGTGTAAAGGGTTGTGTCTTATTATCTTATTGACTTGATTTAATAAAGAGTTAATACAAGAGTTTCAATGTTTTCTAGTCCTCAAAGTTGTATTAGGGCTCTAGTGATATATGACAATATTGTAGGAATGGCTAGATTCCTAACTAAAGGACTGAGGTCGAGTCAGTCTATCAAACAAACGATGTTTAATACTAATCAACAGAGTTTAAAACGAAAACACAGGAGAACTACATTACAGGTCTGTACTCTTTGCTGGCTCCACGAGGACTGGCTAGGGTGGCTCCCCAGCCTGATGTCTTGGCGTCATCACGTTTTTCCGCAGCTGGAGGATCACGTGATCAACGTGATGACGTCATCGCGTTTGGTCTCATTCTTAAAGGGACTGCGCTATGTACATGCAATGATATGAACAAAGATACAGATTCATTCTGTAGCTAATAATTTGTTAAAGATAATTATGTACATTAGATCAGAGTCCCCCTGGTGGCTCCGCCACAATATCCTATATAAACCCAACAGACGGCACCTCTGACAGTGCAGCACTCCCTCAGCACTGCATTGAAGTGTCAGCCTAGATTATGTGCTCGAACCTCTGGAGCAGAGCTTGAACCCACGACCTTCTGTCTCAGAGGCGAGAGTGTTTGTTCTGAGATGAGGGGGCGGATTCTCCTCTTTAGCACTTGGGCATGAAGCATCACATGGGTGCAGTTCCTGCAGGTAAATCAGGCAGGGCGATGGGATACCTGTACTGCAGCCCACCTGATCAACCTGCGGGCTACATTATGGCCTCTACGCACTCCACCCATGCAGTGCTTCACGCCAAAGGGGAAGACTTGAGCTGAGATGCTTGGTTGACCAACATTGCACCTCTTTGAAGAGGTCAGTGTCATTTGGCGTTAATATCTTGATTGCAAAGTGGTGAAGGAAGGACTCGTCCTTTCCAGCTGTCAACGAGATAATGCAGTATTATTTATTATGCTAGTGGAGTTTTTATTGAACACAACCAATGTTTGGAGTTTGGTTAAGTTATTCCATAAACAGATTGGCCTAACTTTTATGCAAACTTCCTGTTTTTGTTGAGTCTATGGGATTAAAGTCAGACTTAATTTCCTTGCCAGATGTTTTAGTTTTCCCAGAATGATATTCCAGAGACATTAGTGTCAGAACAGTGGGAGGCATTCAAGGAGGAGATTGTAAAGGTTCAGTGCAAGTATGTTCCCTTCAAGAATAAGGGTGGGACTAACACATCTAGAACTCCCTGGATGTCAAGGGGCCTACATGGTAGGATAAAGATAAAAAGGGAAGCTTATGACAGATACCGAGGGCTCAATACTGCAGAAACCCTGGAGGAGCATAGAAAGTGCAGGGGTGAAATTAAAAAGGAAATCAGGAAAGCAAAGAAAGGGCATGAAAAAATATTGGCAAGTAAAATCAAGGAAAACCCAAAGATGCTTTATAAATACATTAAGAGCAAAATGATAACAAAAGTAAGAGTCGGGCCTATTAGGGACCATACAGGTAACCTGTGTGTGGAGGTGGAAGACATGGGTATGGTTCTTAATGAATACTTTGGGCAGAATTTTCATTGGACCGTGGAGGCGGGATTGGAGGCGTGTGGGGGGGTTAAAATTGCAAAAACTGGCAGGCGGGCCCAACCCCGCCTCCATCCCGCCTCCAAGCAATTTTCATTAATTCGTGTCTAATGGTCCCATCTCCGTCACGCCTCCAAGAGGTGGGATAGGCCGTTAAGGCCCTTAATGCCATTTTGAAAGGCCTTTGCGATTTTAACCCTTTTCCCACATGAAACACGCCTGTTCTGAAACACGACAATGAAAGCTGGCGGGAGCACAATTGGATTGCTGACTATCAGCTGCAGCTTAACCATTAAAGAGGAGATTTGATCAGCCATCATTTGCAGGTGGCAGGACTTTGTTGTCTCAGGTCTGGGGGAAATTTTAGAAGGCATAACCACAGCTGTGGAAGTTTGGAGCCTGACACCCATCTCCAGTGTGAGCTCCTGGGAAACCCCTCTCGCCACCTTCACTGAGCGCTTCCTCAACTGAGGCATATACCAGAAGCATGGGAGCCATTTATTTCCTTCCCTTCTGGACATTAGATGAGGATGAAGACCAGCCGCGGCAGCAGCAGAACCAGGAACAACAGCAGCACCAACAGCGGCAGCACCAACAGCGGCAGCACCAACAGCGGAAGCACCAACAGCGGCAGCACCAACAGCGGAAGCACCAACAGCGGCAGCACCAACAGCAGCAGCACCAACAGCAGCAGCAACAACAGGAGCGCCAAGCTGCTGCTCACCCACCTGAAGCTGCACAGGCCAGAAGGGGCCAGCACATGGAAGCCCGTCGGCGCAGGAGATACCCCCCAAACAGGGTCTACAGACACAGGGTCAGCTACCTCAACATGTCTGAGCAGCAGTGCCAAAGGCGGCTCCGACTTTCGCGAGAGGTAGTGGGTGACATCTGCGCAATGCTGCAACAAGACCTGGAGCCCAGAGGACCAGGTGGACAACCCTTACCAGTGGCCGTCAAAGTCACCACCGCACTCAACTTCTTTGCCTCAGGCTCATTCCAGGGATCAGCAGCAGACATCAGCAGCATCTCCCAAGCGGCCGCACACACTTGCATCACGCAGGTAACCGATGCCCTCTTTGCCATCGCGCACAATCACATTAATTTCACCAAGGATCGAGCAAGTGTCACGACGCGTGCGGTTGGATTAGCTAATCTGGCAGGCTTTCCAAGGGTGCAGGGCATCGTTGACTGCACACACGTGGCCCTTAAGACACCCCATCGCAATCCAGGTATTTTTGTCAACCGCAAGAGCTTCCACTCCCTTAACGTTCAGCTGGTGTGTGACCACAAGACGGAAATTTTGCATGTTTGTGCCAAGTACCCTGGCAGTTGCCATGAGTCCTTCATACTGTGCCAGTCTAGTGTGCCTCCGCTATTCAGTCCGCCAGACCAACTTAACGGATGGCTACTTGGAGACAAGGGCTATCCCCTGAAGACGTGGCTAATGATGCCGTTGAGGAGCCCATCCAACGAAGTTGAGGAGAGCTACAACTCCAGCCACATGTCCACCGGAGCCATAATCGAGCAAACCATCGGTTTGCTGAAGATGTGCCTCAGATGCCTGGATAGATCCGGTGGAGCCCTGCAGTACTCAGCAGCCAGGGTCTCCAGAATCGCCGTGGTTTGCTGTGCACTTCACAACATGGCACAGCATCGTGCAGAGGAGGAGAGCGAAAACGAACATCTTGCCGAGGCCCATCAACCAGCGGCAGCAGTATGCGAGAACATTGCTGCCCGGGATGCAAGGAATGCACTCATCATGGCCAGATTTGCTTAGCCTAGCCAATCAAGCACTTTTGCCTCGCAGCTTCTTACCTGAGCATCGACAATGGCCAAGGACTAGCGGATTCCTAGCAATTTGACCACCATACTGACAATTGCAAGTAATCCTAAGCCTTCAATGTGAAAGTCCCATTCGCGAAATGACACACGCCACAACTACAGCAGTAGCCATCAGATTTTTTATTTACATTATTCATCTGATGGCTTTTTCAGAGAAAACATCAAATTTCACCCAAGTGACTACCGTTGTGACTATTTGTGCAGTATCTTTCTCTTATGCATGCTCCTACGTGGTGCCTCCCTTGTGGCTTCAGCAGATGTGGAGGCCCCTTGCTCACTTTCCTGCTGCTCCTGTCTCGACACCTTTGGCGGGCGTCCTCTGGGGTTGCGAACCTGTGAGGGCTCGGCAACAGTCTGTTGCTCCTGTGGCTGTGCAGGGGTTGAGATGCTGATCTCAGTTGGGTGTGGACTCTGGTGGGGCTCTGACTGAGGGCTCTGCAGTGGCATGGAAGTGTGAGCGCTTGGAGAGGAGCCCCCACTTCCTTGATGTCTGCCACCAACTTCCCTCTCATGGGTCAGATCCCCCTCAGCGCTTGCAAGTGGCTTGAGAGCACCTTGCTGCACATCAGGGGGGCCATGGGGACCTGTATCTGCACTGGCAGTCCTACTCAGAAGGACTTTCATGAAGGTCTGGTTTCTCAGTTCAATAGATGACCATCGCTCCTCCAGAGATGTCATTCTATTCTGAACACTCACCATGTTTTCTACACTCTGGCGACTTATCACCTCCATGGAGGTTGTCATCCTTTCCTCGGTGATGCGTTCACGTGCCAATGACTCCACAAAGGCTCTGCTCATGTTCGCTATGGACTCCTCCATTTGCTCCACACTCGCAGCAACCCTGGAGACAAAACCTGCCAGAGACTCCTGCATCTGTTCCTAGAGTTCCAGTACCGCTGATCTTATGGATGGACCCAGAGGCAGAGGGTCGACATGCAGCTGAGCCGAGCTGGCAGAGTCCTGCGCCCTCCGACTGGGACTCTCCACTTCTGTCCCTGTCTCCACAATCTGCTGATGCTCACTTGTGAGCTGTGATACACCAGGTGACAACACTACTCTATGTCCCGAAGGTCCCACCGAGGTGCAAGTGTCTGCGCTGGTGCTGGGTGCGCTAAATTCTGCTGACACTGCACGCTCCGAGGTGGCAGCATCCTCTGAGGAGTCTTGAGGCTCAGGCTGTTCCTCCTGGCTAGTGGGGACGGCTGCTTGCGATGGTCCTGTGGGGGAGTAAAGGAAAGTGTCAGAGATGTGATGCCAAGGTTACATGCACATTGTATATTGCAGATGATCATAAGTTCATCTGTTAGAGCTTCAGAATTATTATCAGCGACTCATGCAATGTCAATGAGAGAGATGGAAAACTATTCTGTCACCAGCTTGCTGTGATGCACCCTTCTGTCCGTCCACCACTTACGCATCTTCCTCCACTCCTACGATCTCCAGGACCGCCTCCTCCCAGGGGGTGAGGTGGGCTACTGAAGGTGGCCCTCCTCCTGTCCTCGCTCTTTCTCGCTTATTGTGAGCTCTCTTTTCCTGCAATGAGGGAGACAAGTGGAGGTTGAGTGAGAATGAAGGAGTGAGTGTAGAGAATCCATAGCATAGATACTTAGAAGGAGACAAAGATGGAGTGAGGTGACAAGACCAAGGGCCCTCCCTGTGTGTTGTCAGTTGTTTTCATAACATCACAGTGATAGGGAGTGTGAGGGCTGCATAGTCGAATAGTTAGGTGAATGTGACCATAGAGAGAGAGGGAATGGGTAAGGGTGCATGGATGTCGGTGTCAAGTGGGATGTGGAGGAAGAGATTGCTAAAGCTGAGTGCTGGTGAGGAAAGGCAATGGGGATCAGATTGAGGATGATGGGAAATTCATATTCACTTTTCCAGTGAGCAGAAGGTCATGAAATCTCTTCCTGCACTGAATCCAGGTTCTGCGGGTTACTGATAATGAGTTGACCTCCTCTGCCACCTGGACCCACACAGCCTTGGTCTGCTGGGGAGGCTTCTTCCTCCCTGAAGAAGGGACGAGCACCTTTTTATGAGCTCTTGCTCCCTCAACTAAAGCCTGCAAGGCAACGTCATCAAACCTCGGAGCAGACCTAGGTCTCTGGCTGGTCATTCTTCCTCCAGGTCCCTGTAGCATGAAAGGCCAAAAGGTTGGCAGTCTGCAGAAGAAGCAAGGCTTGTTGCAGACCTTAAATGCAGCAGCAACGATGAGGTCATCCGAGGCGACTTTCAGATTGGAAAAACTCATTGGCCATGGGTTCCCACACGTTGGAACTCAATTGGCCATTAAGTTAAAATTGCATCAATCTCCCACATCGATTTAGATTTGGGTGGATAACACGAAATGCGGATTACACGACCCCAGCCCGCCCCTGAATTAAAATCCAGCCCAATGCGTCTGTTTTCACAATAGAGAGGGATGATGCAGACACTGCAATCAGGGAAGAGCAGTGTGAAATATTAGATGAAATAAACATAGTGAAAGAGGAAATATTAAGAGGTTTAGTATCTTTGAAAGTGAATAAATCCATAGGCCCGGATGAAATGTATCCCAGACTGTTAAGAGAAGTAAGAGAGGAAATAGCAGAGGCTCTGACCACCATTTTCCAATCTTCTCTGGCTACAGGTGTGGTGCCAGATGACTGGAGGACTGCTAATGTGGTACCGGGAAAAAATTCTGAGGGACAGGATAAATCTTCATTTAGAAAGACACGGATTAATCAAGGACAGTCAGCATGGATTTATTAAGGGAAGGTTGTGTCTGAGTAACTTGATTGAATTTTTTGAGGAGGTAACAAGGAGGGTCGATGAGGGTAGTGCATTTGATGTAGTCTATATGGATTTTAGCAAGTCTTTTGATAAGGTCCCGCATGGCAGACTGGTCACAAAAGTAAAAGCCCATGGGATCCAAGGCAAAGTGTCAAGCTGGATCCGAAATTAGCTCAGAGTCAGGAAACAAAGGGTAATGGTCGAAGGGTGTTTTTGTGACTGGAATGCTGTTTCCAGTGGGGTTCCGCAGGACTCAGTACTGGAACCTTTGCTTTTTGTGGTATATATCAATGATTTGGACTTCAATGTTGGAAGTATGATTAAGACGTTTGTAGATGATAGAAAAATTGGCCGTGTGGTTGATAATGAAGAAGAAAGCTGTAGACTGCAGGAAGATATCAATGGACTGGTGGGCAGAACAGTGGCAAATGGAATTCAATCCAGAGAAGTGTAAGGTAATGCATTTGAGGAGGGCTAACAAGGCAAGGGAATACACAATAAACGGTAGGACACTGAGAAGTGCAGCGGATCAGAGGGACCTTGGAGTGCATGTCCACAGATCCCTGAAGGTAGCAGGACAGGTGGATAAGGTGGTTAAGAAGGCATACGGGATACTTGCCTTTATTAGCCGAGGCATAGAATATAAGAGGAGGGAGGTTATGCTTGAACTGTATAAAACACTAGTTAGGTCACAGCTAGAATACTGCGTGCAGTTCTGGTCACCACATTACAGGAAGGATGTGATTGCACTAGAGGGGCTGCAGAGGAGATTTACGAGGCTGTTGCCTGGGCTGGGGAATTTTAGCTATGAGGAAAAATTGGATAGGCTGGAGTTGTTTCCTTTGGAACAGAGGAGGTTGAGGGAAGACCTAATTGAGGTGTATAAAATTATGAGGGGCCTCGATAGAGTGGATAGGAAAGACCTATTTCCCTTAGCAGAACCGTCAATAACCAGGGGGCATAGATTTAAAGTAATTGGTAGGAGGTTTAGAGGGGAGTTGAGGAGAAATGTTTTCACCCAGAGGGTGGTGGGGGTCTGGAACTCATTGCCTGAAAGGGTGGTAGAGGCAGAAACCCTCATCACATTTAAAAAGTACTTGGATATGCACTTGAAGTGCCGTAACCTGCAGGGCTACGGACCAAGTGCTGGAAAGTGGGATTAGGCTGGAGAGCTCTTTTTTGACCGGCACAGTCAAGATGGGCCGAATGGCCTCCTTCTGTGCTGTAAATTTCTATGATTCTATGATAGTCTACATCTCATGACCAGTGATCCATTGTGTTGAAGCCCAGATGACACTGATACTGACCTTGGTCCTCAGTTCTGGCTCACCTGAATGACTCACTTGATAAAACTGAAGAGTATGTACAATACTGTACCCATCATTTGGTGATTTAGGCTAATGGTCTATGAAATTAACTGTAAAGGTAATAAATAAGAATCAATCAGAATTAATTACTTTAATGTAATCTATAAATGGAAACCACTTTCCATTTTGCAATTATGTGAAAACGTAGTGAGTGATGTACACCGGTAGCTCAGACTATTATCTCCTGATTACCCAGAAAAGTTAGAGATTAAAGAATTGAAGTGGAAATATCTATGATACGTTTGTAGCATTAAGTGATCTGTGCAATGTTTACACTTTTTTTTCCATAATTTTTGCTCCACCAAAACAGCTCATATTGGCCCAGAAATTCGGGTCTCTACGGGGTGCTGACCCGTAAGCCCAATGGAAGTGCCGGTTTCGTGCATGCACTGCGCATGCGCGGGAAACCAGCACTTCCGTTCCCCTGAAAGAAGGGGTTAAGAGGTGGAACGCGTGCGCGGGAGAGGCAGCGCGTGCGCATCGAACTTACGTTTTTTTTGCAGGTTTTCCCGGGAAGGTAAGTCTCCAGAAGTTAGACATGTAAAAAGCAGTCGCAGGGCCTGCTTTTTACAAGGTAAGTGGTGAATTAATTAAAATTAAAACATTTTTTCCACAGGTTTATTATTTTTAAATACTTTAAAGAAAAGTAAGTTTATTTTTAGCCCCGTTAGAAAATAAAATTATTTTTTTTCAAAAATTTAAGTTATTGTTTAAAATAGTTATTTCATGTAATTTATAGTTTATTTTAAAAATGTGATTTAAAAAAAAAATTATTTGAAGATTTAGTGATGTTTTGGGGCTTATAGTATTTATAGGTTTGTCCTGTCAAACTTATGAATGAAGGATTCCCTGCTACTGTTGTATCCGTGTGTTAATGGAGACACGGAATGCAGGAGTTGGTTTAACAGGTGTTTACTGGACAAAGTCTGGAGGTGAACTAAAAGATATACAGGCTTATATACCCGAGTGGTCACTACCGGTATTACAGTACACAGGGGCTCTTAAAGGTACATACACTACAATTCCTCCCCTTTTAGATAATTAGTACGTAACATTTTAAGTAATCATTAATTAACATGTTTACAAGAACAATAATCTACACATTTGCTGCAGTTAATCAATTATAAGTCAGTCTCTCTGGAGGCTTCCTGACTCGGTCCGGATAATGCCTCGGTGGTGTAATAGCTTTCGGTGGTGTAGGTTCTTTTGGCAAGGTCAATTCGGCTTGAATGCCAGTGTCGGGTTCATCTGGTTCCAGTATCACCGGATCGGAGGTAGATACTATGGGTATCTCTGCTTCATCATTAGGCGTATAGAGTTGTGGTGTAGGTTGTCCCTTTTCGGATGACTCTATGATCTGGTCAGCATGGCGCCTTATTATGCTTTCTCCAATGTCCACGGTATACATCAGCGGTCCTAGTCGTGTGCAAATAGTTCCAGGCTGCCATTTCTCGGTACGGTAGTCCCGGGCCAAAACTTGTTGACCTATCTGGAAGGTTCTAGTTGGCCTTTCATTCATGCCTTGAAATTGCCGGTTCTCTACGTCCCTTCTGATGTTTGGCTTGATCAAATCCAGCCGGCATCTTAGTCTTCTATTGAAAAACATCATGGTGGGAGTTTGGTTTGTAACCACATGTGTTGCATTCCTGTACGCAACCAAGAAGTTATCTACCTTATGTTGTAGATTTATGTCTTCATTACCCATGGCCTTTATGGCCTTCTTGAAAGTCTGGACAAACCTTTCAGCTAATCCATTGGTGGCGGGATGGTATGGGGCGGACGTGTAGTGCGTAACCCCATTGTTTTTTAAGAACTTCCTGAATTCTTCAAACACAAATTGCGGTCCATTATCAGAACAGATCTGTTCAGGCAGCCCATTCCTGGCAAATATGGTCCTTAATACTGTGATGGTTTTTTCCGTGGTGGTGGAGGACATCTTTATTACCTCCGGCCACTTGGAGTGTGCATCAACCGCGATTAAGAACATTGAGTCCATAAATGGACCAGCAAAGTCGATATGTACCCTTTGCCATGGAGATGAGGGCCACTCCCATGGATGTAGAGGGGCTTGTGGTGGGGCGTTTTGGACCTTCTGGCATCCTAGACAGCTCTTGGTCATTTCTTCGATGTCTCCATCGATACCTGGCCACCACACAAACGCTCTGGCTAGGTTCTTCATTTTCACTCCACCCAGATGCCCCTCGTGAAGCTCCTTTAGCACTTTATCCTGGAGTTTGGGTGGAATCACCACTCTGGATCCACACATCAAGGTTCCTCGGCACACTGACAGCTGTTCTCTTCTTTGCGAGAATGCTGGCAACAGTGGTTCGCCATGTGCTGGCCATCCCTTCACCGTTAAATCGTAGACTCATGAGAGAGTCGGGTCATTTCTCGTTTCCTTTTCAATGGTAGAATTTGTTACTGGTAGACATTCCACTATGGTTGAGTGGAACATCTCCACTGGGTCCACTGTAGGTGCCTCTTCTACCGTTGGCAACGGTAGGCGCGATAAACCGTCAGCATTTTCATGCTGTTTTGATCCTTTGTATTCTATGTCATATTGGTGTGCCCCTAGGAAAAGGGACCACCTCTGTAGCCTTTGCGCTGTCATAATGGGAACGCCCTTTTTAGGGTTGAATATGGAGACGAGGGGTTGATGGTCAGTCAACAAGGTAAATTTTTGTCCGTGTAGGTAATGGTTGAATTTCTTCACTCCCCACACCAGGCTGAGTGCCTCCCTGTCGATCTGGGCATAGTTATGCTCAGCTGAGTTCAATGAGCGTGACACAAAAGCTATCGGCCGCTCCGAGCCATCAGGGAATCTATGCGATAATACCGCTCCTACGCCGTAAGGGGATACATCGCACGCCAGTCTGATTGGCAGTGATGGGTTGTAATGAGCCAACACTTCCTTGGACGTAATCAAGCCTTTGCATTTATGGAAGGCACATTTACAGTCTTCGCTCCATTTCCAAATTACTCCCGTTTGTAGCAGTGCGTTAAGAGGGTGCAGAACAGTTGACAAGTTCGGTAAAAATTTATGATAGTAATTTATCAATCCCAGGAACGACCTTAATTGTGAAACATTTTCAGGTGCTGGGGCTTTTATGACCGCTTCAATTTTTTCAGGTGACTTATGCAACCCTTCTTCGTTAATTATATGGCCACAATATGATATTTGTTTCTGGAAAAATTCGCACTTGGGGCGATTTGCTCGTAGGCCCCGTTCTCTCAGCCTAGTGAGCACCTGCTCCAAATTGGCAAGGTGCTCGTTGTCGTTTTCTCCTGTTACAAGGATGTCGTCTAGGTAGCATTGAGTCCCCGGAATCCCTTGCAGGACTTGCTCCATAGCTCTTTGCCAGATAGCTGGAGCTGGTGCTACTCCGAAAACCAGTCGATTGTACTGGTACAGGCCTTTGTGTGTGTTTATCGTGAGATATTTTTTAGAGGCCTCCTCAACCTCCATCTGTAGAAATGCCTGTGCCAAGTCAATTTTGGTGAAACGTTTCCCTCCGGATAGTGAGGCGAAAATATCTTCTATCCTCGGAAGAGGATACTGTACCGTGTGAAGGACCGGGTTTACAGTCACCTTGAAGTCCCCACAGATGCGAATTTTTCTCTGTTCTTCAGATTTATCATTATACAACGTTTTCTTCATGACCGGGACGATGGGTGTTGCCCACTCACTCCAATCTACCTTGGATAACACGCCTGCTTTTTCCAAATTCTCCAGCTCTGCCTCGACTGCTGGACGAATTGCGTATGGCACCGGCCTTGCCTTAAAAAACTTGAGAATTGCCGCATCTTCCACTTTTATTGAGGCGGTGACGCCTTTCAAGGTTCCTAGTTCCTGTTGAAACAATTCTTTGGCGTTAGCCAAGATGTCTTTTAATCGTTCAGGTATGATGTCATCATCATTTTTTTTCTTACTGGTCACCGTCAGTGCCTGAATGGAGTGCCAGTCCAAACGTATCTTCCTGATCCATTCACGTCCCAACAACGGTGGACCACCATCTTGCAGAACGTATAAATACAACTTCTGTATTTCCTTGCTGTTGTGTACAACAGGCACCCTTATTTTCCCTCTGGGGTATACTTTCTGCCCCGTATATGTCTTCAAGATAATGGATGTGTCTTTCAAAGGTATATGCAGAAATAGCTGCTCGTAATCCCGTTGACTTATGATGGTCAGAGATGATCCTGTATCTAGCTCCATTTTAACTGGGGACCCCGCTATCATGAGGGTAACCCAAATGGTCTGGTAATCTTCTTTGGCAATTACATTATGTAATTTGAGACAGCTTAGTCTCTTGTTTCCGGAGTCGCTATCGCTCTTCTGGTCTTCGGAGCTACTGTCCGTCATCATTTGTACCTTTCTGTACTTTTCCTTATTGACCTTTTTTCTGTCAGTGGATTTTTTTCCAGATCGGCATACACGTGCAATGTGTCCCATCTTTCCGCATTGCCTGCATGCTTTGTCCTTGAACCAGCAGTCCCTCTGGTCATGGGTGGATCTGCCGCAGCGATAACATCTCTCGAAACCCCGTGTCATTTCATGGGTGCCGAAGTCCTGTGGCTTTTGCTGTATCTCTGCAGCTCCCCTTGCTGCTGCTTCGTATGATACAGCCACACTGAAAGCCTTGTCCAGTGTCAAATCTTTCTCAGAAAGTAGCCTTTTCTGTGTTCCTTCGCTTAGGAGACCACAGACGAATTTGTCTCGTAGAGAATCTGCCAGTCCTGCCCCAAATTGGCAGTGCTTTGACAGCTTTCTTAATTCGGTGAGGTAATCAGCGTTACTTTCATTCTTGTGCTGATTCCTCCTGAAGAATTTAAATCGTTCCGCTATCAGCAGCGGTGTTGGGTTTAAGTGCTCCTGTAGGGTATCAACAATCTCCTTAAAATTCTTGTCCATCGGTTTGGCTGGAGTGATTAAGTTTCGTAACAACCCGTATGTCCTTGCGCCCATCAGATTTAAAAGTACCGATGCCTTTTTATCATCCGCTACTTCATTCGCTGTGCAATATACCTCCACTCTTTCCACATATGTGGTCCAATCCTCTATATCACTATCGAAAGCAGTAATATTGCCAGTCTTAGGCATCCTGAAAATCAAAAATGGCGCCTCCCGTGCTTTCCATTTTTCCCTGCCGAGTAAAAATGGCACCTCCTGCGCTTTCCCGCCGCTGCCGCTGCTGACAATGCTGTTCTCCATGGTTTTTATTTAGACATATATTTTTAACAGTTGGAGACTCGTTCCCGCCGGACTCTCTGGAACTTTTCCCTCCCTCTGCTTGATCCGAACGCCGACCTGCTTTGCAGCGCCGGCCGTCTCCCGAGTGCTCCACCCTGCGTCTCTGTTTGCCTCCGCCTTCTGACTCGCTGCTCGGCCCCGCTGCAGAGCCACCCGATCGAGCCCCAGCCCGCCGCCCAGGAAGGATTAGTGCAGTACCTGCCACCAGCCCGGCTAGCTGGTGAAACCACAGTTTTTTTTTCTTCGACCTTCGTCTGAGGAATCGATCTCCTTGAGGTGCTGCCGAATTGCAGGTAAGTCCGTTTCCAATTCGTCGCCACTGTTGTATCCGTGTGTTAATGGAGACACGGAATGCAGGAGTTGGTTTAACAGGTGTTTACTGGGCAAAGTCTGGAGGTGAACTAAAAGATACAAGACGCTATACAGGCTTATATACACGAGTGGTCACTACTGGTATTATAGTACACAGGGGCTCTTAAAGGTACATACACTACAGCTACCATTGGCTCTCCATGGCCCACGTGATCCAGGGGACGCATCGAACTAACTGCGCCCCTGGGACACGCAAGCACTGCGCGCCGGCATTTGGAGGAGGCCCAGGATCGGAATCCCACGTGGGCCCACAGCTCAATGGCCGGCGCGCAAGGTAAGTGCAGGTCGGAAGCTTGCACCCGCGGAAAGCCCCCGACCCGAATTTCTGGGCCATTGTTTTGGTTTATAACCAGTGTTCAGAACCTAAACCTGCTTGCATTCAGGTTCCTACCAAGTGCCTCTGATGTGAAGCTCCCTCCCAATCAAGCCCTGAGTTGGGAGTTCCCTATCTCCATCTGATCTACTCTTCTATGGCTGAAGTCTTCCCCAACAGGTAATAGAAGCAAAACCTTTGGGGTTATTTGAGCTGCAATTAAATATTGTGATTGGAGAGTTAGGGAATAAAGTTGAGCTGTGTACTCTTTGTAAGGCACTGCTTAGTGTATCAAATTCTTGCATTTTAACAAAATAATTAACAAGTTGAAATTAAATCAGTTAATAACCTTATTAAAGTAGCAAACAAGAATTTGACACCACTGTGCTATCCAGTGTGATTGGAATAATTCACAGGGGAATTTCAACCCCTGATGTGCTAGAGGGATTGGTTTTGAGGGGCTGAATTACCTAGAATCATAGAATGGTTACAGCTCAGAAGGAGGCCATTCGGCCTGTCGAGCACTTCTGCTCGTCCCACTCCCCCGCCCTTTCCCCGTAGCCCTGCAAATTTTTTACCTTCAGTTACTTATCCAATTCCCTTTTGAAAGGCACGATTGAATCTGCCTCCACCATCCTTTCAGGCAGTGCATTCCAGATCCTAACCACTCGCTGCGTAAAAAAGTTTTTCCTCATGTCGCCTTTGGTTCTTTTGCCAATCACCTTAAATCTGTTGTCCTCTGGTTCTCGACTTTTCCACCAATGGGAACAGTTTCTCTCTATCTACTCTGTCTAGACCTCTCATGATTTTGAACACCTCCATCAAATCTCCTCTCAATCTTCTCTGCTCTAAGGAAAACAACCCCAGCTTCTCCAGTCTATCCACGTAACTGAAACGCACTCCTGGCTGGTCTCCCACCTTCAACACTCCGTAAACTTGAGGTCATCCAAAACTCTGCCGCCCATTTCCTGGCTCAACCCACGTCCCGTGCACCCATCACCCCTGTGCTCGCTGACGAACGTTGGCTCCTGGGTAAGTAACGCCTCAATTTTAAAATTCTCATCCTTGTTTTCAAATCCCTCCATGACCTTGCCCTCCCTATCTCTGTAACCTCCTCCAGCTCTACAAACCCCTTCATTCTCTGCGCTCCTCCACTTCTAGCCTTCTGCGCATACCCGATTTTAATCGCTCCACCATTGGTGGCCATGCCTTCACCTGCCGAGGCCCTAAGCTCTGGAATTCCCTCCCTAAACCTCTCCACCTCTCTACCTCTCTTTCCTACATTAAGACACTCCTTAAAACCTACCTCTTTGACCAAGCTTTTGGTCACCTGTTGCAATATGGGAACAGTAGCATAGTAGTTATGTTACTGGACTAGTAATCCATGGGACTAATGATCTGGAGAAGTGAGTTTAAATCCCACCACGGCAACTGGGGAATTTAAATTCAGTTAATTAAATAAATCTGGAACAAAAAGCTAGTACTGGTGACCATGAAATTATTGGATTCTTGTAAAAACCCATCTGCTTCACTGATGTCCTTTAGGGAAGGAAATCTGCTGTCCTTACCTGGTCTGGCCTATATGTGACCCCAAACTTTTAACTTCCCTCTGAAATGGCATTGCAAGCCACTCAGTTGTTACAAACCGCTACGAGAAACAATAATAAGAATAAAACCGGACGGACCACCCGGCATCGACCCCGGCATCGACTTCGGACATGACACGGCACACCCAGCCCAGTCGACCCTGCAAAATCCTCCTCATTAACATCTGGGGACTTATGCCAGAATTGGGAGAGCTGTCCCACAGACTAGTCAAGCACAGCCTGACATCGTCATACTCACAGAATCATACCTTTCAGCTAATGTCCCAGATTCCTCCATCACCATCCCTGGGTATGTCCTGTCCCACCGACAGGACAGACCCACCAGAGGTGGCGGCACAGTGGTATACAGTCGGGAGGCAGTGGCCCTGGGAGTCCTCAACATTGACTCTGGACCCCATGAAGTCTCATGGCTTCAGGTCAAGCATGGGCAAGGAAACCTCCTGCTGATTACCACCTACCGCCCTCCCTCAGCTGATTAATCAGTACTTCTCCATGTTGAACACCACTTGGAAGAAGCACTGAGGGTAGCAAGGGCACAGGATGGACTCTGGGTGGGGGATTTCAATGTCCATCACCAAGAGTGGCTCGGTAGCACCACTGCTGGCCAAGTCCTGAAGGACATAGCTGCCAGACTGAGCCTGCAGCAAGTGGTGAGAGAACCAACACAAGGGAAAAACCTACTTGACCTCGTCCTCACCAATCTACTTGTCGCAGATGCATCTGTCCATGACAGCATTGATAGCAGTGACCACCACGCTACCCCTGTGGAGATGAAGTCCCGTCTTCACACTGAGGACACCCCCCATTGTGTTGTGTGGCACTACCACCGTGCTAAATGGGATAAATTCAGAGCAGATCTAGCAGCTCAAATGTGGACATGCATGAGGTGCTGTGGGCCATCAGCAGCAGCAGCAGAATTGTATTCCACCACAATCTGTAACCTCATGGCCCGGCATATCCCTCACGCTACCATTACCACCAAGCCAGGGGACCAACTCAGGTTCAACAACGAGTGTAGAAGAGCATGCCAGGAGCAGCACCAGGCGTATCTAAAAATGAGGAGCCAACCTGGGGAAGCTGCAGCACATGCATGCTAAACAGCGGAAGCAGCACGCTATATACAGAGCTAAGTGATCCCACAATCAACAGATCAGATCAAAGCTCTGCTGTCCTGCCACATCCAGTCGTGAATGGTGGTGGTCAATTAAACAACTAACTGGAGGAGGAGGCTCCGTGAATATCTCCACCCTTAATGATGGCGGAGCACAGCACGTGAGTGCAAAAGACAAGGTTGAAGCGTTTGCAATCATCTTCAGCTAGAAGTGCCGAGTTGATGATCCATATCGGCCTACTCCTGAGGTCCCCACCATCACAGAAGCCAGTCTTCAGCCAATTCGATTCACTCCGCGTGATATCAGGAAACGGCTGAGCGCACTGGATACAGCAAAGGCTATGGGACCCAACAACATCCCGGCTATCGTGCTGAAGACTTGTGCTCCAGAACTAGCCGTGCCTCCAGCCAAGCTGTTCCAGTACAGCTACAACACTGGCAACTACCCAACAATGTGGAAAACTGCCCAGGTATGTCCTGTCCACAAAAAGCAGGACAAATCCAATCCGGTCAATTATTGCCCCAACAGTCTACTCTCAATCATCAGCAAAATGATGGAAGGTGTCGTCGACAGTGCTATCAAGCGAAACTTACTCACCAATAACCTGCTCACCGATGCTCAGTTTGGGTTCCACCAGGACCACTCAGCTACAGACAGCATAGAAACATAGAAGATAGGAGCAGGAGTAGGCCATTCGGCCCCTCGAGCCTGCTCTGCCATTCAATGCGATCATGGCTGATCATCCAAATTCAGTACCCTGTCCCTGCTTTCTCCCCATATCTCTTGATCCCTTTAGCCTTAAGAAATATATCTAACTCCTTCTTGAATATATTTAATGAATTGGCCTCAACTGTCTTCTGTGGTAGAGAATTCCACAGGTTCATCACTCTCTGGGTGAAGAAATTCCTCCTCATCTCAGTCCTAAATGGCTTACCCCTTATCCTTAAACTGTGACCCCTGGTTCTGGACTCCCCTGTCATCGGGAACAGCCTTCCTGCATCTAGTCTGTCTAGCCCTGTTAGAATTTTATAAGTTTCAATGAGATCCCCTCTCATTCTTCTAAACTCTAGCGAATATAAGCCTAATCGACCCAATCTCTCTTCATACGTCATTCCTGCCATCCCAGGTATCAGTCTGGTGAATCTTTGCTGCACTCCCTCCATGGCAAGAACATCCTTCCACAGATAAGGCGACCAAAACTGCACACAATACTCAAGGTGTGGTCTCACCAAGGCCCTGTACAACTGCAGCAAGACATCCTTGCTCCTGTACTCGAATCCTCTCGCTATGAAGGCCAGCATACCATTTGCCTTCTTAACCGCCTGCTGCACCTGCATGCTTACCTTCAGCGACTGGTGCACAAGGACACCCAGGTCTCGTTGCACTTCCCCTTTTCCCAATCTATTGCCATTCAGATAATCATCTGCCTTCCTGTTTTTGCCATCAAAGTGGATAACCTTACATTTATCCACATGATACTGCATCTGCCATGCATTTGCCCAATCACCCAGCCTGTCCAAATCGTACTGGAGTTTCTCTGCATCCTCTTGGAGATATTACATGTAGTCCCTCGTCTAGATCATTAATATATATTGTGAATAGCTGGGGTCCTAGCACCGATCCCTGCGGTACCCCACTAGTCACTGCCTTCCACTCGGAAAAAGACCCGTTTATTCCAACTCTTTGCTTCCTGTCTGCCAACCAGTTTTCTATCCAAATCAGTACTGTGGAAATGTGAATAAAATGGATGATGAATTGGCTTACAAAAATGGCTTCGCACAAGGGAAGTCTAGATTAGATTAAAGAGCAGCCCCAGCTTTGCAAAGTGCAAAGCTAGCAGAAAAAAGAGACACCTGCCCCAGCCTGCGGCCAAGTGTTAACGAGCAATAAAGGTCACTGAAAGGGCTTAACTGCTAGCTAGAAGATGATTGACTAGCTATTGTGCGGTGCCCAATCACGATCCGGTACTTCAGGAAGGCATATGCAGCAGTGAGACAAGTCAGGACTTACCCGCCAGACTGAAGACCAGACCATGGCCAAACTGAAAGGGCTTAAGTGATCCCCATTGGAGAACGCTTGTTGCCAGGGAAGTGATGTAATGGCCCTTGTCCCACTGTATAAAAGGGGCTTCCCTACCGGTATTCGCTCTTAGCCAGAAGACGTGTGGATCATCAAGAGAGTCAGACACCTCCCGGGGACGTAAATGCTGGCAACACGTGCCTAACCCGGTGTGACTCTCGGGACACGAATGTACCGTAAAAGACCTCAATATACTGTGTGACCACTGCGAACAGTTGGAAGTAATAAAATGTTGTTTTAACTCTCCGAACCCTTGAGCCTGAAATCATTCTTCGTACTACGGAACCCAAGACGAGGACCAGGAAAACCCGGTTCTAACAACTTGGCGTAGTCGGCAGGGTCGCAAGACATCAAGAAAGGGGAAAAAGGTAAGCACTATAATTTATTGTGCCCTTTTTGCACCCTGTCTCTGCGATCTTTATTGAACGAACCAACCGGGTAGCGTACCCTCTGGCTGGTGGTTAACGGAGCACAGTATCCCATTGCTAGCACGTGACAGAGTCCGGGACTCTGATCTATCGATAAACTTATTCGTTAAGTCTACGACCTGTGGCAACATGACAGAACCAAGTAAAAAACAAACGACGGAAAAAGGAGGCAAAGCCCCTCCTGAAACCACGTTAGAAGAAATAGTAATCCAACTTAAACAGTATATAGAAAGTACATTCGATGTCCCACAACATGAATATAATATCGAACAAAAATTTGGTGCCTCAAAAGGACAATGGTCCCTTGATGATATAAAAAGAGCATGGGGCAAGACCACCCGTATGAAAGGAGGGAAAAGAAAAACGGGCTGGTTATTGGCCACCTTGAAACAGTGTAGGCAGAGAGGAGAAATAACTCGGAAGGCGGCAGAGGCCAAAGAAAAAGAACAAAAAACAGCTCTCCATGAACAAATAACAAAATACAAAACCGAGTTAGAGAAACACCAAAAATGCCTTGAAAAAGCAAACCAAAGAGCAGAAAAGTGGAAGGCAAAAATCAAGAAGGAAAGGGAGGCACGCAGGGAAAGCCCAAAAGTGGTGACGATTACCCCGACTCCCTTGTACCCATCCTATCCTGCAGCACCCCCTACAGCCCCTCCGGCATATGAAGAGCCCACGCCCCAACCCCGATCAAACGAAGCCCATATTGCTAAAATAAATACTCCTCTTACGGACTCATCAGATGAAGAAGATATAACCGAGAAACCACCCCCACGCCTTGCCCCCATCAGGTTACAAAAGCATGAAGTAGGCGGCCGAAATCTCCGAATTTATACCTATTACCTGGCCAACCCAAAAGATATAGATCAATGGGCAACTGATATGCTGCACCCAAAGAAAAGCGGAGTAAAAGCCTGGCAGTTCTTGGAACGAAAAAGAACAATCAATAACCTGCACCCATTTGATGGATGCCAGGTTATAGCAATAGTAGTTAGCGCAAGAGAGTCGGCCGCCCTGACGGCAATAGTAAATATGGCCGTCACCAGACGAGCAAACGCCCTACTTAATGCAGCCAGACAAGCACACCAAGCGGCATTAGCGGCGCATCAAGCAGCCAACCCACCTCCAGCTGCCGGAGCCGCACTCCCTGCCGTACCACCTCCAGCTCCACCAGTCCTAATAGTCCCCCCTGACCTAGCTATGATAGAATCAGAAGCTGATAGGACAGAAGGGTGGACGGCCATTAGAAATTGGCTACAGGAAAGGGGCCCGACCAATCCAGACTGGTCCAAAATAGCCTCCTGTGTCCAAAAAGAAAAAGAAGACCCCAATGACTTCGCCGTTCGTTTCGCTAACCAGTGGGTAGAGTACTCTGGCATGGGACAGAATACCGAAGCAGAGGTGGATGCCTGCACCCATGAACCATTGAAAAACGCATTTATGAATGGTTTGAGACCTGACCTGGCAAAATTGGTAAAATTAACAATGGCAAACTGGAAAACAAACGCAGTTTCTTTTGCGAACCTGACCCAACAAGCCGTAACCCAGGATAGAGAACACTGTGCCAATCTCCGAGTCATGAAACTAAACCCCCCGGAGCGAACAAGCTCTGCACCCACCTCGGGAAACCCAGATAAGAAACCAGGCACTTGCTACAAATGTGGGAAAGAGGGACACTGGGCTAGAACATGCCGAGTGGGCAACAGGGGTAGAGGAAGAAGCAATAACGGAGGAAGAGGTGGGGGAGGACAATGGCAAGGACAGGCAGTCCCAGATAATCAACCCGGCACAAATCCGTGGCAGACCCTGGGTGCCTCCGGCCTGTATGACACCCAGACAGTTACCCCCTCCCCACCGACCCTTAGCCCTGGAGAGATGGCGATGGTAGAAATGTACCGGAACTCAAACTCCACCGGAAGGGAAACCTTCGATAGCATGGCCCGACAGCAAGTAAAAAACCAATAGACCCCACCAACGAACCCCCGAAGGTAGAGGTACCTTGGCAACTGAGAGCTTTAATCACCCAAGCCAGGGACGGCCTCTATATGACTTTGTTGGTGGGAAAAACAGATAACTCACCCCCACTGAAAGTACGATAGCAAAATACTGCAGATGTTGGAAATCCGAAATAACAACAGAAAATGCTGGAAAAACTCAGCAGGTCAGGCAACATCCGTGGAGAGAAATTTGAGTTGACGTTTCGGGTTTGACCCTTCTTCAAAACTGAAAGTAGACTGCCTATTGGACACAGGAGCAGAATTGACGGTCTTCCCCACACAATATGCCCAAGACTGCCCGCTAGATGGGAAAACTGAGAAAGCCTTAGGGGCCAGTGGAGAAGACATCATCTTACATAGAACCCACAAAATGACCTTGTGTTTCGGCCCCCATGAAACAAGGGAACATATATGGATTGGACCCGTCACCACCCCCATCATAGGCTTGGACATATTGACAAAGCTAGACTTTAGCCTACACTTCACTGGGAATGGAGACATAGGCTGGACGATCCAAAACAGCCCCCGCAGGATAAGAGCTGTGAAAGAGAATAGTAAGGATGAGTGGGGACTGAAGGACCATCCTATCTGGGCGCGAGATAAATATGAGTGCGGAACCCTACGGATAGACCCCGTAACGTTCACAGGGAAGCCGCCACCTTCCACAAAACAGTACCCTATAAGCCCCGCCGCCATCGCCGGCATTTTGCCTATAATCGAACAATTAGAAAAACGAGGGGTGTTAATTAAGACACACTCTGCCTCCAACAGTCCCGTGTGGCCAGTGGTAAAATCCAATGGACAATGGCGACTGACCATTGATTATCGAAAGGCCAACGAGTGCATAGAACAAAAGACCCAATTGGTGGCGGACCCATCAGTTATCTTTAACTCCTTGGGATCTGAGGAAGAAATCTTCTCAGTAATAGATATGGCCAATGGCTTTTGGGCCGTACCCTTAGCCAAAGAGGTGCAGCCGTGGTTCGCCTTTACGGTAAACCAACAACAGTACACCTGGACAAGGATGCCACAGGGCTTCCACAGTAGTCCTACGGTGTACCACCGAGCGATACAGATGGACCTACGAACACTGCCCCCTCTGGAATCTACGGTGATCCAATATGTAGATGATATCCTTATAGCCTCAAAGACAAAAGAGCAACACCAAAAAGACCTTCTGATAATCCTAGGGCACCTAGAGCGGGCAGGACACAGAGCAACGTGGGATAAAGCACAGATTAATAGAACCACAGTCACATACCTAGGACAACAGATATCCAAGGGAAATAGGGGACTGACGGAGGATAGAAAAAAGGCAATTCAAATGGCCGCATGCCCACGAACCATAAAAGCCCTGAGATCATTTCTAGGCCTGTGTAACTTCAGCCGCCTCTGGATAGAATCATACAGCCAAAAAGCGCAGCCTTTGACCAAACTGCTAAAGGACAATCCGGGTTCCAGGGGTCAGATCGCATTAAACCCAGAGCAAATGCGGACGTTCGAAGAACTGAAGCGCGCCCTATGTAGCGCACCGGCTTTAGCCATTCCCGATGCGCGGATGCCATTCCGCCTCTATGTACACGAAAAGGACGGGTATATGACAGCAGTACTAACCCAGGCCCACGGAGATAGACACAGGCCCGTAGTATACTATAGTACCCAGTTGGATTTGGTGGCCCAAGGATGGGGTAACTGTCTGAGAGCTATGCAAGCAACCTGCCTAGCAATAGAAGTTACAGCCCCGGTAGTTTTATCACAAAAGTTGGTGGTCCAATGCCCGCACACCGTCCATGCTATGTTAGGAATGAATAAGGTAGCTCAAGTGACCGCCTCTCGATGGACCCGATGGACCACGATTATGGAAACAGATAATTTGACCATTACTAAATCCGGGCCGGGCAATCCAGCAAGCATGATGCCCCTGACAAACCCCGAAGAACTAGAAAGTGATCACGACTGTGTAAACCTGTTAGACGCCATGCAGCAGAGGGCTGAGACGCAGGAACTACCCTTACACAATCCCGAAATGGTCCTTTACACGGATGGGTCATCCTTTGTGGAAAAAGGAACCCGATTGGCAGGGTGGGCGGTTACAACAGAATTCGCAGTAGTACGAACAGGAAGTATGGGAGGAGGGGCCTCAGCACAACAGGCAGAACTAGTCACCCTCACCCAAGCCTGTCTCTATGCTCGAGACAAGACGGCCAATATATATACCGATTCTAGATATGCCTTTGGCATCGCTCATGACTTTGGACAACTATGGAAACAAAGAGGTTTTCTGACAGCTGCAGGTACACCCATAAAAAATGGAAGAGAGGTAACAGCATTAATGGATGCCATCCAGTTACCCGAAGAAGTGGCCATACTAAAATTTAAGGGCCATAACAAAGAAGATACCCCTGAAGCTAGGGGCAGCGCTAGGGCAGACGAAGCAGCAAAATACGCCGCCCGTACCATTACCCCCCCAACACCTCAGGTGCGATATATCATGACAAACAACGACCAAGGGGACTTCCTACTAATGCAAAGAGAGACCCCAAGGGAGGAACAATTGACATGGTTAGAAAATGGGTTGCAACCCAATAAAGATGGCATATGGCAACATCTCAAAACGGGAGCAGTAGGATGCCCAAAGGAACTGATGCCGTTTTTGGCCCAACAAATACACTCGTGTGGACACATAGCCGCACAGTAAATGACAGCCAGATTCCAGAGAAACTGGTGGGCAAAAGGGTTTCGAACTCAAGCCCAAAGAATAGTGGAGCAATGTGTGACATGCCAAAAAGTAAATCCCGGACAAAAAATTGAAGTACCAATGTTAAAAGCACCTGCTCCGGCAGGGCCCTTCCAACATTTGCAGGTCGACTATATTTCCTTGCCAAAATGTCAAGGATATACAGATGTATTGGTGATGGTCGATCGCTTTTCACGATGGATCGAAGCCACCCCAGTTCGAAGCGCCACCGCTGCTGCAACCGCGAAAGTCTTGTGTAAAGATTACATTCCTAGATGGGGCGTGCCCTTATGTATTGACTCAGACCAAGGCACACATTTTACGGTGGAAACAATTAAAGAACTTTGTAGACTACTACAAATACAATGGTCATTGCATTGCCCATATGATGCGCCATCAATTACTCAAAAGACCGAGGTTGAGCGAGTAACAATCAGGCTTCTATTAACTAAAGAATGAAGGTCTTGTCTCGAGTGGTCGACCCGTCCAGAATACTAAGGGACTGGGAGGTAGTCACTTATATACCTGGAATAGTGGGAGGAGTCAGCCGAGGCATGTCCAGACCTGTACCTAGTGGAATACACATACAGACACAGACAGGTATGACAGTGGTTTACCACACCATACCACCCCCAATCATCGGGACAAGTGGAAAGAGCAAACAGGACAATTAAACAACGGCTCACTAAGTATCACTCTGAAGGAGTGCCATGGCCTCAGGCCCTACCCCTCGTCCTATGTAGTATTCGAGCCACCCCGAATAGGACCACTGGACTCAGTCCCTATGAGGTCGCTACTGGTAGACCAATGTCGCTACCCGGAACAATAGATCTACGTAGGGCTGACATTCATCTTCTAAGTGATACAGTACTAAAGTATTGTAAAGATCTAACAGATGCTGTCAGTTTTGCTTCCCAACAGGTCAGCGCAGCTTGGCAAGAACCCCCACCGGGAGGACACAGTTTAGTCCCCGGGCTACAAGTTTGGGTAAAGAAAATAAAGCCAGCCCCCCTGGAAGACAAGTGGGAAGGTCCGTATGTCATCCTGTTGACCACAGGAGCAGCCGTGAAAGTACAAGGAAAAAAAGCTTGGATACACGCGACACACGTGAAAAGAGATACGACAGGAGCCCCAACAGAAGAATAAATTGGACTTATTGTGTACCATGATTCCCATCAGCATATTGCTAGCCATCTCCTTTACCCTTTTTCTAACATGGGTAGGAGGTATAGAGAATAACTTATTTTATCAGACCCACCTACAGATACACGGAGACCGGAGTGTATGCTACCCTCTGGCCACATCAGTGGAATCCTTGTTTGCAGCCACACCAGGTTGGCAACCCCTCCCACTATATACCGCCGACACAACGAAACAGACATGCGAGGGTCAGACGGGCCGATATAGCCAGGGCATTCGAGGGCGATGCGTGCAGCTAATAAGCTCAACAGACCCCGTTTGCCGAGGGCTCGTGGGTAAGAATTGCACAACGTCAGGTAGCTATCCCCTGTGTTTCACGGGTAAGTGATGGGGATGCGTATATGCCCTTGTCCCCCAGGACAATACCTGCATACAACAACAATGTGCCCGACACCACTGCCAGGCACACAGGGGCCAGCTGACCTGTACATGCGATGAACAAAGGTGCTTTAATGTCACAGCAGGAAGACAATTCATTTGTGGTCAGTGTAATGGGACCCATGTATCATCCGGTAAATGGACCTTCCCATTTGATACATTCCAGCTGTCCGGGTCTGGGGGAAACTCAAATGACCCCCTTAACTATTATTATACACAGTTTGCGAAGGTTGATAACCGGGAGGTCAAATGTTACCGAGCAAAGAACGGATTCGCGTTCCTCCTCAATGGAACATACACAACAGCGACGCCAAAACTCCCCTCTCTCTTCGCAGTAGGAGTAATCGCCCCCGTAGCTGTTCCCTGCCCCACCAATACACCATCCAGACGGAAACTCCGGGCAGTCTCCGAGGAGTTCTGTGCAGATTGGCGGGATCCAACCACACTGGGAAGCTCAGTAGGGTGGGGTATTCTATTGGCCATATCATTGGGAGGGGGCGCAGGAGTGATAGCAGCCAAGAATAGGAATTATCTAATGTGCGGAATCACCCTCCTGGGCAATAGCACCATTAAAGCATTAACTGCCATAAATAAGGAAATGGCAACCCTACGCCTTTTTAGCATGCAAAACTGATATGCTTTGGACTACCTCTTGGCACAAGAGGGAGGTGTGTGTATGATTATAGGAGACAAATGCATCGCAAACATCAATAGTGAGAAACAAAATATCCAAGACGCTATAGACAAGATTAAAAATCAACTGGCCGACTTCATTGAAGCCGGAGGGGGTGAAGGATGGTTTGCATGGCTGAAAACATTGGGACAGAAATTACTGTATGGTTTGATTGTTATAAGTGGTGTAATTTTGGGAATTATTATTTTTGTAACTATTATCAAATGTTGTGTAAGTCATGCAGGAGCTACTATACTCCCTCGCCTCTCCCGAATTAGGATAGAAGTAGTCGCAGCAGAGGAGGGGAAACCCCCAGAGGAAGCCTGTTCGGTCCTACACAGTTATCTCTAAACTCGAAATTAAAACCCTTTTGGTTGTGTTCATGGCCAGAACACAAACAAAACGGAGCCACGGGGTATGGTCTTGATAAAGTGCACTATCAGGAGGATACCTTGTATATAATGATTCTTGGAGATTGTACAAATAATCAAAGGGAGGAATGTGGAAATGTGAATAAAATGGACGATGAATTGGCTTACAAAAATGGCTTCGCACAAGGAAAGTCTAGATTAGATTAAAGAGCAGCCCCAGCTTTGCAAAGTGCAAAGCTAGCAGAAAAAAGAGACACCTGCCCCAGCCTGCGGCCAAGTGTTAACGAGCAATAAAGGTCACTGAAAGGGCTTAACTGCTAGCTAGAAGATGATTGACTAGCTATTGTGCGGTGCCCAATCACGACCCGGTACTTCAGGAAGGCATATGCAGCAGTGAGACAAGTCAGGACTTGCCCGCCAGACTGAAGACCAGACCATGGCCAAACTGAAAGGGCTTAAGTGATCCCCATTGGAGAACGCTTGTTGCCAGGGAAGTGATGTAATGGCCCTTGTCCCACTATATAAAAGGGGCTTCCCTACCGGTATTCGCTCTTAGCCAGAAGATGTGTGGATCATCAAGAGAGTCAGACACCTCCCGGGGACGTAAATGCTAGCAACACGTGCCTAACCCGGTGTGACTCTCGGGACACGAATGTACTGTAAAAGACCTCAATATACTGTGTGACCACTGTGAACAGTTGGAAGTAATAAAATGTTGTTTTAACTCTCCGAACCCTCGAGCCTGAAATCATTCTTCGTACTATGGAACTCAAGACGAGGACCAGGAAAACCCGGTTCTAACAGTACCTTACCCCCAATCCCATGTGCTTTAAATTTGGACGCTAGTCTCTTATGCAGGACCTTATCAAAAGCCTTCTGAAAGTCCAAATACACCACATCCACTGGTTCTCCCTTTCCTATTCTAACAGTTACATTGTAGCGATTCGTGTAGATCGCCACTAAATAAGAGAGTTTGACTTCGACGAACTATTAACAAGTTGTTTATTTACAGGAACAGACTAATTACATCAGGTAAGGTGGCAGGTAAGATGGCTGACTGTAGGAGCACTGTGGTATAGGTCTTGTCCCAGCGGGGACTCCACGAGGACTAACTAGAAGTTTCCCAGCTCAACTGCCAGCAGGTTCCGAGCTCAACTGTTGGAAGGTTCCGAGCTCTGACGTCATGACGTCATGACGCAGAGTACAGGAGAGAAGCCTGAGTATAGTAACAGACACATACAGTAAGGTAAGTTAAAGGGAATTATGTATCTCAATGTAAGGGACAACCAGTGGTACCACCACATAGGCCCCCCCAGAATTCGCTTTAATGAAAGTCCAAGGATGAGATGGTCTGATGAGCTGGTGGTCACGGCGGTCTTGCTGTCTCGGCTTGGCGAGCGAGTTCCGAAGATGCTGCTCGTGAGGGGATCCGTACGCGCGTCGTGGCGAATAAAGTGTATCCGTCAGGCGAAGGACCGTGGAGACGTGCGAAACAGCAGGCCTTGTCAGAGTGACGGGCAGGTTGGGCGGACGCGGGCGATGACTCTTTTGATGTTGGAACAAGTCATTGTTATAACGAACTCTGCAGGAACGCCAAACGAAGGTTCCAGAAGGACTTGACAGGCGAGGTGAGTGAACTCGCCGACAGGTGAGCGAAACCTTCAGGAGGCTGGAACACGCAGAATGGTGCGTGCCATAGTGCTACGACGTTAACACAACAGAGGGTGAAGAGTTACTGCGTTAACCTGTGATCGGTGAGGCTAGCAACTTTCACGTGGCTGATCGCGGCCGCAGGATGCCCGTTGGACCCGTCCTCGATGTGTGCAGCTTCAGTAGACGTTTGCGTTTGTTAAAGGGAAAACTGGAGAAAGGGCGGCAACGGTCCAGGTTGTTGTTGCTTTCAGGAGGGGTTAACTCTGCTTAGGAGAACACAGCCGGGAGGGCAGCACGCTTTATGTTCACGCCGAATCGTGTAGTAGGTAACACAACCAGCAGGCTGAAGGGCTGGTGCGTCGTCGGCGGAGAAGGAGTCGTCGTTTTTCACGAGGGATGGGTCCTCGTGGTTCGCGAGGGATGGGTCCTCGTGCGCGAGGAGTGGGTCCTCGTGTTTCGCAGGGGTGAGTCCTTGTGGTATCCCCGCAGAGCGCGCTCCGATTTTGTGGGCCCGAACATGCTGTACCTCGCGCTTGGAGAGATTTATACTTGCTGTCGTTGTGGACGTAGAGGCGGATGATCCGTGTGGCGGTAGGAAAGATGAGTACGGGGACCGTGAGCAAGTGCGTGGTCGGCGCCGCATCGATGTTCTCGTTGAACGGGGCTTCTACCGGTATAAAGCACGAGGGAGACTGTGGCTCCCTGGATTGCGGTAGCGACAGCAAAACGTCTGGTGCTTCCATGGCGTGCTTCTTTTGTGAAAATTGCTCACAAAAAAAAATGAACGGGGTCCGGTTGAGGTTTGTCCGTGTCAAACGGGATCTGCTCCAGGCTGCGCTTACCTTGTGAATACGTTCGCAAATACGGGGTCGCCTTTGGAGGAATCGGTGTTAGGCAGTTGCTGTTCCGTGGTTGTTCGTCGGTTGTGCGTCGGTCGTCTTGTGGGAAGACGAGGTTCAGGCGCGCGTTGCTACCGTGAAAATCGTTCAAGGATACGGGTTCACCAATTGTAGTGTTGGAATTGATGAGCCCCCGTACTCACGTCGGTGGGTCACCAATGTAGCGATTCGTGTAGTTCGCCACTAAATAAGAGAGTTTGACTTCGACGAACTATTAACAAGTTGCTTATTTACAGGAACAGACTAATTACATCAGGTAAGATGGCAGGTAAGATGGCTGACTGTAGGAGCACCGTGGTATATGTCTTGTCCCAGCGGGGACTCCACGAGGACTAACTAGAAGTTTCCCAGCTCAACTGCCAGCAGGTTTCGAGCTCAACTGTTGGAAGGTTCCGAGCTCTGACGTCATGACGTCATGACGCAGAGTATAGGAGAGAAGCCTGAGTATAGTAACAGACACATACAGTAAGGTAAGTTAAAGGGAATTATGTATCTCAATGTAAAGGACAACCAGTGGAACCGCCACAACATCCTCAAAAAATTCCAGTAGATTAGTCAAGCATGATTTATCTTTTGTAAATCCATATTGACTTTGTCCGATCCTATCACTGTTTTCCAAGTGCTCTGCTGTTACGTCTTTTATAATGGACTCTAGCATTTTCCCCACTACCGATGTCAGGCTTACCGGTTTATAATTCCCTGTTTTTTCTCTACCACCTTTTTTAAATAGTGGGGTTACATTAGCTACCCTCCAATCCATGGGAACTGTTCCAGAGTCTATAGAATTTTGGAAGGTGACCAGCAATGCACCTACTATTTCTAGGGCCACTTCCTTAAGTTCCCTAGGATGTAGATTATCAGGCCCTGGGGATTTATCGGCCTTCAATCCCGTCAATTTCCCAAACACAATTTCCCTACAAATACTGATTTCATTCAGTTCCTCCCTCTCATTAGACGCTATGTTCCCCGACATCTCTGGGAGCTTATTTGTGTCCTCCTTTGTGAAGACAGAACCAAAGTATGTATTTAATTGGTCTGCCATGTCTTTGTTCCCCATTATAAATTCCCCTGATTCTGACTGCAAGGGACCTATGCTTGACTTTACCAATCTTTTTCTCTTCACATATCTATAAAAGCTTTTACAGTCAGTTTTTATGTTCCGTGCAAGCTTACTCTCATATTCTATTTTCCCCCTCTTAATTAATCCCTTTGTCCTCCTTTGCTGAATCCTAAACTGCTCCCAATCCTCAGGTTTGCTACTTTTTCTGGCCAATTTATATGTTCTCTCCTTGGATCTTATGCTATCCCTAATTTCCCTTGTTAGCCAATAGTGAGTCATGTTTTTTGTTTTATTTTTATGCCAAACAGGGATGAACAAATTCTGTAGTTCATCCATGCGATCTTTAAATGTTTGCCATTGCCTATTCACCATCAACCCTTTAAGTAACACTCCCCAATCCATCCTAGCCAACTCATGCCTCATACCATCGTAGTTTCCTTTATTTAAATTCAGTACCCAAGTCTCTGAATCAACTACTTCACTCTCCATCTTAATGAAGAATTCTATCATATTATGATCGCTCCTCTCCAAGGGGCCTCGCACAACTAGATTGCTAATTAATCCTTTCTCATTACATAATACCCAGTCTAAGATGGCCTGATCTCTAGTTGGTTCCTCGACATATTGGTCCAGGAAACGATCCCATATACACTCTAGGAATTCCTCTTCCACAGTATTGTTACTAATTTGGTTAGACCAATCTATATGTAGATTAATGTCACCCATGATAACTGCTGTGCCCTTATTGCACGCATCTCTAATTTCCCGTTTAATGCCATCCCCAACCTCAGCATTACTGTTTGGAGGTCTATGTACCACTCCCACTAACGTTTTCTGCCCTTTGGTATTTCTCAGCTCTACCCATACAGATTCCACACCATCAGAGCTAGTATCCTTCCTTACTATTGTGTTAATCTCCTCTTTAACCAGCAATGCTACCCCACCACCTTTTCCTTTTTGCCTGTCCTTCCTGAATATTGAATACCCCTGGATGTTGAATTCCCAGCCTTGGTCACCCTGGAGCCATGTCTACGTAATCCCAATTATATCAATCCGTTTACATCTATTTGTGCAGCTAATTCATCCACCTTATTATGAATGCTCCTCACATTAAGACACAACACCTTCAGGCTTGTTTTTTTAACACTGTTAGACCTTTTAGAATTATTGTTTACTGTGGCCATGTTTGATTTACACCCTTGATTTCTCTGACTGCCACTTTTCTTTTTTTTCTTCTTTTGCTTCTATCCTTGCTTCCCTTTCCTCTGTCTCCCTGCACAGGTTCCCAACCCCCTGCCATTTTAGTTTAAACCCTCCCAACAGCACTAGCAAACAGTCCCCCTAGGACATCAGTCCCGGACCCAGTCCTGCCCAGGTGCAAACCGTCCAGTTTGTACTGGTCCCACCTCCCCCAGAACTGGTTCCAATGTCCCAGGAATTTGAATCCCTCCCTCTTGCACCATTCTTCTAACCACGTATTCATCTGATATACCCTTCTATTTCTACTCTGACTAGCACGTGGCACTGGTAGCAATCCTGAGATTACTACCTTTGAGGTCCTATTTTTTAATTTACCTGCTAACTCCCTATATTCAGCTTTTAGGACCTCATCCCATTTTTTATCTTTATCGTTGGCACCAATATGCACCACGACAACTGGCTGTTAACCCTGCCCCTCCAGAATGCCCTGCAGCTGCTCCAAGACATCCTTGATCCTTGCACCTGGGAGGCAACACACCATCCTGGAGTCTCGTTTGCAGCCGCAGAAACGCCTGTCTATTCCCCTTACAATAGAATCCTCTATCACTATAGCTCTCCTGCTCTTTTTCCTCCTGGCCCATGCAGCAGAACCACCCATGGTGCCAGGAAGTTGGCTGCTGCTGCCTTCCCCTGATAAGCCATCCTCCCCAACAATATCCAAAGCAGTATATCTGTTTGAGAGGGGGATGGCCACAGGGGAACCCTGCACTACCTGCCTGCGCCTACTACTCTGCCTGGTGGTCACCCATTCCTTTCCTGCCTGTGCAGCCTTTACCTGTTGTGGTAAACCACTGTTTGTATTCCACTGTGTACATGCCTGGACATGCCTCGGCTGACTCCTCCCACAAGTCCTAGTATAAAGGTGACTGCTCCCCAGCCCTTTGTATTTCTGGACCGGTCGACCACTCGAGGCAGACCTTCATTCTTTTGTTAATAAAAGCCTTTAGTTACTCTCTTAACTCTCAGTCTTTTATGAGTAATTGATAGCGCATCAATTTTATTAACAAAATTTTTATAATGGAGAAGATCCTCACACCAGCATGCCTGGACTTAGATCATCGGGAGGCAGACTCATCCACCAAGTTTACTCACTGGCTTAAGTGTTTCGAAAAATTCCTGACCGCCTCCGCAGCAATCAAATCGGACGAGGACAAACTGGATGTCCTGACCTCCAAAGTGAACCACCGAGTGTACTCGGTCATCCAAGACGCGACCTCGTACGCGGACGCTATCAAGCTCCTCAAGGACCAGTACACGCGCCCAGTGAACGAAGTGTACGCCAGGCACCTTCTGGGGAGTCGTATACATAAACCTGGGGAATCGACCGTGGAATATCTTCAGGCACTGTCTGTGCTTGGCCGGGCCTGTGGTTGTAAGGATGTAAAGGCCGCCGTGTACACAGAGGAACTTATCCGGGACGCTTTTGTAGCGGGCCACAGATCCAATTACACCCGACAGCGACTGTTGGAGCAGAGTGACCTCGACCTCAACAAGGCCTCTGAACTCGCACTATCATTGGATGCAGCCTACCGGGGCATGGATGCCTACTCCTCTGCACCGTGGACGCCACGGGGAATGACAGCCTGGGACACGGTAGGACTGCCTCATAGCGCCGTGCCACCCCAGCCACACCCCAGCAACGGCCCAACTACCGCAGCAGTGTCCCAAGGTCAGACAGCAGTGCCCCAAGGCCAGAAATGCTACTTCTGTGGCCAGGCAAAACACCCCAGAGCGCGCTGCCTGGCGAAAAACGCGATCTGCTTGGGCTGCGGGAAGAAGGGACACTACGCTAACGTCTGCAGGGCCAAAGCCACCCCGAACCCCAGCAGCACCACATGTGGGCCATGCGGGCCGCCATCTTGGGCCTCCCCGGCCATGTGCGAACCACCAGTACAGCAGCCATTTTGGACGCCTCCAGCCACATGGGGATCATGGATGCCGCCATCTTGGATGACAGCCGGAATGCAGCAGGCCCCCAACACCGCCTCATCTGATACCCGCAGCGACACACCGGCCCCTATGCTGGCATCCGTTACACTGGACCAAGCGAGACCGCACCAGCTGGCCAGTTCCACAATGGACATTAAGGTAAATGGCCACGATACAATCTGCCTTTTTGACTCTGGGAGCACGGAGAGCTTCATCCACCCCGACACGGTGCGGCGTTGCTCTCTCCTAGTCCTGCCTGCGCACCAGCGGATTTCTATGGCCTCCGAGTCCCAGTCGGCGGACATCGGTGGCTACTGCGTAGTGACACTCGTAGTAGACGGGACCGTGTACGATCATTTTAAACTTCTGGTCCTGCCTGACCTCTGCGCTGCCGTCCTGCTGGGGTTAGATTTTCAGTGCCACCTTAAAAGTGTTACGATGGCGTACGGTGGACCCCTACCCCCACTCACAGTCCGCAGCCAGCAGCTCCCAAATTGCCCGCCGCGCACCAGGTGCAACCTCTCCACACTCAGAGTCACCCCCCCCCCACTGTTTGCTAACCTCACCCCCGACTGTAAGCCCATCGCCACAAAGAGCAGGCGATACAGTGCCGGGGACAGGGTTTTCATTAAAACCGAAGTGGAGCGGCTCCTGAAGGAAGGGATTATTGAGGGCAGCACCAGCCCCTGGCGAGCCCAGGTTGTGGTCATTAAGACCGGCGAGAAGCAGCGCCTGGTCATCGACTACAGCCAGACAATAAATCGCTACACCCTGCTGGACGCCTACCCACTCCCCCGCATAGCTGATATGGTCAACCAGATCGCGCAGTACCGCGTCTTCTCGACCATTGACCTGAAATCAGCGTACCACCAGCTCCCTATCCGCCCTGAGGGCCGCCAGTATACTGCCTTTGAGGCAAACGGCCGCCTCTACCACTTCCTTAGGGTTCCCTTTGGCGTCACCAATGGGGTCTCCGTCTTCCAAAGGGAGATGGACCGGATGGTAGATCAAAATGCGTTGCAGGCCACTTTCCCATATCTGGACAATGTGACCATCTGCGGCCGTGACTTGCAGGACCATGACGCAAACCTCGAAAAATTCCTCCGCACCGCCCAACTCCTGAACCTGACATATAACAAGGAGAAGTGCATATTCCGCACAAACCGCCTCGCCATCCTTGGCTGTGTTGTGGAACACGGAGTCATCGGCCCCGACCCCGACCGGATGCGTCCCCTTATGGAACTCCCACTGCCCCACTGCCTCAAGGCCCTGAAGAGGTGCCTAGGGTTTTTCTCCTATTATGCCCAGTGGGTCCCCTACTATGCGGACAAGGCCCATCCGCTGATCAAGTCCACCTCTTTTCCCTTGACGGCAGAGGCCCGCTTAGCCTTCCACCGTATCAAGGAAGACATTGCCAAAGCCACCATGCACGCAGTGGACGAATCCATCCCCTTCCAGGTGGAAAGCGACGCGTCCGACTTTGCCCTGGCCGCTACCCTCAATCAGGCGGGGAGACCCGTGGCCTTCTTTTCATGAACCCTCCAAGGCCCGGAGACCAGACACTCCGCTGTTGAGAAGGAGGCCCAGGCGATTGTGGAGGCTGTGCGTCATTGGAGGCACTACCTGGCCGGAAAACGATTTACCCTGCTCACTGACCAACGTTCAGTTGCTTTCATGTTTAACAACAAGCAGAGGGGCAAAATCAAAAATGACAAGATCTTGAGGTGGAGAATCGAACTTTCCACCTACAATTACGAGATCTTGTACCGGCCCGGGAAGCTCAATGAACCCCCGGATGCGCTATCGCGTGGCACCTGCACCAGCGCGCAGATCGATAGACTGCAGGCCCTCCACAATGACCTCTGCCACCCGGGGGTCACCAGGTTCTTCCACTTCATCAAGGCCCGCAACCTGCCTTACTCTATTGAGGAGGTCAGGACCATGACCAGGAACTGCCAAGTCTGCGCTGAGTGCAAACCGCACTTTTATAGACCAGACAGGGCCCACCTGATAAAAGCCACTCGCCCCTTCGAGCACCTGAGCGTTGATTTTAAAGGGCCTCTCCCCTCCTCCGACCACAATGTGTACTTCCTCAATATTATTGATGAGTACTCCCGTTTCCCGTTCGCCATCCCCTGCCCGGACATGACCAGTGCCACGGTCATTAAATGTTTGAACGACCTCTTCACCCTGTTCGGTTTCCCCAGCTATATCCATAGCGACCTGGGCTCATCGTTTATGAGCGACGAACTCCGTCAGTACCTGCTAACTAGGGGTATTGCCACAAGCAGGACCACCAGTTACAACCCCCGGGGGAACGGACAGGTGGAAAGAGAAAATGCGACAGTTTGGAAGGCCGCCCTGCTAGCCTTAAAGTCTAGGGGCCTTCCAACCTCCTGCTGGCAGGATGTGCTCCCCGATGCGCTCCACTCTATTCGGTCACTGCTCTGCACTGCCACTAACGCCACCCCTCATGAGAAAATGTTTGTCTTCCCAAGGAAGTCCACATCAGGGACATCGCTACCGCCATGGCTGACGTCCCCAGGGCCGGTCCTACTGAGAAGGCACGTGAGGACCCATAAAACGGACCCCCTGGTCGAGAGGGTCGACCTCCTCCACGCCAACCCCCAGTATGCTTACATTGCATACCCGGACGGGCGGGAGGACACAGTCTCCATAAGAGACCTTGCACCCTCGGGGGCCGCAGTAACCCACTACTCACTACCACCCCCCCCCACGATCCGATATCCAGCCCCAGCAGACGGCAGGCCTGGGCCCCGCGACCCGCTCGACATCTACGAGGACGACACGCCTGTGCCACAGCCCACGCAGGACTCGACGCCGGAAGCTCCACTACCCCTGCCGTCGCCACGCCGATCACAGCGGCAGACAAGACCTCCGGAGAGACTCCAATACACTAACTTTTAATACACTTCACCCTGCCGGACTCAATTTTAAACAAGGGGTGAATGTGGTAAACCACTGTTTGTATTCCACTGTGTACATGCCTGGACATGCCTCGGCTGACTCCTCCCACAAGTCCTAGTATAAAGGTGACTGCTCCCCAGCCCTTTGTATTTCTGGACCGGTCAACCACTCGAGGCAGACCTTCATTCTTTTGTTAATAAAAGCCTTTAGTTACTCTCTTAACTCTCAGTCTTTTATGAGTAATTGATAGCGCATCACCTGTGGTGTGACCAACTGATTAAACGTGATATCCACAACATCCTCAGCATCACGAATGCTCCAGCATGTATCCATTCACAGCCCCAGCGCCGCAATGCAATCTGCCAGTAGCTGCAGCTGGATACACTTCCCGCACACATGGTCGTGAGGAAATCAGGAAGTGTCACTGATTTCCCACATAGTGCAGGAGGAGCATGCCACGGGGCCGAGCTTTGCTGCCATGACTTACCCTTTAATTAATTTAAATTAAATCAATACCACCAATTATACTACAATTAAATGATATACTCAAGGGCCCTTGTTTCCTAGCACTCCCCGGGACACAACAGAGACCTTAGAAACTATAACCACAAAATTAAGACCTTCTAAACTTTATAAACTATGAACCTTAACTGTCAAACTATAGAGTAATATAAATACTCACCTGGCCATACTCACCCAATCAGCTGCTTCCTCCTGCCCGCATCACGTTTTGAATCGTGATGTGGCTCTGGAACGCCACCGGTCTGTGAGATTGGTAAGTCTCTGTAAAAAAAAGCCTGCGAAAGTGAGTTTAAATACTCACTGAAACTCCGCTCTCACCGCTCCCGACAATGGTCTCTGTAAAAAAGCCCACAAAAGTGAGCTTAAATACTCACTGAAACTCCACTCTCACCGCTCCCAACAATGGTCTCTGTAAAAAAGCCCACGAAAGTGAGTTTAAATACTCACTGAACCTCCGCTCTCACCGCTCCCGACAATGGTCTCTGTAAAAAGCCCACAAAAGTGAGTTTATATACTCACTGAAACTCCACTCTCACCGCTCCCGACAATGGCCTGTGGAAAAAAGTCATTACATTCTTGGTCCAAACTGTAATGTATTATCACATGGTTGGTCACATAGTTTAGTATGAGCCTGCTCAGTTCGCCCTGGCCTAGTAAAGCAAGCTCCTGGACTAGCAACTCATCCTGTCTCTGTCCTTCATTTGTTCTACCCACATATATTACACTTTTGGCTATGAGGGTGGGATTCCAAAGCCATTTTTAGGGATCATGGAAGGACACAGTGTTCAACCTTCGAGTGAACAAGTTTAAGGTACACAGGCAGCATGCTGAGTCACTGTTCGACGGGATCGGGACAATCATGGCCTTGCCTGCGGCATTCATCAGAAGCCTCGGCATGTATGACCGAGCTCGCGAACCATTCAGTTCTTACATTGAGCGGATGGAGATGTTTTTAAGGCCAATAACATTATTGATACCGAAGGTGCAGATGAGAATGTTCAAGCTCAAAATAAAGTAATTCGTGAACGGAAGAAAGCAATTTTTCTAACAGAGATCGGGCCGGATGTCTATGGAACGTTGACGAACCTACTCGCGCCAGGGAAAGCGAAGGATGCGTTATTTGAAGACATTGTCGAGAAACTCAAGGATCATTTCGACCCAAAGCCATTAGAAATAGCAGAGAGCGATAAGTTTGGTACCAGAAACCAAAAACAAAGTGAAACCATCAGTGAGTTCACTGTAGCTCTTAAGAACCTGTCTTTGAATTGTAAATTCGGCACATTTTTGGATCGTGCGTTGCGAGATAAGTTTGTGTGTGGACTGGTGGATGAGCGCGCACAGTCCAAGTTACTGAACACTCCAAACCTAACGTTTGACATAGCATGCAAAATTGCCCTATCTATGGAGATGGTGTCTATGAATGCTAGGGAGCTCCGTCCAACTTAAGTGACTAGTGCAGCTGAGGTCTACAGTCAAAGAGCCACCGCCAAATCTAAAGCTGTGAGACCGAGTCAAAAGCATGTCGGTGAGAGCAGTTCAGTGAATTGTTATCGCTGCAATGGAAATCACTCACCACAGTCCTGCCAATACAGAAATGCAAAGTGTTTTCACTGCCAGAAGCAAGGCCATATTTCAACAACTTGCAGAGCTAGATCGAAAGCAGGAAGTAAGAACCATTCTAGTGGCAATGCAAAGCAACGACAGCAAAAGGGAGGATTTCACAATATTGAAGTGAACACACCTGATGTTGAAGAACTAGGCATCCACAGTATCTATATCACTAGTGGCAATGCTAACAGTCATGAGAAGGACTTCCGTACAAAACTTTTGATCAACGAGCAATATATTGATATGTGTATCGACACGGCAGCGGACTGCTCTAGCAAGAGTAAGGACACATATGAGGGTAAGTTTAATCAAATACCATTTACAAAGAGTACCGTAGAGTTAAAAACTTACTCTGGAGAAATCCTAGAGATATGTGGACAAATGGAATGTACAGTAAAGCTGCCTATTACTGTAGCGAGCGACAACAACAGGCCAACCCTCATGGGCAAAGATTGATTGAGAAAGTTAAAACTAGACTGGAAAAACATCTTCAGTGTAGATGCTTCAAAGAAGCGAGTCGACACAATGCTGAACAAGTACGAAAGCATGTTCACAGACAGTTCTGAGGGCATCACTGGGTATGACGCGCATATCCGCATCAAGTCCAACGCGAAACCTGTCTATTGTAAGGCAAGGCCGGTCCCCTATGTGTTGAAAAGTCAGGTGGAGGAAGAGCTAGCGAAGCTGAGAGAGAACGGAGTGCGAGTAAAAACTGACCAAAGTGAATGGGCTACCCCGATTGTGGTCGTGCCCAAAGCAGACAAAACTGTCCGCTTGTGCGGTGACTACAAAATTACTATCAACCAAGCAGTTGACGATGAGCAGTACCCGTTACCTACATCACAAGATTTGTATGTAGCACTCTCTGGGTCAAAGGTTTTCTCCAAGCTTGACCTGTCGCACGCTTATGCTCAGCTGAATGTTGACAAAGTGAGTCAACAGTATCTCACCATCAACACACACAAGGGACTGGACTCATACACCGAGCTGCCGTATGGTGTAAAGTCCTGCCCAAAATCTTCCAGGCTACGATGGATAAGATTTTGCAAGGAACTCCAAATTGCTTATGCAATCAAGATGATGTGCTGATCGTAACAAGCAGTGAGGAAGAAAATCTAGAAGTGTTAGATTTAATGCTTCAAAGGTTGAATGCCCATAATGTCTAATTGAAAAGGAGCAAAATTACTTTTCTGCAGCCCGAGGTTGTGTACCTTGGTCTGAAAGTTGATGCAAATGGCTTGCAACCAGTGAAGGAAAAGGTTGATGCTGTCATCAATGCTCCAAAGCCACAGAATGTGTCTGAGTTAAGATCTTTTCTTGGAATGGTCCAGTACTACACACGTTTCCTACCTGAGTTAGCGACCATATTAGCTCCATTGCACGAGCTCCTCAAGAAGGATGTCTAGTGGAAGTGGACGAAAGTGGAACAGGAAGCTTACGACGCTTGTAAGAGAAGTCTCTCTAGCGATGCTCCACTTGTGCACTATGACACAGAGCATGAGCTTAGGGTGTGATGCTTCTAGCTACGGTGTGGGAGCTGTCATAAGCCACGTAATGGATGACGGCCAACAGAAACCAATCGTGTTCCCATCGCGAACCCTCAGAAAGAGCGAAAGAAACTAAGCACAAATTGAAAAGGAAGCACTCGCCATAGGGGTTGATTTTCAGTGTGCCGCGAGACGGGCTTTTAGGCATGCGGGGGGGCAAAAATCCCGAATTCGGGGGTCCCGACACCATCCCGCCCAAAACCCGCCTCCACATAAGTTTCAAAGGAGGCGGGTACCCGCCCCGCACTGGGACCCGCCGACTCGAGGCAGGAAGGGATTAGTGCCAATTAACTGCCTGTTAACAGGTAGTTAACAGGCAGTTTTTAGCCTAATCCCTATTTTGAGGGGTGTCGTGTGGGATTCCCGACGGCGCCAAACCATGCCAGGTTAGAGGAGGCGGGCTATCGGGTTGAAGGACTTGGAGGGGTCGAGATGTCGGTGTTCAGGTGAGTGATGGGTGCATGAGTGCAAAGGTAAGTGTGTTTGGTGTGTCTAAAGTGTGTAAAGAAGTTTAAATTACCTATACTTACCTTAACAGCCTTTCTTCCTCTAGGCTTTGGGAGTCCATCATTCAGCCGGCACAGAAAGCAAAATGGCTGCGAGCTGTCAAAAGTGGCAGCCTTCAGCTTTCAGTGCCGGCGAGATTTCTAACTGAGTCAGTGTTTGACAGTCCTGACGTCCTGACAGATGAAATTTTAGTCTGTGGCGTCACCTGTTGCTGGGTGGCTCTTAATTGGCCTGCTGAGCCAGCTGGGCGGGCTCAACAAGGTCAATCAAGGGAAAATCACGTTGATTGGCTGCATCTCGATGGAGGCGGGACTAAAACCCGAAAGTTGTAGTCCCGCCTCCTTCCCGACTTCTGAATGAAAATCCAGCCCATAGTGTTTGGAATCAAGAAATTCCAACAGTTCCTGATTGGCAGAAAGTTTACCCTGATAACTGATCACAAACCGCTCCCAGCAATATTGGGGCCCAAATCTGCCAACCCTGCAATGGCTGCATCAAGAATGCAACGTTGGGCAGTGTTGTTGTCACAATATGACTACTCGATTGAATATCGCATTTCAAAGCAAAACGCAATCGCAGGTACCTTGTCCAGATTGCCACATGAAGACTTGTGTTGGGTCTGAAGGTGAGATTTTCACGCTAGGTGCAATTGACAAAGACTTACCCGTGAATGCAACTGAGATTGCAGATGAGACTCAGAAGGACTCAGTACTGAAAAGAGTGTATGAAAACACCTTGAATGGATGGACTGATCAGTGTCTGGACACAGAATTGAAGCCATTTCATAACCGTCGAACTGAATTGTCCTGTGAGCAAGGTTGTATCAGTGGGGAAACAGAGTGGTGGTACCTACTTCTTTGAGAGATAGAATTCTGGCCAAACTTCATACTGAACATCCAGGAATCGTCAGCATGAAATCAATTGCAAGAAGCTTTGTTTGCTGGCCTGGATTGGACAGTGCTCTTGAATCACTTGATCATGAACACATACATGAGTTTAACTCAGTTCAGACTTCAGTGACTGAAGTACCAGGTTCAAACAAGTCTGAGATAGAAACAGGATCATCTTTGAGTTCGGAACCAAAACAAAACAGCCCAAAAATTGGTTCAGTGCCAAAACCTTCTGTAAGGAGATCAGGTAGGCTCCGCAAACCTGTTATTAAACTGGATTTGTAGTTCATTTAAAAGAAAAAAAGCCCGGAGTTTTTGTTATGAGGTGCATGTAATGCTGGGAAAGGTGGGACCATAGTTTTGTTGTATTTGAGAGGGGAATATGTACATTTTTTTTAAGGGGGAAAGCAGTGTAATGTATTATCACATGGTTTATCACATAGTTTAGTGTGAGCATGCTCAGTTCGGTCTGGCCTAGCAGAGCAAGCACATGGACAAGCAACTCACCCTGTCTCTGCCCTTCATTTGTTCGACCCACATATATTACATATAAACATGGAAAGTAAGAAAGAAAGACTTGCATTTATATAACGCCTTTCACGATCACTGGACGTCTCAAAGCACATTACAGCCAATGGAGTGTAGTAAGAGACAAAAGAGCTGAATGCCAGAGGTGAGGTGAGAGTGACTGCCCTTGACAGCAAGGCAGCATTTGACTGAGTGCGACATCAAGGAGCCCTAGTAAAACTGAAGCCCATGGGAATCGGGGGGAAAACGCTCCACTGGCTGGAGTCATACCTAGCACAAAGGAAGATGGTTGTGGTTGTTGAAGGTCAATCATCTCAGCCCCAGGACATCGCTGCAGGAGTTCCTCAGAGCAAGGTTCTAGGCCCAACCATCTTCAGCTGCTTCATCAATGACCTTCACTTCAACATAAAGTCAGAAATGGGGATGTTCGCTGATGATTGCAGAGTGTTCAGCGCCATTCACAACTCCACAGATAATGAAGCAGTCCGTGCCCGCATGCAGCAAGACCTGGACAACATTCAGGCTTTGGCTGATAAGTGGCAGGTAACATTCACGCCACAAAAGTGCCAGGCAATGACTATCTCCAACAAGTGAGAGTCTAACCACCTCCCCTTGACATTCAACGGCATTACCATCGCCGAATCCCCCACCATCAATATACTGGGGATCACCATTGACCAGAAACTTAACTGGACCAACCACATAAATACTGTGGCAACAAGAGCAGGTCAGAGGCTGCATATTCTGCAGGGAGTGTCTCACCTCCTGGCTCCCCAAAGCTTTTCCACCATCTACAAGGCACAAGTCAGGAGTGTGATGGAATACACTCCACTTGCCTGGATGAGTGCAGCTCCAACAACACTCAAAAAGCTCGACACCATCCAGGACAAAGCAGCCCGTTTGATTGGCACCCCATCCATCACCTTAAACATTCACTCCCTGCACCACTGGCACACCGTGACTGCAGTGTGTACCATCTATACGATGCACTGCAGCAACTCGCCAAGGCTTCTTCGGCAGCACCTCCCAACCCCACGACCTCTACCACCTAGAAGGACAAGGGCAGCAGGCGCATGGGAACACCACCACCTGCAAGTTCCGTCCAAGTCACACATCATCCTGACTTGGAAATATATTGCCGTTCCTTCATCGTCGCTGGGTCAAAATCCTGGAACTCCCTCCCTAACAGTACTGTGGGAGTACCACACGGACTGCAGCGGTTCAAGAAGGCAGCTCACAAGCTCCTTCTCAAGGGCAATTAGGAATGGGCAATAAATGCTGGCCTTGCCAGCAACACCCACATCCCGTGAATGGATTTTAAAAAATCTCCTTATGTGGCTCGGTGTCAAATTTTGGTTGATAATGCTCCTGTGAAGTGCCTGGGGATGTTATACTATGTTAAAGGCACTATATAAATGCAAATTGTTGTTGGTGCTGTTGCCACGAACACATGCTCCCTATTATTTAATCAGTTGTTGTTGTTGTAAAGGTGGCTGTTGAGTCTGTGTTTTCAAATGTAGTTATGCTGAATAACAGGACACAGACTACAGAAATAATTAAACAGGTCTTTAGTGATTGAGGGTCAGGGCTGAACTGGGATACACTTTGCTCCGCAGGGTTAATATACCGGTGTGGTCACCACCGGTACTACAATGTACAGGAGCCATCAAAAAGTAGTCCATCACCTTAAGGTATCCTCTTAAGGTGGTACAGGTTACATACACTACAATTCCTCCCCTTTTAGCTTAACAGTGTACGCCCCAAATTAAACATTACATGGATAACATATATACAATTTTCACACAACACTGTTCAAAGATTCAGTCTCTGAGGAGGCCTCCTGATCCGGGCCGGATAAAGCCTTTCAGGGGTCTCTGGTTCTCGTTGCTGGGATGACTCATCCATTTGATCTCCTATGGATTGAACATCATCATGTATGTTCGAGTCTGAGGTAGATGCTATAGGCTCAATAAATTCTTCAACTGGTGTCTCTGCCGTAGACATGGGGTCGACCCTTGTTCTCGATTCCACAAGTTGGTCAGCATGACGTCGTATTACGTTCTCTCCAACGTCTACCATGTACATCAAGGGTCCTTGTTGTTGTGTATGTAATATGTGTGCTACTTTGAACCTATGGACAGGACTGCACTACTTGTTGGGCGTAGTGATACGCAGTACCACTCCTGGCCATAGGGGTATAAATAGTACTGTGGGTACTGATCCCCCTCAGTTCCCGCCTGTGGGCATGAAGTAAAGACCTATGTATAGTCCCTACCTCCAACCAGTAAAGACCTGTTTGAGTTATACGTTTAAGTCTTTGTGTTAATTGTTCAATACAATACACATACTTAACACTGGCGACGAGTCGGTTCGAACCCTGCGGCAGTTATTCCACAGCGGCTTCGTCCAAAGACAGGACGTTGAAGAGAGGTTCCAATCCTCAACACCCCACTGAAAACTGAAGGGCAGCAGAAATCCTGACAGCTTCCAGCGACTGGAAGCGACAGGCATTAGGACCCTGAAGCCTCCATCAACGACTGAAAACGGGAGGACAGAAGAAATCCTGCAGCTTTTTCAACCTCGGTGGTGGGTAAGCCAAGCAGCGTTGGCTGCAAAGACAGGGCTGGGGGAAGTCGGAGGTAGAAGGGCAATCGATCGAAATCCCTGATAAGGGCCGCACTCGGGCTGGAAGGCGCAGCGTCGGCAGACACTGAGGGCGCGAGCGGGTAAGCCAGAGCCCGGGAGGGAGCGAGCAAGAGCCGCCGAGCGGGTGAGCCAGAGGCCGGGAGCCGCTTCAAGCGGGAGGCGCTTAGCGGGCCAGCGATCGCACCGGTGATAAGGGCTGAGAACCGTTTCGGGCGGGCGGCGCACCAGCGATCGCACAGGAGATAAGAGCCGCAGTCGGGCTGAAAGTCAGCGACGAGAAGCGCGGGAAAACCGCCATTGAAGTGGGCGGGGAGAGCGAGAAGCGCGGGAAAGCCGCCATTTTTCGCGGGAAAACCGCTGGGGAAGAAGGCAGAAGCGGGAAAACCGCCATTTTGTGGGCGGAGGACGACGGCAAGAGCGGGAAGCCGCCATCTTGGATAACAGTAAAAAAAAAAAATCTGAGAAATTGCAAATCTGATAAAGTACTACAATGCCTAAACACGGGAATATTAGCAACTTTGATAGTGACATCGAAGATTGGGCCATATATGTTGAACGAGTTAAAAATTATTGTAAGGCCAATAAAATTCGTGAGGCTGATAAAGCACTAACATTATTAAATTTAATGGGTGCGAAGACATACGGGCAATTGAAACACCTGTTATCACCAGATGAACCGGCGGATAAGACGTTCGATGAGATTGTTACTGTCCTGAAAGATCATCTAAACCCCACGCCGCTGATGCTAGCGGAACGATTTAAATTTTACGACAGAAGGCAGCTACAGCATGAAAGCAATGCTGATTATTTGCTGGAATTGCGTAAATTAGCGAAATATTGCCAGTTTGGAACGGGATTGACAGAGGCACTTCGAGACAAATTTGTGTGTGGTTTATTTAAACAGGATACACAAAAGCGACTGCTCGAGGAGAATGAGCTGACGCTTGAGAAGGCGGTCACTATGGCAGCAGCACACGAAGCCGCAGCGAGAGGCACGGCAGTAATGCAGCTACGGTCACCGGAGCTCAGTGCACACAAATTGGGTGTGAGTTCTGGCAAATGTTATCGTTGTGGAAAGACAACGCATGATCAGAACCAGTGTTGGTTTAAAAACCAAGAATGTAGAACTTGTGGTAGGCTTGGACATATAGCTAGAGTATGCAGGTCAGGGAAGAAGACCAGCAACAAGAAGTCACCGCAAGGAAAATACGCAAAGGTACACAAGGTGACCGAACAGGAGTCCGATTCAGACGCTAGCAGTAATGAACTGGCTAGCTTAAGCTGTAATGAACTGGCTAGCTTAAGAGTACTCAACGCTGGTAAGGGTGCAGACCTCCAGACAATTTGGGTCACTCTTCAGATAGAAGGAGTCCAAGTAAAACTGGAATTGGACACTGGATCGGCATTGACGGTCATAAATAAGAAAGATTACGGAAAGTTATTCCAACATATTCCCCTACAGGATACGGGGATTAGATTGAAAACATACACGGGGCAAAGAGTGTACCCCATCGGGAAAATAGAGGTTGCAGTGGTCCACAAGGGCGAAGACAGTCAAATAATGGACTTATATGTGATATCTGAAGGAGGTCCTCCACTACTAGGACGGGAGTGGATTAGGAAAATGAATATGGACTGGCATTTCCTACAAACAATAACGAGTGAGAACTCGGTGAAGATAGTCGGCCCAGACTCTGGAACGGATGATGGTAAGCCCAACTCAGGTGCAAAAGACAAAGTTTCAGCACAGAATTCCACTGAGCAACAACAACATAGTTTAACGGTGGATTCTGAGTCTGGCAAGTCTACTGATGTGCCCATTTCTGAGGGACACCGGGCTCGAACTCAACTCCATTTCAAACTACAACAGCAATTAGAACAAATGCTTCGCCGTTTTGAGCAAGAGTTGAATGCAACGAAAGAGTTCTTTGATATAGAGTTGGAGAATCTGGAAAGACAACAGAAGCAACTGATGGAGAAAATGGAGCAGGAGCACACAAAACGTCTGATGTCAGAGGAGTTAACGGTCAGCCAACTCCTGCATATGCTGAAGGACAGGACTCTGAAATGGGAAAAACTTGAACATGAACTTCAATATTCAAACGAAAGGGGTTTGGAGCTCTCAAAGGTTATTGGAAGAGCTGAGGTGGCAACACAGACTGAGATGACTGCAACAGAGCAGCCCTTGGATGCCAAAAGTACGCTGACTCACGTCAACGTAGAACAACAGACCGCTGAAACAGCTGCTCCGGTAGAGGGATTGCATAGTCCGATCAATCAATCTCCAAAGGAAGTTGAAGTATTAAAATCACAAATGAGGTCACTAGTAAACGACTTGCTGAAAGCCCAGAAAAAGCTGGATGCAGAGGTACACATGAAGAAGTCTCTTCAGGAAAGATGTCTGGATTTGGAACAAGAGCTGGCTAACGTCCAGCTGGGTATGGAGGAAATAGACGACCCTCTCACTGGTCTAGCTCAGGACGACACCGAATATTACGATGTCCTGTCCTGCCCAGCTTGTAACTTCGACTCCCAAAGTGCAGAAATCATGGAGGAGCACCAAAAGTCTACGGAACATCGGGAGAAGCTGGCTCTACGACGGAAACAGGAGGAAGAGAAGGAGGAACTGCGCATGCAGCTGGCAGCTGTGGCAGCTGACAATGGAGCCCAGAGAGTCTCCAAGAAGCAGAAAAGGAAAAGTAAAAACAGAAGATGACCCATCTGAACCATTATCACCTCTACCAGATCACACACGTGGTCCCTCCGAACGGAGCCAATTCAGTTCGGAAGTTCAAACTGTTAAATCCATGGAAGGACTATTGAATGAGTCACTCCAGCAACGTGAACCGACTACACCACAGAGATTGAATCTGTGAACTGTTTTCCGCAGAGACTGAATCTGTGATCTGTTTTGACATGAAGTTATCTATGTATCTATGTTATTCTGTTATGTAAACCTGAAGTTATATATGTATATATGTTATTACGTTATGTTAAATGGGGAGATGACTGTAAAGCTAGGAAGGGAGGAATGTTGTGTATGTAATATGTGTGCTACTTTGAACCTATGGACAGGACTGCACTACTTGTTGGGCGTAGTGATACGCAGTACCACTCCTGGCCATAGGGGTATAAATAGTACTGTGGGTACTGATCCCCCTCAGTTCCCGCCTGTGGGCATGAAGTAAAGACCTATGTATAGTCCCTACCTCCAACCAGTAAAGACCTGTTTGAGTTATACGTTTAAGTCTTTGTGTTAATTGTTCAATACAATACACATACTTAACACTTGTCATGCACGAATTGTTCCAGGTTGCCATTTATCATCCCTATAGTCCCTGGCCAACACTGGTTGTCCTATTTCGAAACTACGAGTGGCCTTGTTATTTACATGCTGGAATTGCTTGTTTTCGACTTCCCTTCACACATTGGGTTTTAACAGATCCAACCGGGACCGCAACCTCCTGTTATAGAACATTATGGCAGGGCTTTGATTTGTCACTGCATGCGTGGCGTTTCGATACGCCATCAGGAAATTGTCCACCTTGTGTTGTAGTGGAATATGGTCTTCGCTCATGGCCTTTATTGCCTTTTTGAACGTTTGTACAAATCTCTCGGCCAACCCATTTGTAGCCGGATGATATGGGGCAGATGTATAGTGTTTCACCCCATTCTTTTTCATGAATTTCTGGAATTCTTCTGACACGAACTGTGGTCCGTTGTCTGAACATATTTGTTCCGGCAACCCATTCCTTGCAAATATGGTTCTTAGAACTGCGATCGTCTTCTCAGAGGTAGTGGTCGACATCTTAATCACTTCTGGCCATTTGGAATGTGTGTCTACTGCTATCAAAAACATGGAATCCATGAATGGACCTGCAAAGTCGATATGCACACGTTGCCATGGGGTTGAAGGCCATTCCCACGGATGCAGCAGTGCAATTGGAGGTGCATTTTGAACTTTCTGCCACCCTGAGCAGCTTTTAGTCAGATCCTCTATTTGTTTGTCGATACCTGGCACCACACATAAGCCCTAGCAAGGCTTTTCATCTTGACTCCCCCCAGATGACCTTCATGCAATTCTTTCAGAACTCTCTCCCTTAATTTAGGAGGAATAATCACCCTTGTTCCATACATCAATGTTCCTTGACATACGGACAGCTGTTCTCGTCTGGCTGAGAATGCTGGTAACAGTGGTTCGCCATGTGCTGGCCATCCCTTCACTGTCAAGTCGTAGACCCGAGACAGTGTCGGGTCGTTTCGGGTCTCTCTCTCAATACCCGCATTGGTGACTGGTAAGCATTCGATGATGGTCGAGTGAAATATCTCGACAGGGTCAACTGCCGGTGCCTCTTCTGCTGTAGGTAGTGGCAGGCGCGACAGCCCATCAGCATTACCATGTTGCTTTGTACCTTTGAATTCAATATCATATTGATGTGCCCCTAGGAAAAGGGACCATCTCTGAAGCCTCTGCGCCGTCATTACCGGAACACACTTCTTATGGTTGAAGATGGAAACCAACGGCTGGTGATCTGTCAGCAGCGTAAACTTTTGGCCTTGCAGGTAATGGTTAAATTTCTTAACTCCCCACACGAGGCTGAGAGCCTCCCTATCTATCTGAGCATAGTTGCGCTCAGCGGAGGTCAATGATCTGGATGCGAACGCGACTGGCCTTTCCGAGCCATTTGGAAACTTATGTGAGATCACTGCCCCGATACCATATGGAGAAGCATCACAAGCTAAGCGAATAGGCAGCGTTGGGTTAAAGTGAGCCAACACTTCCTTAGAGGTGATCAGTGCCTTGCTCTTTTGAAAAGCCCGCTTACAATCATCGCTCCACTTCCATGGTATTCCCATTTGCAAAAGAGTGTTTAGCGGGTGTAACACCGTGGATAAATTTGGAAGAAACTTGTGGTAATAGTTAACCAACCCAAGGAACGACCTCAACTGGGATACATTTTCCGGAGCAGGAGCTTTCACAACAGCTTCGATCTTGTCAGGTGACTTATGGAGCCCCTCCTGGTCAATGACGTGGCCGCAGTACGAGATTCGCTTTTGAAAGAACTCACATTTCTGGCGATTAACTCTGAGCCCATATTCTTTCAATCTGATGAGCACCTGCTCCAAATTCGCGAGGTGATCCTTATCGTCATCTCCTGTAATCAGGATGTCGTCCAGGTAGCATTGTGTGCCTGGGATTCCCTGCAATACCTGCTCCATGGCCCTTTGCCAAATCGCTGGAGCTTATGCCACTCCAAAAACCAGTCTATTATACCGATATAAGTCCTTATGTGTGTTGATCGTGAGCTACTGGCGTGACGCTTCATCAACTTCCATCTGTAGGTACGCCTGCGCCAGGTCTATCTTGGTGAAGTGTTTTCCGCCAGACAGCGAAGTGAAGATATCTTCAATCCGCGGAAGCGGATATTGCACCGTGTGAAGAACCGGATTAACAGTGATCTTGAAATCGCCACAGATGCGAACCTTCCCAGGTTCCCCCGGCTTGTTGCTCAACGAACGCTTCATGACAGGAACAATGGGTGTGGCCCACTCGCTCCAGTCCACCTTGGACAGTACCCCTGAACGTTCTAGCCCTTCCAGCTCTGCTTCCACAGCAGGTCATATCGCATAAGGTACCGGTCTGGCTTTGAAAAATTTTGGGTTTGCATGTTCTTCAACTTTGATGTTTGCCGTAATTCCTTTCAGTGTTCCCAGTCCCTGTTGGAACACCTCCTTAGCATCGTCTAATATTTTGGACAGTCGTTTAGGTTTGACGTCGTCCTCCTTACAGGCATCTACAGTCAGTGCTTGTATGGAATGCCAGTCCACATTTATTCTCCGGATCCATTCCCGTCCCAGTAGTGGCGGACCTCCATCAGGTAACACATACAAGTCCATTTTCTGACTTTCTTTACCATTGTAGACCACATTTACTTTTATCTTTCCTTTGGGGTATACTATTTGCCCCGTGTATGTTTTCAATACAATCTCCGTATCCCTCAGGGGAATGTGCGAGAATAACCTTTTGTAATCTTGCTTATTCATGACCGTTAATGCCAATCCAGTGTCCAATTCCATCTTCACTTGGACTCCTGCTATCCGAAGCATAACCCAGATAGTCTGGTGGTCTGCTGTGTTACCCACATTATGTATTTTTAGACAACCCAGTTCCTTACTGCTAGAGTCTGAATCCATCTTCTGTTCATCCGAACTGTTCTCTGTCACCTTGTGTACTTTTTTGTACTTCTCCTGCGGCGACTTTTTGCTGCTGGTCTTCTTTCCTGACCGGCATACTCTTGCTATGTGACCAAGTTTGCCACATTGCCTGCATTCTTTATCTTTGAACCAGCACTGGTTCTGGTCATGCGTTGTCCTTCCACAATGATAGCACTTTACTGCGCCCAATGCCATTTCATTGGTGCTGAATTCCAATGGCCTTTGCTGTATCTCTGCAGTGCCTCGTGCTGCTGCCTCGTGCGATGCTGCAATGCTGAAAGCTTTGTCCAGCGTAAGGTCCTTTTCCTCTAGCAGTCGCTTCTGGGTTCCTTCCCTTAGGAGCCCACACACAAACTTATCTCTCAGTGCGTCTGCTAGTCCTGTACCGAACTGACAGTACTTTGATAACTTGCGCAGTTCGGTTCGGAATTCAGCGTTGCTTTCTTCTTTAAGTTGAATTCTTTTGTAGAATTTAAATCGTTCCGCTATCAGCAGCGGCGTGGGGTTTAAATGCTCTTGCAGGATAGTAACAATATCCGCGAAACTCTTCCCTCCCAGTTTATCTGGTGTTACAAGGTTCCTTAATAACCTGTACGTCTTCGCACCCATCGAGTTTAATAGGGTTAGTGCTTTCTTATCCTCCGGTACCGCATTCGTTGTACAGTAAACTTCGATGCGTTCCACATAAGTGGCCCAATCTTCCACATCGTTATCAAAAGCAGTGATGTTACCCGTTTTTGGCATCCTTGTTGAGTTTCCTTTCCTTCGATGATTATTATTTTATTTTTTTATTTTTTTTTCAAAATGGCGGCTTCCCGCGCTTGGCGGCTTTTCCTGCGCTTGTCTTCTTCCCCCGCCGACTCAAAATGGCAATTCCCGTGCTGTTGCTGTTCACGCCTCCCAGCGGTCCTTTATTTTCCCCTACGCTGCTGCTCTTGTTCCCCGCCGCTCCCGCGGTCCTTGTGGTCATAAACGCTTTCCTGGCTGCTGCGCGTCTCTGCCCCGATTGCAGTCCGGCCCCTGACACCAGCTGCGGTTGTGTTCTCCGCCCTTTTCGTCGTTTCCCTCCCCTTCTCTTACTGACAACTCGGCCGACTTCCCCCCTGTGCCACTCAATCGGGCTTACCCGCCGCTGTCGTCGAAGGGATGTTCACTGATGTTTGACTTCGTGGCCAGAAACCAACCCGGGTTCCCGATGGCCTCCCGTGCGATGCAGTGTCCAGCAGGATGTTGAGGGTGGATGTCCTTGTTCGACGCCCATTTCAGAGGACGAAGCTTCCTTTGATGCAACTGCCGCTAGGTAAGATCAGACTCGTCGCCACTGTTGAGTCTGTGTTTTCAAATGTAGTTATGCTGAATAACAGGACACAGACTACAGAAATAATTAAACAGGTCTTTAGTGATCGAGGGTCAGGGCTGAACTGGGATACACTTTGCTCCGCAGGGTTTATATACCGGTGTGGTCACCACCGGTACTACAATGTACAGGAGCCATCAAAAAGTAGTCCATCACCTTAAGGTATCCTCTTAAGGTGGTACAGGTTACATACACTACAGTGGCAGCTGATGAAATCACATACGCCTTGCTGGATATCTTAAGGAGATCCTTAAATGTGGGAGTGGTGCCAAGCGACCATGAGAGAGGAGAAATGTCAGGCCAGTTTATAGAAAGGGGCAAAATCATGGCTCAGGAACCTTTGACCTGTGAGCTTGATGTTAGTAGTTGGAAAAATAATGGAAAGAATTCTGAAAGGGAAAGTAGTCAAGTTAAACCAGTCAACATGGATTTCCAGGTCGTAAATCTTGCTAACTGAGTTAGTTAATCCCTAGACTATAGCCAGGCTTTGATAAAACGCCACATAGGAAATTACTTTACAAGATAGATAGATACAGTAAAGGAGGGAAGCTTTTGAACTGACTGGATAACTAACTGGTTGGGTCAGAGGATGCAAAAGGATGCAAAGTCTAGGCTGACACTCCAGTGCAGTGCTGCACTGTCGAAGGTGCTGTCTTTCAGATAAAGCGTTAAGCTGAGGCCCCGTCTGCTCTCTCAGGTGGACGTAAAAGATCCCATGGCACTATTTTGAAGAAGAGGAGGGGAGTTCACCCTGGTGTCCTGGCCAATATTTATCCCTCAATCAACATGACAAAAACAGGTTATCTGGTCGCTATCACATTGCCGTTTGTGGGAGCTTGCTGTGCGCAAATTGGCTGCCGCGTTTCCTGCATTACAACAGTGACTACACTCCAAAAGTACTTCATTGGCTGTAAAGTGCTTTGGGACGTCTGGTGGTCGTGAAAGGCGCTATAGAAATGCAAGTCTTCTTTTCTTTTTTTTGGATTGCTCTATTACTCTAGCAAACAGCTAGCACAGACATGATGGTGCGAATGGCCTCCTAGGGTGCTGTAATACTCTAGGGTTCTATGGTTCAAAAGCACATTGGTGACTCGGGTAGATCACGAATCAGGCCTTGGGAGGTGCAACATCAGGAAGTAGGACTTGAGTGGTGGAAGATATGGAGGGAGAACTTGGAAGGAGGTTTGAGAAGTTGGAAATTGAATGACAGCGAGTCAAGTTTAAGAACTGGGATGGACCATCTAAACTCACTTTTGACACTCGTCAACAGCTGAAATTGGAAGGGAGAACATTTGCAATGTGAAAGGTTTCGTTCATGTGTTGTGGTGGAGCATGGAATGCACAGTGTCTCCTGGGAATTGTAGTCCATTTCTTTAGCACCATTTCCCAGGCTGGAATGCCCTTTTTATGTAATGTCCACAGCTGTTCGCCTGAGATTGGAGCCTAGACCCATGGTCGTTGTTATTTAAAAACCCAAATATCATACAACTAGCTGTGCATTGTAAAGCATTGAAGACATTAGAAGAAAAAGTGAACCTGCATTTATATAGCACCTTTCACAACCTCAGGATATCCAAAAGCACTTTACAGCCAATGAGGCACTTTTGAAGTGGAGTCACTGTTGCAATGTAGGAAACGCGGCAGCCAATTTCGGCGCATCAAGATCCCACAAACAGCAATGTGATAATGACCAGATAATCTGTTTTAATTATGTTGGTTGAGGGATAAATATTGGCCAGGACACCGGGGAAAACTTCCCACCTCTTCTTAAAAATAGTGCCGTGGGATCTGTTCCATCCACCTGAGGCGGCAGACGGGGTCTCAGTTTAATGTCTCATCCAAAGGACGGCACCTCCGACAGTCCAGCGCTCCCTCGGCACCACACTGGAGGTCCAGCTCAGATTATCGCCTCAAATACCTGAAAATTGCAATCAGGGTCCTATGACTGGCGGAGGACCCCGATTTCCATATTTAAGCAGCCTCCGCTGGCTTCAGGTGGGCCTGCTGCTCACCCATTGACAGGCCTGCCTTAGGCATCAATGGGGGTGCTCTGATGCCCCACTCCCCCAATTTGCAACAGCTGGTCACCCGGGTTTCAAGTGAAAATTGCCGCTAGTATTTTTTTTTAACTGTTTGGTTTTCAGAAAATGGGGCACTTGGGCCAACAGGTCTGCTCTGCACGTTGGATACTGTTCCATGTCCTGTGGACACTTCTGCTCTTCAAGACAGGCAGCCAAAGCAAGAGTGTCACATTTATATATTTAGTATTAGTTAGAGAGCTCCAGAATACCGTCAGCCTGTAACTAGGGATGGGCAGTGAATGCTGGTTTTGCCAGCGATGCCCACATCCCATGAACTAATTTTAAAAAACTTCAGTTAGGCAACTGCCTGGGCGGGGAGGAAACAATTAATTGAGAGGACGTGGAGGAACATGAAAAGTCTCAAATCATTGAGAACTGTCTGTACTGCGGTCAGAGTAAGAGTGTAGTTTGAACTTTTACTAAAATGTCAGCCTTGGTTCAGTCAGTAGCGCTCTGAGTCGGAAGGTTGTGGGTTCAAAGTCCCGCTCCAGGAACTTTGGCACGTAATCTAGGCTGACTCTGCAGTCTAGCACTGAGTGAGTGCAGCAATGTCGGAGATGCTGTCGTTCTGCTGAGACATTAAACCAAGGCCCTGTCTGCCCTCTCCAAGTGACATAAAAGATCCCACAGCACTATCTGAAGGTGATCAGGTGTCCTGGCCAATATTTACCCTCAAACAATATCTCAAAACCAGATTATCTGGTCATTATCACACTGCTGTTTGCAGGAATTGCCTTGGGGACATTGGTTGCTGTATTTCCTACATTACAGTGACTATACTTCAACTACACTTCATTGGCTGTAAAGTGCTTTGGGACATCCTGAGGTCATCCAAGGCACTATAGAAAGATGCAAGTCTTTTTTTTGAAGTAAATTTTCCCAACAGTTAGAGTTTTTTTTATATATTTACAAAACTGGGCTGTCTCTGGGCCAACTATAACAAGCACATATTCTACATTCATAATCCACTGCCTTACTGTGCCAAAGTAATGAATCGCTTGCTCAGATGGGAACCAAGGAACCGTTTCGAAGGGTTAGGCCCACTGACCTTTCTATTTAAGTTGCACCAAAAAGAAAAATAATAAGGGGCAGGAAAGATCGGAAAGGAACTGTGGAATATTTATATCTATACAACAGGCACATCTAATTTAATTTGCCCATCGCGTTGGTTCAGTTGCAGAAGTTAATAAACAAATGATTGCAGCATTACGTGGGAGAGATTCTTTTCATTTGCTTAAATCGCTGGATTTCAGACTGAGATCTGCTGGTCTTAGGGAGTCCCCCAAGGGGATAGCAGGAGGTATGGTGAGGTCATCAGATTTCTGTTTGCTGGGAGTAGTATACTACACCCAACAGCACCACACCTTTCCAATTGGGACCTGATTGAAGACGATTTGGGTTTCTCCCCTGGCTTTGGTTTTATTTAAAGAAAACTCCCCTGTCTTCTTTGCGTGGCGCAGTGGGACCTTTTACATCTGCTTGAGAGAGCAGACACACTCATGTCAGAGCATGACACTGATTAATGTTTCACAGGAAAGACAGCACCTCCGACAGTGCAGCTGGGATATTGTAGATGAATCTTAATCCAGCTGGAACAGAGAGGATCAAAGGCTTCTCTACGTATCTGCTGTAAGACTCTGTGTGACATGAAGTTGAACAGACAACTAGCGCCAGTCGATGTTGGCCAACAGCACAAAACTGTCCCTAATTAGCCACTATTTGGACTAAAATTTATAATCTCACTCAGGAAGGCCTTTTCCGTAAGGGTGACTCCACGATCTGGTGATCTCCTAATCTAATTATTCCATGACCTTGTGGTTCCAAAAAGAGGTGATTCCATAATCCAGTGATTTCATGATACAGTGATTCCACCAGGTACAACCAACGCTGCCTCCGCAAGATCCTGCAAATCCATTGGCAGGATAGGCGCACCAACGTCAGTGTTCTTGCTCAGGCCAACATCCCCAGCATCGAAGCTTTGACCACGCTCGATCAGCTCCGATGGACGGGTCACATTGTCCGCATGTCCGATACGAGACTCCCAAAACAAGCGCTCTACTCGGAGCTCTGGCACGGCAAGAGAGCCCCAGGTGGGCAGAGGAAACGCTTCAAGGACACCCTCAAAGCCTCCTTGAAAAAGTGTAACATCCCCATCGACACCTGGGAATCCCTGGCCCAAGACCGCACAAAGTGTAGGAGAAGCATCCGGGAAGGTGCCGAACACCTCGAGTCTCTTCACCGGGAGCAAGCGGAAGCCAAGCGCAGGCAGCGCAAGGAGCGCACGTCAACCCAAGCACCCCACCCACCCGCCCCTTCAACCACCGTCTGCCCCACCTGTGACAGAGACTGTAGGTCCCGCATTGGACTCATCAGTCACCTGAGAACTCATTTTTAATGTGGAAACAAGTCATCCTCGGTTCCCAGGGACTGCCTAAGAAGAAGAGAAGAAGATTCCATGATCTGGTGATCTGCCAACCCAGTGATTCCACGGTCTACTGATTCCATGATCTGGTGGTTACTTGATCCAATGATTCCAAGATCTGGTGATCTCAAGGTCTGGTGATACCATAATCCGGTGATTCCAAAATCTGGCAGCCCTAGCAGGGAGGTGCGCTTGTGAGGAGCATGGATCAGAGATTGAGGTCTACACCTTGTCTCCATCATGTGTTCTCTGCAAGTAGCAGGATCCCAAAGTGGGAGCATGCTATCAGCCCTTATATTTGTTGGTTCACAGGCCCATCTCCTGCTATTGGAGACACAGGTAAAACTGTCTTTTGAAGTTATAGCAGTTTTCTTTTGGTTAACTGATTCTATCTTCTAAAAGTTAGGACAAGGCTTCCAGTAGGGCCCTGCCTCCCTCTCGGGGCACTACCTGGGAAAATCGGCTGCGGGGGTGCTAACTTTTTCGGGACGCTTAAATTGATATTTACAGAGGTCCCCCATACAGAAAAGTATCATTATTCAACAAGGCTCCTTTCTCATCCAAGCCTCATTTGTATTACAGATACGGATCTTGTTTCATTTTAAATTTACTCTGTAAACAGCGCAAGTTAATTTACATTAATGACTGTAAATGCCAATAAACAGGTTTGAGATGAGCTCAGATTGCATTGTTTAAATACACCTGGTGGGGTTTGGGTGATGCACTGCATTCCCTTGTTTCACTTTTGGGACATGAATCTTAATCCAGCACAAACAGAGAGAATCAAAGTCTTCTCAGTGTACCTACTGTAAGACTCTGTGGGCTAGATTTTCAGTATAGACAGTTTTGGGGCGCTAACCTTAGCGCCCGCCCGAAGTTAGCGCCCGCCCCAAAGTAGCGCCCCGTTGCCGGAAATTCAGTGGCTTCGCCCTAAGAGAGTGGTGGAGCGCTAAAAGAGGCGTTGCACTCCTACCTTTAGGCGCTAAGCCGGCGGTCCAGAGGGATAGCGCCCAGGCGGGGCGCAGCACGGGTGCGGTCATTTTTGCACTGACAGCAGACCCCGTGGTGCCGACCAGCTCTTAAAGGGGGAAGGGACGAATTGGTCTGCTGCCACGCCCTGCACACTGCAGCCTTGCAAAGAGTCCTCAACACTACTGCTCAGCCCCAGGGAGTCATGGCAACGCCAGAGAAGGCCCGTCAGCGTGCCCTGCGCTTCTCAGAGGGTGATCTGGACATAATGGTCACAGCTCTGGAGGTGAGGTGCAAGATCTTGTTTCCAGAGAGTGGGAGGAATCCAACCCACCATGACTACACCAAAGCCTGGAAGCAGATCGCCCAGAGGGTGACGTTCACCGGCGAGGCCCCCAGGACCCACGTACAATGCCGTAAGAAATACAACGATCTGACCAGGATTGTGAGGGTGAGTAGCCTTTCCAGTCTCCTCCTCATTCTTGCATGTACACCTGACATGATGGGCAAAGGGACCTGAAAGTCCTATTGGCCAGCCCTCAGCCAGCAGCATTGGGACAGTCATGAGCATCAAATAGCCATTCGGCACTCTACACTTTGGCCAAGCTATTCCACCATGGGAGGCAGTGCACAGTGCATCAGGGCTTCACTCTGTCCAAGCTATTCCACCATGGGAGGCAGTGCACAGTGCATCAGGGCTTCACTCTGTCCAAGCTATTCCACCATGGGAGGCAGTGCACAGTGCATCAGGGCTTCACTCTGTCCAAGCTATTCCACCATGGGAGGCAGTGCACACTACATCAGGGCTTCACTCTGTCCAAGCTATTCCACCATGGGAGGCAGTGCACACTACATCAGGGCTTCACTGCGCACTTACAGCCCGTCCTTTCTCTTGCAGGCTAAAGTAGCGTTTAATCGCCAGGCCCGTGCCAGGGGTGGCCGCGCCAAGCTGCAGAAGCTCACTCGGCTGGAGGAGCGCGTGTGTGTGCTCATGGGAGCCCGTGTGATTGTCCCCACAGCGTGCGGTGTATCCGACCCTCCACTGCCCGGCAATGGTAAGGACCTCGCCTTTTGGCCCTCTCGCGTCGCACTGGCCCATCCGAGCTACCTCCTTTGCCACTGTCCCACCAATGCGCTGAATCCCACCAGTCCTAACACCCTCGCTGACGCCGTCTCCTCACTCTGAAGCTACTCTTGTGCATTCCTGCTTTCAGCTGGTGACGGCCAGGACCCTGAGGCTGCCAGTGACAGCACCTCCGACCAGGAGGAGGAGGAGGAGCAAGCCGGACCTTTGGGGGAACAGTCACGTCCCGCAGGAGAGGAGGAAATGCTTGACACCTCCTCACTGGACGAGTGCCTGGAGGAACTGTCGCAGGGCAATGCAGCTTCTGGGACCAGTGGCGTCCAGCCACCCAGCAGCCGTGCGCGTGGCCCGCGGCCTTTCCCCAAAGGGGGGAAGGATCAGAGGGGAGTGCTGCTGCTCGGCACACTTGCCGTCACCAACGCGGCAAGGGTTCCCTAGTTCGGCCCCCTCCTCCCCAGCGGGAGAGTCGCGACTCCAGTCCGGACACCTTCACTTCGGAGGAGGTGCGGAAGCTGGATAAGATGGCCGACGACTCGGACCGGCGCCACACGGAGCTCATGAGCGTGGTGGGGCGCATGCCTGAGGCCATCGAGTCGCTGGCGACCAGTGTGCGTGAGTTCGGGGCAGCAACTGCCGCGACTGGCCGCATGCTGACTGATGCCGTCAAGACCCTGGCGGATGTGATGCGCGCGCACACCAGGGCCACAGGGCCACTCACTGCTGCCACACGCGCTGTCTCAGGCAGGCATCGCCAGGGCAGGCGCCGCGCTGGACCATCCCAGCAAGCCGCCCGTCGGCTGATTGCTGCGGATCCTGCAGTGCGGGCCCGGCCGAGTGCCACCGCGCCACAGCACCAGCCAGCGCATCCCAGACGCCAGCTGGCCCACATTGCGCCATCCGTCGCCGCCATTCCCCCACTGGGGCGTCAAGGGCAAGCGGCTGCAGCTGATGGTGGCCAGGCTCAGGTGCGCCACTCAGCAGATGGCCCCTCGAGGCCCAAACGCCGTGTAGGCCGCCCCCCAGTGGCATCTGGCGGAAGGGCATCTGAGCCTCAGGCGCCTTCCCCCAGCCTCGCAGCAGCCACTGGGCAGAGCTTGCGAAGGAGCAGCAGGCAGGGCAGGGGAGGCAAAATGCTGGCCAAGGTCTCGCCCTCGCGGGCCACTCAGTAGAGGGTGTGGCCAGCTTTCCTTTAATATGGCGGTGGCCATCTTTATTTTGCCCATGGTTGTGCTTTTGGAGGGCTTTTTTTTTGCGTTAGGCCGACGTTGAGGCCCGGTTTCAATAAAGGTGGAGTGGCTCCTCCCCAGTTTGTGGGAGTGAGTCGTTTGTTGGGCTTTTTGTGGGGCCCGTTTATTGTTTTTGGGGATTCATGTGGGAAGGGCTTTTCATTTTTGTGCAATAAAAAATTATCTTTATTCATGCAGTCTCCATGGTTGTTCTTCTTAGTGTTTGTTGGCTTCGCCGGCTGAGGGCTTGCGGAGCGGCTGCATTCATCTTCCCTCATGGCCCCTGGCCATTCCCTGACAGGGGGCTTAGAAGTACCGTGTAATAAGGTGGCGTCGTGCGGCCCTTGGCCCTGGTCGCTCCCTCCTGGGAACGTACTCCTGCTCCTCCTCCTCCTCCTCCTCCTCCTCCTCATGCTCCTCCTGCTCCTCCTCCTGAGGTGCTGGTCCAACGTCAGGTGGCAGTGCCTGAGTCCTGCGGATAGCCAGGTTGTGTAGCATGCAGCAAACCACCACAAATTGGGAGACCCGGTCCGGCGAATACTGGAGAGCTCCTCCGGAGCGATCAAGGCAGCGGAACCGCTGCTTGAGGACCCCAATAGTTAGCTCGATGATGTTGCGGGTGGTTTGATGGCTCTCGTTGTAGGCCTCTTCAGCAGCGGTCCTGGGCGCGCGGAGCGGGGTCATGAGCCAGGTGCACAAAGGATAGCCTTTGTCCCCGAGTAGCCATCCTCTTGGGGGAGGCTGTGCCTGGAACATGTCATGCACAGTACTCTGCCGCAGGATAAAGGCATCGTGGCTGCTGCCTGGGAAGCTGGCATTGACTGCCATGATGCGCTGCTTGTGGTCACAGACCAGCTGCGCATTCAGAGAATGGTAGCCCTTCCTGTTGCGATACTGCTCGCCATGCTCCAGAGGGGCCCGCAAAGCCACATGCGTACAGTCAATGGCGCCCTGCACCAAGGGGAATTCCCCGAGTCTGGAAAATCCCAATGCGCGCTGATGCTGGCTCTCCAGGGCCATGGGGAAGGAGATGAATTGGCTTCTCCTTCTGAACAGTGCTTCGGTCACCTGGCGGATGCAGCGATGCGCGCCGTACTGGGAGATGTTTGCTATGTCCCCAGCAGCGTATTGGAAGGAGCCGGTGGCATAGAAATTCAATGCCACTGTCACCTTCACTTCCACCGACAGAGACGTCCTGCACCTGAGCTTTGGCCGCAGATCTCGGCGAAGCAGGTGGCAGATCTCTGCAATCACCCCCTTCCGGAATCGGAGCCTTTTAACACATCGCGCGGCACTCATGTTTAGGTAGGAGCGCTGCTGGCGGTATAGCCTGACTGGGTAAGGCCTACGTGGCCGACGCCTGTAGCCCCCTCTGCCTCTAGCCAGGGCTGCCCCTCTCACAATACGTCTGCGAGCCCTACGGACATGGAGCTGCAGCTCCGCGTTGGCACCCCATGCAACCCCCATCAAATCCTGGCAAACACTCTAATGTCCAAATGGCCACTTGCAGCGCTGTTGCCTGAGTCCAAAAATACCTGGCTCTTGCTGCTTGAAACCAGTTAGCTATCCTCCTTGTTGTGTCTCCAGAAATGCGTTGCACAAGACTGTTTTCTGAAATAATGGATGGCCTTTATACTGGAGAGGACGTTCCCTTTAATTAGCGCCCCCCGGGGCCCGCGCTGGTTGTGTTGCGTTCCTTTTTCCAAACGCTCCGGCCGCCCGCCGCACAATGGGGCGGTCCGACTGAAGTTTGCAATCGGGGCGGCCAAAGGGCGTTGCACGAGGATGTGACGTCATTTTCTGCGCGCGCATCCGGGCGGGCGCTAAACTTTGCGCCGGCGCTAACGGGCAACTTAATTTGGGGCGGGGCGCAAACTGCGCTGCGCCCGGGCGCTACACGCATAGCGCCCGGAAATCACTTCTCTTAAGGCGCTAACTGCTGGCGCAAGCAACTGAAAATCTAGCCCTGTGTATCTGCTGTAAGACACTGGGGCCTAGAAATTCAGTTGGGCGCGCCAGCCGTTAGCGCCTTAGGAGGAGTAGATCTCGAGCGCTAGGCGCTTATCGCCCGGGCGCAGCGCGATCTGCGCCTCTCCCCAACTTCAGGATACATTTAGCGCCGGCGCAAAGTCTTAGCGCGCGCCCTGCTGCGCGCGCAGATCATGACGTCATTTAATAGTGCAACGCCCTTTGTGCGCCCCAAACCGGAACTTCACTCGCGCCGGCCCATTGTGCGCCGGGCGGCCCGAGCGACTGTGAAGTGGAACGGTACACAGGCCAGCCGGGCCGCGGGGAGCGCTAATTAAAGGGCACTTACCCAGCAGTATAAAGGCCAGCCATTTTGCAGCATTCACTCTTGTGCAACGGTTTTTTGGACAGAGACCAAGGAGGAGAGTTTACTGGTTTGGACCAACACTTGGACAGGTATTTTTGGCTCAGGCCAGAGCTTACCAGTGTTTGCCAGCATATAATGGGGGCTGCATTGGGTGGCAACGCTGAATTTCAGCCTTATGCCAGAAGGGCTTACAGACGTCGTGAGAGAGTGGCAGCCCTGGCTAGACGCAGAGGGGGCAACAGGCGTCGCCAACTGAGGCCTTACCCACGCAGGGTATACCGCCAGCAGACCTCCTATCTGACCATGTCTGCCGCGATGTGTGTTAGGAGGCTGCGATTCTGAAGGGAGGTGATTGCAGACATCTGCCGGCTGCTTCAGAGAGATCTGCAGCCACAGCTGATGCGCAGGACGTCTCTGTCGGTGGCAGTGAAGGTGACGGTGGCTCTCAACTTCTATGCCTCCGGCTCCTTCCAATCCGCTACTGGGGACATCGCTAACATCTCCCAGTTCGCCGTGCATTGCTGCATCCGCCAGGTGACCGAAGCCCTTTTCAGAAGGAGACATCAATTCATCTCCTTCCCCATGACCCTGGACAAGCAGCAGCAGCGTGCAGTGGAGTTTGCAAGAATAGCGGGCTTCCCCATGGTACAGGGCGCCATTGACTGCACGCATGTGGCTTTGCGGGCACCTCTTGAGCATGCCGAGGAGTACCGCAACCGGAAGGGCTACCATTCCCTCAATGTACAGCTGGTGTGTGACCACAGGCAGCGCATCCTAGCTGTCAATGCCCGCTTTCCAGGCAGCAGCCACGATGCCTTTATCCTGCGACAGACAACTGTGGCTGACATGTTCCAGGCACAGCCTCCCCCAAGAGGATGGCTTATCGGGGACAAAGGCTATCCTTTGTGTACCTGGCTCATGACCCCGCTCCGCGCACCCACGACCCCTGCTGAAGAGGCATACAACGAGAGCCATCAAGCGACGAGGAACCTCATAGAACAAACAATCGGCATGCTCAAGCAACGGTTCCACTGTCTCGATCGCTCCGGGGGAGCCCTCCAGTATTCGCAGGATCGAGTCTCCCAATTCGTCGTCGTTTGCTGCATGCTGCACAACCTGGCTATCCGCAGGACTCAGGCACTGCCACCTCACGTTGGACCACTACCTCAGGAGGAGGAGCAGGAGGAGCATGAGGACGACGAGGACGAGGAGTACCAGCCCAGGAGGGATGCACAAGGTCCAAGGGCCGCCCGTCGGCGGCTTATTGAACGTCACTTCTAGGCCCCCTGTCAGGGAATGGCTTGTGCCAATGATGGAACATGATTGCAGCCGCTCCGCAAGCCCTCAGCCGGTTAAGGCAACAAACACTTCAAAGATCAAACATGGACAATGTGAATAAATAAAATGCTTTATTGTACAAACTCTGGGCCCTTCCCACATGAAAACCAAAAACAGACGAAACCCCCAAAAAACACTCAAACACATTACTCGCTCCCACAACCTGGAGAGGATTAACAAAATAGGGCAACTAAAATGGCCGTCATTCTCGGCCTTCGTCAAAAACAAACATCACATCATCGGCCTTCAAAAAACAAACATCCAATTCTCGGCCTCAAGAAACAAACACAAATGGCCACACATTCGACTATTTGGCCCGCTAGGGCGATGCCTTGGCCATCTTTGGGTGGCCCCTGCCCGCCCTGCTGCTCCACCTCAAAGTAAGGCCATTGGCTGCTGCAAGGCTGGGGGCAGGCTCCTGAGGGGCACATGTCGTGACGGCAGATGCCCTTGGGGGTCGGCCTAGTCGAAGTCTGGCCGTCGAGCGGGCGGCTGTTGATTGCTGCAGCTGTGGCTGGCCAGCATCAGTCGCTGCAGCAGCTCCTGGCAGCTCCACTGGGGGAGTGGCAGTGGCGGCTGGAGGAATGGCGGCAAGCTGGCGGATGGCAGGCGCTCGCTGGTCGCCTGAGACACTGGCACTAGCCCAGGCCAGCACTGCAGCATGCGCACCAATCTGCCGAGGGACAGACCGCTGTGCTGCTGCAGCGCGCCGGGTGCCCTGGCGATGCCTGGCTGACACAGCGAGTGTGGCAGCAGTGAGTGCCCGTGTTGACCTGTTCACTGACCGCATCAGGGCAGCCAGTGACTGGATGGCACCACTGATCACCTGGCCAGTCGCTGACAGATCTGCCCGGTATTCCGCCGGACTGGTAGCCTCTAAGGGCCCGAACTCGGCCACACTCCGAGAGAGGGAATCGATGGACTCAGGCAACCGTGCCACTGCCGCCATGAGTTCCGTGTGCCGGCGCTCCGAGTCCGCGAAAAAGTCTTCGAGGTGTTCCATCTCCTCGGCGAAGAGCATCTCCTGACTGGAGGCCAGACTCTCCATCTGGGGAGAAGGCCGCCGAGCTGGCCGACCCTTCCTGCGTTGCTGGAGGCCGCTGGGTCCAGCAATTGGACTCCCCTCCGACACATCCCCCCTCTGGGGAGAAGGCCGCCGAGCTTCCACCCCCCTCCCGCCTTTCTGCAGCACGCAGGTCCCAGGAGCTCCCCTCCCCTTCGACACTTCCGCCACGCTGCCCTCCAGGGAAGACGTGTCCCCTACATTGGCCTGGGTGGCCGCGGCTGAGGGTTCCCCTGATGGGCCGCCTTCCTCTTGCCCCTCCTCCTGCTCCTCCTCGGAGGGTCTGTCACTGGCAAGTTGAGGGACCTCCTCCTCACCATCTGAAAGCAGGAAGGCACAAGAGTAGCTTTAGAGTGAGGAGAGGGTGTCAGTGCGGGATGCATGAGTGGTGGCATTCAGCGCATTGGTCGGACAGTGGCAAAGGATGTAGATCTGATGCGCAAGTGGGACGAGAGAGGTGCAAAAGGTGATGTCCTTACCATTGCTGCCCAGAACAGGGTCGGCATCTCCACATGCAACGGGCCCAATCACCCGGCCACCCATGAGGCGCTCCACGCGATGTTGCAGGTCGGTGAGTGGCTGGATATGGGGTCGGCCTCCCCCGGTCGCAGTCCGGCTCTTGCGATTATTCGCCAGCTTGGCCTGCAAGAGAAAGGACGGCCTCTAAGTACAGTGTGTCGCCGTGATCTTGTGTGCACTGCCTCCCATGGTGGAATAGCCTGGCCAGTGTGTCGCCATGATCTGGTGTGCACTGCCTCCCATGGTGGAATAGCCTGGCCAGTGTGTCGCCATGATCTGGTGTGCACTACCTCCCATGGTGGAATAGCCTGGCCAGTGTGTCACCATGATCTGGTGTGCACTGCCTCCCATGGTGGAATAGCCTGGCCAGTGTGTCGCCATGATCTGGTGTGCACTGCCTCCCATGGAGGAATAGCCTGGCCAGTGTGTCGCCATGATCTGGTGTGCACTGCCTCCCATGGTGGAATAGCTTGGCCAGTGTGTTAAGTGCAGAATGTGCAATTGATGCTCATGCCTGTCCCATAGCTGCTGGATGAAGGCTGGCCATTAGAGCTTTCAGGTCCCTTTGCCCATAATGTGAGGTGCACATGCAATGATGAGGAGGTCATTGGAAAGGGTACTCACCCTGACAATGCGTGTGAGGTCATTTAACTTTTTGCGGCATTGGGCACCGGTCCTGGGGACGTCGCTGTTGGCTGACAGCTTGCTGGCGACATGCCTCCAGGCTCTCCTGTAGACGCGGACCGTCGCCTTCTTGCCATTGTCCGGGTACAAAACATGGCGCCTCTTCTCCACAGCAGCAAGCAGCACACTCAGATCACGCTCTGAGAAGCGCTGCACACGTTCACGGGCCTTCTCCATGTCTTCAGGCGCTATTTGGGTCCAGCAGCAGTGTTCAGGCCTAGCTGGAGGGCTCCACTATCCAGGGCGTGGCAGCAGACACAGTCGACCCTTCCCCCTTAAGAGCTGGCCGGCGCCAGGGTGTCTGCTGTCAATCACGAGATGGCCGCACCTGCGCTGCGCCCGGCCTCGGCGCTATCGATCACCACCTCCGGCTTAGCGCCCAAAGAGAGGCGTCCAGCAGCAGTTTTAGCGCTCGCCCGAACTAGTAGGGCGAAGCTAATGAATATCGGAGAAGTGGCATAGATTTGGCGGCGGCCGCAAACTTTAGCGGACGCCCCACTTTAGCGCCCCAAAAGTGGCGTCAATGAATTTCTAGGCCTGTGTATCTGCTGTAAGACTCTGTGGGCTAGATTTTCAGTATAGACAGTTTTGGGGCGCTAACCTTGGCGCCTGCCCGAAGTTAGCGCCCGCCCCAAAGTAGCGCCCCGTTGCCGGAAATTCAGTGGCTTCGCCCTAAGAGGTTGGTGGAGCGCTAAAAGAGGCGTCCCACTACTATCTTTAGGCGCTAAGCCGGCGGTGCAGAGCGCAACACCTGAGCGCGGGCGCAGCGCACGGCAGACACTCTGGTGCCAGTGAGCTCTTAAAGGGGAAGGGTGCATGTGTTTTTTTCAAAGGCAGAGTCTGGGGGGGGAAAACAGGAGGTGGTGGTGGTGGTGGTGGTGGTGAACATAAATACACCGTTCACAACACCACACTGGATCCTTCCACACAACACATGCAGTCAGGAGGAGTGCCCTTTAATTTGCGCTCCCCAGGGTGTGTTGCGTTCCATTTTACAAACGCTCTGGACGCCAGCCGCACAATGGGGCGGTCCGACTGAAGTTTGGATTCGGGGCGGCCAAAGGGCGTTGCACGAGGATGTGGCGTCATTTTCTGCGCGCGCATCCGGGCGGCCGCTAAACTTTGCACCGGCGCTAACGGGCAACTTAATTTGGGGCGGGGCGCAAACTGCGCTGCGCCCGGGCGCTACACGCATAGCGCCCGAAAATCACTTCTCTTAAGGCGCTAACTGCTGGCGCAAGGAACTGAAAATCTAGCCCTGTGTATCTGCTGTAAGACACTGTGGCCTAGAAATTCAGTTGGTTGCGCCAGCCGGTAACGCCATAAGAGGGGTATATTTCCAGCGCTAGGCACTTAGCGCCCGGGCGCAGACCGATCTGCGCCAACGCCCAAATTCAGTTGACATTTAGCGCCGGCGCAAAGTGTTTGCGCCCGCTCAGCTGCGCGCGCAGCTTATGACGTCATCTCGTCGTGCAACGCTGTTTGTGCGCCCCAAACCGGAAATTCAGTGGCGCCCGCCCAATGTGGGCGTGGCGCTGCTAAGAACTGTGAAGTGGAACGCAACAGAGGCCCTGTGGGCCTCGGGGAGCGCTAATTAAAGGGCACTTACACTGACCTATAAAGCCCAGCCATTTTGCTGCAATGACTTTACTGCTTTGGATTTCTGGACAGAGACCAAGGGACAGAGCTTACTGATTTGGGACAACATAGGAGAGGTATTTTTGGCTTCTGGCCAGTGCTTTGACATTTGATTCATTTGATTTCACTGTTTTCAACTTTATTATGGGGGCTGTATGGGGGTCCAACCCTCAGTTGCAGCATTATGTGCGAAGGGCTCGCAGACGCTGTGAGAGAGGGCCAGCCATGCCTAGACGCAGAGGGGCCATCAGGCGTCGGCAACGTAGGCCTTACCCACTCAGGCAATACCGGCAGCAGGTGTCCTATCTCACCATGACTGCGGCGCATTGTGTTAAGAGGCTGCGCTTCAGAAGGGAGGTGGTTGCAGAGATCTGCCAGCTGCTTCACAGAGATCTGCGTCCACAGCTGATGTGCAGGACGTCTCTCTCGGTGGAAGTGAAGGTCACGGTGGCTCTGAACTTTTATGCAAGCGGCTCCTTCCAAGCCGCTGCTGGGGACATAGCGAACATCTCCCAGTTCGCCGTGCATCGCTGCATCCGGCAGGTCACCGATGCACTTTTCGCGAGGAGACACCAATTCATCTCCTTCCCCATGACCCGACAGAGGCAGGAGCAGCGTGCAGTCGGATTTGCCAGGATCGCGCGCTTCCCCATGGTGCAGGGCGCCATTGACTGCACGCATGTGGCTATGCGGGCACCTATCCACAATGCCGAGGATTACCGCAACTGGAAGGGCTACCATTCCCTAAATGTACAGCTGGTGTGTGACCACAGGCAGCGCATCCTAGCTGTCAATGCCCGCTTCCCAGGAAGCAGCCACGATGCATTTATCCTGCGCCAGACTACTGTGGCTGACATGTTCGAGGCACAGCCTCCACCAAGGGGATGGCTTATCGGGGACAAGGGCTACCCTTTGTGTACATGGCTCATGACCCCGCTCCGCGCGCCCAGGACCCCAGCGGAGGAGGCATACAACGAAAGCCATCAAGCCACAAGGAATATCATAGAGCAAACGATAGGTGTCCTCAAGCAACGGTTCCGCTGCCTAGATCGTTCCGGCGGATCTCTACAGTATTCACCGGATAGAGTCTCCCAGTTCGTCGTCGTGTGCTGCATGCTGCACAACCTGGCTATCCGCAGGACTCAGGCACTGCCACCTGACATTGCACCACCACCTCAGGAGGACGAGCAGGAGGACCATGAGGAGGAGGAGGAAGAGGAGGAGTACCAGCCCAGGAGGGAGCCACAAGGTCCAAGGGCCGTCCACCGGGGGCTTATTGATCGACACTTCTAGGCCCCCTGTCAGGGAATGGGCTGTGGCAATGAATGCACCTGAAGGCAGCCGCACCGCAAGCCCTCAGCCGGTTAACGCAACAACCACTTGAAACCTGAGACGTGGACATGCTGAATAAATAAAAAGCTTTATTTCACAAACTCAGGGCCCTTCCCACATGAAACAGAAAAACAGACAAGACCCCCAAAAAACAGTCAAAAACATCTGTCACTCCCAAAACCTGGGGAGGACTAACAAAACTTACCCATCCAAATGGCCTTCATCATCGGCCTTACAAAAATAAGACCCCCCTCCACAACACAAACACCCCCATAAAAACAAAAAATGCCTTGATCCTCGGCCTTACCAAAATAATGCCCCCCCAGAACACAAGCCCCCCAATATAAAAAAAACCGCTATCACCACACTCTAATGGGTGTGCCGAGAGGGCGAGTCCTTAGACAGGCTTCTCTGGCCCCTGCCCGACCTGCTGCTCCGCCTCAACCTGGGCCCTGCGGGTGTGGCAAGGCTGGGGGAAGGCTCATGAGGGCCACAATGCGTGTCGGCAGATGCCCTTGGGGGTCGGCCTAGACGAGACCCGGCCCGGGAGGCGCCGGCTGCTGACTGCTGCAGCTGTGGCTGGCCAGCATCAGTCTCAGCAGCAGCTCGTCGCACCTTGGCTGGGGGAGTGGCAGTGTCGGCTGCACCAATGGGGGCAAGCTGGCTGATGGCAGGCGCGCGCTGCTCGCCAGAGACACTGGCACTCGGCCGGGCTGGCAGTGCAGCAAGCGCAGCAATCTGGTGGAGGCCAGACCGCTGTGCTGCAGCAGGGCGGCGGGTGCCCTGGCGATGCTTCCACGCCACAGCGAGTGTGGCAGAAGCGAGTGCCCGAACTGCCCTGGTATGTGCCCGCATCAGCTCTGCCAGTGTCTGGACGGCACCACTCATCTCGCGAGTCGCGTCCTGGGCTGCCGCGAGTTGCTGGACACCCCTGTCGTGCGCTGCCGCGAGTTGTTCGACCCCCCTGGCCTGTGATTCCCCGAAAGCGACCACACTATGAGCCAGGGACTCAATGGCCTGAGGCATCTGTTGCACAACCCCCATGAACTCCTGGTGGCGCCGCTCAGATGCCGCCGACATCTCATCGAGGAGGCGCACCTCCTGGGCGAGGACCGTCTCCGGACTGGAGAGCGGACTCTCCCTCTGGGGAGAAGGCCGCCGAGCTGGCCGACCCTTCCCGCGTGCCTCGAGCCCACTGGGCCCAGGATCTGCCCTCCCCTGCAACACTTCCCCCTGGCTCCCCTGCAGGCCAGACGTCTCCCCTCCATTGCCATCCCCTGGCGCGGATGAGGGTTCCCCCGATGTGCCGCCTTCCTCCTGGTCCTCGTCGTCCTCCTCCTCCAAGGGCCTGGCACTCTGAGCTTCAGGGACCACCTCCTCCTCACCAGCTGAAAGCAGGAAGGCACAAGAGTAGCTTTAGAGTGAGGACAGGGCGTCAGCGAGGGAGGCCTGAGTGGTGGCATTATGCGCATTTGTCGGTCAGTGCAAAAGGATGTAGATCTGAAGTGCAAGGGCAACGACAGAGGTCCAACCGGTCATGTCCTTACCAGTGGGTCCCAGTACAGGGTCCGCATCTCCGATCGCAACAGGGCCAGTCACCCGGGCACACATGAGTCGAGCCACGCTCTCCTCCAGCTCACTGAGCGCCTGGTACTCAGGACGGCCTCCACCGGTGACAGTCTGGCTCCTCAAATTCCGCGCCAGCTTGGCCTGCAAGAGAAAGGACAGCCTCTAAGTACAGTGTGGTGCCCTGTTGCTGTGTGCACTGCCTCCCATGGTCGAATAGCTTGGCCAGTGTGGTGCCCTGTTGCTGTGTGCACTGCCTCCCATGGTCGAATAGCTTGGCCAGTGTGGTGCCCTGTTGCTGTGTGCACTGCCTCCCATGGTCAAATAGCTTGGCTAGTGTGGTGCCCTGTTGCTGTGCGCACTGCCTCCCATGGTCGAATAGCTTGGCCAGTGTGTTAAGTGCAGAAAGTGCTATTGATGATCATGCCAGTGCCATAACTGCGGGAGAAGGGCTGCCCATTAGTCCTTTGAGGTCCCTTTGCCCATAATGTGAGGTGCACATGCAAGGATGAGGAGGACACTGGAAAGGGTACTCACCTTCACCATCCGAGTGAGGTCGTTGAACTTCTTGCAGCATTGGTCCGCACTCCTGGGGACATCGCTGGTGGATGACACCCTGCGGGCGATTTTCCTCCAGGCTTTCCTGTACTGGCTCCTGGGAGCCTTCTTGCCACTGTCCGGGCACAAGATCTCTCTTTTGTTTTCGACACCATTAATCAGCACCCTCAGAGCATGCTGGGAGAAGCGCTGCGCTCGTTCACGGGCCCTCTCCATGGCTCCAGGCGCTATTTTGGCCCACCAGCAATGTTCAGGCCTAGCTGCAGGGCTCCACTATCCAGGGCGTGGCAGCAGTCAAAGTCGACCCTTCCCCCTTTAAGAGCTGGCCGGCGTCAGGGTGTCTGCTGTCAATCAAAACATGACCGCACCTGCGCTGCGCCCGGCCTTGGCGTTATCAGGCCGCATCGCCGGCTTAGCGCCTGAAGAGAGCATTGCAACGCCAGTTTCAGTGCTCGGCCAAACTCTTGGCCAACTCTACTGAATTTCGGCGATGTGGCCTACACTTTCCGGCGGGCGCTAACTTTACCGAACGCCCGACTTTAGCGCCCCAAAAGTGTCCAGACTGAATTTCTAGGCCTGTGTATCTGCTGTAAGACACTGTGGGCTAGATTTTCAGTTGCTTGCGCCAGCAGTTAGCGCCTTAAGAGAAGTGATTTTCGGGCGCTATGCATGTAGCGCCTGGGCGCAGCGCAGTTTGCGCCCCGCCCCAAATTAAGTTGCCCGTTAGCGCCGGCGCAAAGTTTAGCGGCCGCCCGGATGCGCGCGCAGAAAATGACGTCACATCCTCGTGCAACGCCCTTTGGCCGCCCCGAATCCAAACTTCAGTCGGACCGCCCCATTGTGCGCCTGGCGTCCAGAGCGTTTGTAAAATGGAACGCAACACACCCTGGGGAGCGCAAATTAAAGGGCACTCGTACAAAAGGCACTCTGCATGTGTTGTGTGGAAGTACGCTGTGTGTTGTTCTGAACGGGCTATTTATGTTTCCGGGTACCAATACACCAATTATTCCTCCTCCTCCTCCTCCTCCTCCTCCTCCTCCTCCTCCTCCTCCTCCTCCTCCTCCTCCTCCTCCTCCTCCTCCTCCTCCTCCTCCCAGACTTTGCATTTGAAAAAAATACATGCACCCTTCCCCTTTAAGAGCTCACTGGCACCAGAGTGTCTGCCGTGCGCTGCGCCCGAGCTCGGGTGTTGCGCTCTCCACCGCTGGCTTAGCGCCTAAAGATACTAGTGGAACGCCTCTTTTAGCACTCCACCAACCTCTTAGGGCGAAGCCACTGAATTTCCGGCAACGGGGCGCTACTTTGGGGCGGGCGATAACTTCGGGCGGGCGCTAAGCTTAGCGCCCCAAAACTGTCTATACTGAAAATCTAGCCCTGTGTATCTGCTGTAAGACTCTGTGTGACATGAAGTTGAACAGACAACTAGCGCCAGTATGTAGTAGATGTTGGCCAACAGCACAAAACTGTCCCTAATTAGCCTCTATTTGGAATTAAGTTGGTAATCTCACTCAGGAAGGCTACAGGGACGACTGGAGCGGGAAATAAAAATTTAAAAGAAGCTTCTTGTTCCCAGGGTCGTCTGCAAGACCAATGCCACCGTCCCTGAACGAGGAGACTATAAAAGTCTCTTTACAATTGGGACCTGATTGAAGACAATTTGGGTTTCTCCCTGTCTTTGGTTTTATTTAAAGAAAACTCCCCTGTCTTCTTTGAGTGGTGCCGTGGGACCTTTTACATCCACTTGAGAGAGCAGACACACTCATGTCAGAGCATGACACTGATTAATGTCTCACAGGAAAGTGGGAGTGTTTGATGGGGCAGTGTAGAGGGAGTTTTACTCTGTATCTAATCCGTGCTGTACCTGCCCCGGGAGTGTTTGATGGGACAGTGTAGAGGGAGCTTTACTCTGTATCTAACCCGTGCTGTACCTGCCCTGGGAGTGTTTGATGGGACAGTGTAGAGGGAGCTTTACTCTGTATCTAACCCGTGCCGTAACTGCCCTGGGAGTATTTGATGGGACAGTGTAGAGGGAGCTTTACTCTGTATCTAATCCGTGCTGTACCTGCCCTGGGAGTGTTTGATGGGACAGTGTAGAGGGAGCTTTACTCTGTATCTAACCCGTGCTGTACCTGTCCTGGGAGTTTTTGATGGGACAGTGTAGAGGGAGCTTTACTCTGTATCTAACCCGTGCTGTACCTGCCCTGGGAGTGTTTGATGGGGAGAGTGTAGAGGGAGCTTTACTCTGTATTTACTCCGTGCTGTAACCTGCCCTGGGAGTGTTTGATGGGGAAGTGTAGAGGGAACTTTACTCTTTATCTAATCTGTGCAGCACCTGTCCTGGGAGTGTTTGATGGGGAAGTGTAGAGGGAACTTTACTCTGTATCTAACCTGTGCAGCACCTGTCCTGGGAGTGTTTGATGGGGAAGTGTAGAGGGAACTTTACTCTGTATCTAACCTGTGCTGCACCTGTCCTGGGAGTGTTTGATGGGGAAGTGTAGAGGGAACTTTACTCTGTATCTAACCTGTGCTGCACCTGTCCTGGGAGCGTTTGATGGGGAAGTGTAGAGGGAACTTTACTCTGTATCTAACCTGTGCTGCACCTGTCCTGGGAGTGTTTGATGGGGAAGTGTAGAGGGAACTTTACTCTGTATCTAACCTGTGCAGCACCTGTCCTGGGAGTGTTTGATGGGGAAGTGTAGAGGGAACTTTACTCTGTATCTAACCTGTGCTGCACCTGTCCTGGGAGTGTTTGATGGGGAAGTGTAGAGGGAACTTTACTCTGTATCTAACCTGTGCTGTACCTGCCCTGGGAGCGTTTGATGGGACATAAGAACATAAGAAATAAGAGCAGGAGTAGGCCATACGGCCCCTCGAGCCTGCTCCACCATTCAATAAGATCATGGCTGATCATCGACCTCAACTCCACTTTTCCGCCCGATCACCATATCCCTTGATTCCCCTAGAGTCCAAAAATCTATCGATCTCAGCCTTGAATATACTCAAAGACTCAGCATTCACAGCCCTCTGGGGCAGAGAATTCCAAAGATTCACAACCCTCTGAGTGAAGAAGTTCTTCCTCATCTCAGTATTAAATGGCCTACCCCTTATCCTGAGACTGTGAGCCCTGGTTCTAGACACTCCAACCAGGGGAAACAACTTCTCAGCATCTACCCTGTCAATTCCCTTCAGAATCTTACCGGTACCTGCCCTAGGAATGTTTGATGGGACAATGTAGATGGAGATTTGCTCTGTATCTAACCCGTGCTGTACCTATCCTGGGAATGTTTAATGGGGCAGTGAAGAGGGAGTTTTATTCTGTCCTAAACTATTAACAACATAATTATTTTAAACTTTTAAATTCAACAGCAACTATTAGTAAGAAGGATTCCCTTAAGGCTAAGTTGTCTCCTAGGTGGGACATTAAGTGATGGTAGAATAGAACCGAGTCAATCTGTGGCAGATTTAGTAATCTGATATCCGAGCCAGGCATGCCCAGAGTGTCCAGGGCACTGTTGATGATGCACCAGCCAACCTGACTTATTGATGGATCCCGGAGGGGCAAACCTGACACTCGTATCTGTGCATTCTGCTCCAGATAAGCCTGCAAGCCAAAGATCAGTGAGTAGCATGTTCTTGGTTGGATATATTATGGGAAGTTTGCAGTGCTCTGCTAGTTGTCTGGGCAGTTACAAACTAAGTGACGTAATAAAACTCACTACACACTTGGTTTGAGCATAAAGCAAGGCTAATGTTATAAATCTCATCATCAAGATACTACTTATGAAATAACACTGGACGGCCAGCTGGTGGCGCCGTCCAAGGAGTATAAATACTCAGGCGTTGGCCCCAGCTTGCCAGGGACATTTTGTAAAGACAAGGAGCTAGTGAAATACAACTAGACTTCCATGCTCAAACCAAATGTGTAGTGAGTTTTATTACATCAATTTAATCAACTTGTTTCAGAACATGGAGGTCTAGTTGTATTTCACTAGCTCCCTGTCTTACAAAATGTCCCTGGAAAGCTGGGGCCCACGCCCGAGTATTTATACTCCTTGGACGGTGCCACCAGCTGGCCATCCAGCGTTATTTCATAATTAGTTTCTTGATGATGAGATTTATAACACTAAGTTTCTGTGGCCTTAGTTAAGTGGGGTATTTCTCTATGGGGAGCAGGGATGGAAATGCACACGCTATAGTAAACAAACAGCAACTATTCAGGTGGATTTTCATAATAGGCCCCGTCGACCCTGTCGGGTCAATGTAAAAGATCTCGGGCTAGATTTTCAGTATAGACAGTTTTGGGGCGCTAAGCTTAGCGCCCGCCCGAAGTTATCGCCCGCCCCAAAGTAGCGCCCCGTTGCCGGAAATTCAGTGGCTTCGCCCTAAGAGGTTGGTGGAGCGCTAAAAGAGGCGTTCCACTAGTATCTTTAGGCGCTAAGCCGGCGGTGGAGAGCGCAACACCCGAGCTCGGGCGCAGCGCACGGCAGACACTGTGGTGCCAGTGAGCTCTTAAAGGGGGGGTGCATGTATTTTTTTCAAATGCAAAGAAGAGGAGGAGGAGGAGGAGGAGGAGGAGGAGGAGGAGGAGGAGGAGGAGGAGGAGGAGGAGGAGGAGGAGGAGGAGGAGGAGGAGGAGGAGGAGGAGGAGGAGGAGGAGGAGGAGGAGGAGGAGGAGGAGGAGGAGGAGGAGGAGGAGGAGGAGGAGGAGGAGGAGGAGGAGGAGGAGGAGGAGGAGGAGGAGGAGGAGGAGGAGGAGGAGGAGGAGGAGGAGGAGGAGGAGGAGGAGGAGGAGGAGGAGGAGGAGGAGGAGGAGGAGGAGGAGGAGGAGGAGGAGGAGGAGGAGGAGGAGGAGGAGGAGGAGGAGGAGGAGGAGGAGGAATTGGTCCCCGGAAACATACACACAGCTTCCTTCCACACAACACATGCAGAGTGCCTTTTGTACGAGTGCCCTTTAATTTGCGCTCCCCACGGTGTGTTGCGTTCCATTTTACAAACGCTCTGGACGCCAGGCGCACAATGGGGCGGTCCGACTGAAGTTTGGATTCGGGGCGGCCAAAGGGCGTTGCACGAGGATGTGACGTCATTTTCTGCGCGCGCATCCGGGCGGCCGCTAAACTTTGCGCCGGCGCTAACGGCCAACTTAATTTGGGGCGGGGCGCAAACTGCGCTGCGCCCAGGCGCTACACGCATAGCGCCCAAAAATCACTTCTCTTAAGGCGCTAACTGCTGGCGCAAGCAACTGAAAATCTAGCCCCTCATGATATTATTTGAAGTAGAGCAGGGGAGTTATCTCCGGTGTCTTGGCCAACATTTATTGCTTAACCAACATCACTCAAACAGATTATCTGGTCATTATCACTTTGCTATTTGAGGGACCTTGCTGTGCACAAATTGGCAGCTGCGTTTCCTACATTGGCTACACTTCAAAGGCACTGCATTGGCTGTAAAGAGCTTTGGGACGTCCTGTGGTTGTGAAAGACACAATAGAAATGCAAGCTGTTTCTTTCTGTAGTTTGGTTTGGTCACACCTCAGCATGCCAATCTCTTTCTGTGTATGTCAAACCCCCAGCTGATTGGAGAAGGATTTTTCTCAACTAAGCCTCATCCACCTTTACTTAGCAAAGCTTTGCAAAGAAGTTGTGGATGAAAAAACAGCCTAATGGCAAGCCTGTCAGTGGAAGACATAGAGCTTGCTGACAGTCCATGGGCCATATCTTGTCAGTGCCGACCAAGCAAGCAAGCTCATAAGAGTTGCTTAATGGCACCTTGAAAAAGGTGCTGGTCTCTCATAAGTGCAAAAGGAACCTAACTACATGGATATGATGGATACAGCAGTGGGCTGTTCCCCTCAGTGAGATACTTGTGCATTCAACAATTTTGCCCGTTCCCTGGTGGAATTCACCCCTCAATATGTGTAATTCCCCTATTCTACTATTGCCCGAATACATTCTTCCCGTGTGTGAGATTCATTAGATTTTTCACCCTGCAAGAAAATGAGGGAGCGGAACGAAAGATTTCCGAATGATTGCATGGAAGCCCCACCCAGTGTTACTTCCCAATGGGTGTTCAAGGCAAACTATATTTAGACGGGAGTTCTTAAAGGGAGCAGGGGGGCCTATTTGGCTTATATTTTGGGTTTTTATGGGGTTTTTTAGAGGGTTTTTTTTGGATGAGGGTATGTGTCCTCTTTTATTAGAACATGTATAAAACTTTATATAAATAGAAAATCAGCCAAGAATCCAAAATTGGCAGAAGGCTGACTGCCAGTAAATCATTCACGGAAAGATTCTTATAGAAAAGACGATGTGGAACGTTCCTTCAAAAATACAGGCTTTCCGTCCAGCCCAGGGAGTGACGGGAGTTCTAACTGCAATGGAAAGTTAACGTTGGAGGTTGCTCTTAATGTGTTCCAATCACAGCGATTTATTGGCTAAAGCTGCACAAGGTGAAAGAAGACCTGCCAGCGAGCTCAGCTGGCACAGACCAGACTGCACACACCCACCATTGTGCCAACCATATCTGGAGGCCCTGACACATTTATCTGGCAATGGCCATAGACATCAGTTCAGCGGGGAGGCTGTTACAGATCTGTGCTTCGGCTGCGAGGAGACTAATCTCCATCATAGCAACAGTGGCCTTCAAGGTTGCTTCATCCCTCAACATTTCTGTCTCCACCTCCATCGTGACCATCGCCAGTGTGTAGGGGGGCTTCTCTTAACTGGTTTAAGGTAATTTACCTGGTCAGGCAGCCTTTGCCTGCATTCTGACCAATTCCAACGTTTTACCTGATTTACGGTAATTCACCTGGTCAGGCAGCCTTTTGCTGCTACACTGTAAACCAATTTAAACAGCAGTTTCGAATCACTACTCCACCTTCCAGTTCTGACTGAAGGACTTATAATTGATGATATTAAAATGGACAAATGGTCTGGATGAGAGAAAAATCAAGCTTTATTAACTAAAAGAAACTATAATCAAATATGAAACTATACCACACGAACACAGTAATTACAGTAAAATTGCTTAAATGGAGGAAGGCAGATGGCAAAAATGAGGGGTAAGTGGCTACAATGTTGATTAAACAATCTTAGCAATATCCCCTTAATTACCATCCCCTAACTCCTTACTAGGTTGCTTTGCTGAGGAGCCAGAAACCCTGCTCATCTGTGGTCCAGTGAAGTGAGAGCTAAGAGAGAGATAGCTTCTCGGGAGCTATCTTTATACCTGGAAAAGTCTGTCTGCAAAATTCACGCCCAAAGTTCCAATACACAAGAGAAACGCTGTGATTGGTTGATTCAAAGTGGTTGGAATGGGTTAATGTGTCTGCACTGTGGGGCTGAAATGTTCTCGCCCACATCCGGAGCTCACCTGGGCTAAAACAAAAGGGAATGCAACTGCCCTATTGTCCAGAATGATGGGTGATTCAAACCCATTCAATGCTTAAACTGTTCCCTTAAAAAATCCGTTCCATGGTTTCAGTATCTCATTGTCTGTGAGTGCTTTAAATGGCTGAATTGCTGTGTAAACAGAAGCAGTTTCAATCGATTGTCCCTGTGGTTAGTCTCAAGTAGTTAATCCCTTGTGTCAATAAGCAACTTCAAGTGCTTCTGAGAGGGAAACTCCCTGGTTATTACAAGCTGCTAGCTGCTCTTTTAAGCCCCTTTGTTCTTGGCCAATGCTTTCTGTGGCCATTTTCAAACCTCTTGAAATATACAGTTCGAAAATCAGAGGTACCATTTTAATAAAAATGTAATGTCTTAGATCCTGATGTTGCCCAAGTGCTGCTCTGTCCAACACAGCTTTTCATGATTCTGGGTATGTTTTTTTTTAAAACACTGTCCTACCCAGAGGCAATTCAAAACATATAATTCTTCATCCACGATGTGGAACAGTATTTTCAATCTTCAGGGAAAAACAGGGGAATTTAGTGAACCCCTACATTCCACCTTTTGATACTCCCTTCTTGATTGAAGTATCAACTCGAAGGAGTGAGCAAAATTTTCAGACCCCCCTCACAAACAACCATCCCCTGTATTTACCTAATAGCTATCTGCCACTGATCCCCCGAACCATCTATTCCCCTAAAATTCGAGAAAAAACCGTGGTACGGTAGGCATCTTACAGATACATCAGTTTACAATAACGGGTCTCATACCCCTACACGCTTGTAAAATTACAATGCAATCAACATTTACAATCACTTTTTACATTATAACTTCTTACAAAATGTTGCAATCTTAGTTACACAATGTAATCAAAATGATCCCAAGCACGGAGAGGGTCCAACGCCTCTGCTCGACTTGCAACTATAAAACAAAATACAAAAAATCATTAAACATTTGAAACAACATGCTTAAATAAACCCCGACCATCACGTGCCAATAATGGGTCGCGAAATTCGAGTGGGTAGTGCTCCTCCCACCCGGGCAGTAAATCTACCTTCCACCCCCCTTTGATTGTCTTAAACTTTAAAACAGAGAGAATGGATTTACAGATCAGCCTGTTCCGCCAGCCCCGAGCCGTTCCCTTGTCCCTTTGTGGAGGTGGGGTACCCCTCATGTTTAAATTACCTTGGCACAGACAGAGACCGGGGAGTATGGGACTGTGACTCCCAGTCCCTCCCCTTCCCGTCTACCCTTGACTGGCTGCAGAAAATGATGGGTGCCTGTATGGCGGCTCTCCCTGGCCCCACACTCAGACTTGGATCCCAGATCCGGCCACCCACTCATCCTCCCCAGCCACACTGACACTAACTTTACCCATGGGCCCCCGGGTGAGTTCCTCCCTCCCCCGAACGCACCCACATGACTCTTGGGTCTCCCCCTCCCTTTTTACAATCTTTCCCAGGCCATCACCACCCTCTCCTGGGGAACGCGTCCCTATCTGACAAGGAGCCCGCGCTTCCCCACCATGACTCCTCAACAGCGAGGTCTCCCACAAGTGAACTTCGGTCAGGATAGTGCTGGGTTGGGGGCCGTGCCCCTCCCAGCTGGGGCCATCTCTCCTGCGTAGGAGGAGTAGGCAAGTTCCTCCGGACCCTGCACGGTTTCTCCCAAAGGCCGCTGCGGGGTTTCCCTCTGGATTCGTCCAGTGGCAAGGTGATCCCCAACATTCTGTATTCTGTATTCATATCTTCATTCGATGCCCAGGGGCGAACAGGGCTGCTTCATCATCCACTCTCCTGCAAAACTTAAAAGGACATGCAGCCAGGTCTTACTGACCTGCTGCCTTAGGTGGAGACATGGTCGGATCCTTCAACCTTGGACCAAAATACAAACATTTGGCACACATGTAAACTTCTTACTTAAACTCAAAACATTTGAAACATTCTAAACTTAAAATACAAACCTTAAAAGCACGCTGTATACACACATAGCTATAATACAAATGCCATCCATCTCTGGACAGCCAGGCTAATCTCTGGCACTGTCACAGATTACTGCTGGCTGCAGCGAAGCTGGACTGCCTCCTGTCTCTGGTCCCTCGCAGCTTATGGCCGCTGGTTGGGGACCTCTGTTCTTTGGCTTCTCCCTGGTTCGGGAGGCCGCCTTACTCCATTGTAAAGTGGGTGACCATCTTGTCTCGGGCTTGCGGACCCGCTGAGACCTTCTGAGGGGTGTCTCTGTGGGTGAAACTTTGGCTGGCGGGACCCTGAGCCAGGGTCGCAGCCCTAGCTGGCTGGGAGCCTTCTCCCCCTGGTGCCAACAGCCTGCACTGTATAAGATACCTGGCAGCCTGCCAGTACTCCAGGTTTGCCTCCTTTTCCCTGCCCACTCCTGTGCTGGGGGCAGGTATTCCCTCGCCACCCGCTGCTGGTGGCTGCAAATCCTCCTCTCCAGGTCCACAACCTGGTGCCAGCTCCCCCCCCCCGTGTCCCCTGCAAGAGGAATTACAATCCCTGCCTCCCCAGGGTCCCACATCATGGGGGGAACCATTCTAGAGGCTGGCTGGGAAGCTGGTCCCTTTAAACAGGCGACTGCGCCTGCGCGAGTCTCCTCCCCTGAGTCCCTCGGCAGAGGCTGTGAAGCCTCTGTATTCAAGCAGGCGAGTGCGCCTGTGCAAACCTCCTGAAGAAGAGCTGCGCTGGTCCCGCCGGCAACTGCGCTTGCGTGAACTTCCTATTTGGAGTCCCGCAGCAGAGGCTGTGAAGCCACTGGCTTCAAACAGGCGATTGCGCCTGCGCAGGAAAACTTATGAGGAGCCGCTGGGTTCCCGCAGGCAACTGCGTCTGTGCAAACTATCTCGCTAAAAAGGGTTGGAAGAACCGCTGAGCCTTCCAAGCAGGCCGCTGCGCTTGCGCATATTGTTTGGGAAGCGGGGATCTTTAAACGGCCGACTGCGCCTGTGCGCTCGGCCTCACCGTGAGCAAGAGCAGCTGGGGGTTCCGGGTCCGTGACTGTGCCTGCGCGAACCCAGTATTGGGGAACCTCTTCCCTCAGCTGCGTGACTGTGCCTGCGCGGCCCTCCTTTTGGCAAAACTCTCCCCTCAGGCGCGCAACTGCGCCTGTGCAGGAAAACTGAGGAAGGTCTGCTGGGGGTATGGACTGGGGAACCGCGTCTGTGCAAACCTGGTCTTGGGAAACTTCTCCCCTGAGTCGCACGACTGCGCCTGCGCGAACCTGCTGTTCAGAAGACTGGGGGATTCCTGTCTCCAGACCAGCGTCTGCGCATGTGTGGGCAGTCTCCAAGCGATCTGTGAATGGATGGGCAGCAGCCTGCTGATTTCTAATCCCAGGCTGCTGTTTCTCCATTTCTAAGCCACATAACCTTTTCAAATTTAAACTTTGGTTTGAATTTAAGCTTTGGCCAAAATTTAGGTCCCACTGGGGCGGGGAAGTGTCCCAATTTGTGGGCTGGACAACTTTTCCCTTAGAACAAGCCACAGTGCCTGTTTTTACATTCTGTGAACTTGCACTTGCATGGACAGCAAACTCATGTTCCCTTACCCGGGTGGCTTTAAATGGGGAATTTTGGACCTGCCTTTGGTCTGGGGCCAAAACTATCCCCTGTGTGCCTCCCTTGTCCCGGATTTCTGCTACTAGACCTGCTCTACAGGAGTCCCAGAACTCTCCTTCCCTTTTCCCTGGCTTAAACAGCTTACTCTGCCCAGGAATGGCTCCTCCCCCCACACAAGCCACAGCACTTGCCTGTGAACTTGAACCAACTGGAGCTGAGGATTCCTATTCTAAGGCTCACTCACAGCTGCCTGGTTGGGGTTGATTTTAAACCCCTTTCTCTCCAGTCATTGTGGGGAGGCAGAGGTGGGTGAGGGGGCTGCATCACCACTGATGGCTGCCCCCTTTCCCTGCTTGACCCTCATGAGAGATTTTAACATCTCCAGGACAGACTCGATTGTGTCTGTCTCTGCCTTCCGAGTTGGAGCTGCAGGGTTCCTGGCTGTATCATCTCTCCCAGGCTTTTTACAATCCCTGCGCCAGTGGCCCTCCTCCCCGCACTTGTAAAAAGTGACCTTGTTCTGGGAGGGATGGCTCCCCTCCTGGCGCCAACCTTTCTGATATGGAGCCCCAGGTTTATCTAATTCCCTATCCAGCACCGTTCTGGGTGCTGCCTGTGGGATGGTTCTACTTGGGCTGCTGGTAAAATCCGGCTGACCTGCCTTCAGGCTGATCATGCAAATCATCCCCCTTGCTCCCTTTAAAGCCACGTTAAGGCTTTCTATCTCTGCCTTACAGGGGCCATGATCTGCTTCACTAAACCTTTGGTTGCAGGCCAGCTTATAGGCTGTCTTTATTTCCCTAAACCTTTCCTCCTGCTCTGTTGCTTCTGAGGTGAGACGGGCATTCTCTTCCCACAGTCTCATCTCACTTTCCCTGGCCTCAGTGATTCCCTGCACAAAGAGTTCTATCTCTGCCTGGCATTTTTCCAACTCTTACTCCTGAGTCTTGGCCTCTTTAACCTCCTCCTGCACCCTCATCTCACCCTTCTTAAACCAGCCACCTATACCATGATAGGTCAGCCTACATGCTGCTGTTAACATCCACAGGGCTACCCACATACTGACAATGAGAGAAGCAAGAGCTGATGCTTTATCCAGATCTGGACCAGTTACCAAATCAAAAATTGCCTCCAGTCCTGCCGTGGTCGCCATTTTGTAGGGGGGCTTCTCTTAACTGGTTTAAGGTAATTTACCTGGTCAGGCAGCCTTTGCCTGCACTCTGACCAATTCCAACCTTTTACCTGGTTTACGGTAATTCATCTGGTCAGGCAGCCTTTTGCTGCTACACTGTAAACCAATTTAAACAGCAGTTTCGAAACGCTACCCCACCTTCCAGTTCTGACTGAAGGACTTATAATTGATGATATTAAAATGGACAAATGGTCTGGATGAGAGAAAAATCAAGCTTTATTAACTAAAAGAAACTATATTAAAATATGAAACTATACCACACGAACACAGTAATTACAGTAAAATTGCTTAAATGGAGGAAGGCAGATGGCAAAAATGAGGGGTAAGTGGCTACAATGTTGATTAAACAATCTTAGCAATATCCCCTTAATTGCTATCCCCTAACTCCTTACTAGGCTGCTTTGCTGAGGAGTCAGAAACCCTGCTCACCTGTGGTCCAGCGAAGTAAGAGCTAAGAGAGAGATAGCTTCTCAGGAGCTATCTTTATACCTGGAAAAGTCTGTCTGCAAAATTCGTGCCCAAAGTTCCAATACACAAGAGAAACGCTGTGATTGGTTGATTCAAAGTGGTTGGAATGGGTTAATGTGTCTGCACTGTGGGGCTGAAATGTTCCCGCCCACATCCGGAGCTCACCTGGGCTAAAACAAAAGGGAATGCAACTGCCCTATTGTCCAGAATGATGGGTGATTCAACCCCATTCAATGCTTAAACTGTTCCCTTAAAAAATCCATTCCATGGTTTCAGTATCTCATTGTCTGTGAGTGCTTTGAATGGCTGAATTGCTGTGTAAACAGAAGCAGTTTCAATCGATTGTCCTTGTGGTTAACCTCAAGTAGTTAATCCCTTATGTCAATAAACAACTTCAAGTGCTTCTGAGAGGGAAACTCCCCGGTTTGATTAACAGGTCTTTCACACAAACACATTACAAGCTGCTAGCTGCTCTTTTAAGCCCCTTTGTTCTTGGCCAATGCTTTCTGTGGCCATTTTTAAACCTCTTGAAATATACAGTTTGAAACTCAGAGGTACCATTTTAATAAAAATGTAATGTCTTAGATCCTGATGTTGCCCAAGTGCTGCTCTGTCCAACGCAGCTTTTCACGATTCTGGGTAAAAACACTGTTCTACCCAGAGGCAATTCAAAACATATAATTCTTCATCCACGATGTGGAACAGTATTTTCAGTTTTCAGGGAAAAAAAGGGGAATTTTGTGAACCCCTACAAGTGCCAGTCAATAGGCTACCCACAGAGGTATCAAACATAGTGACTGATGCCTTGTTGGACAAGGACAGCACTTTTATCTTTTATCTGCTTACCCACTGCATAACAACAAAAGTATGACGTAGCAGACCAATTTCACTGCCCTGCTGCATCGCCCAAGGTACAGGAGGTGAAGGATGGTAATCTTGTGAGCATTAACACAGCAGCTTCCTGCTCCTCCTTTGGTGCCACTACTTGGCTCTTTTCACCCGTGCGCTGTGATTGATCTGGGGCTAACTCCTCCAGCTCACTATCTGCATCCTCTGAAGTGTTCGTAGCTTTGCTGGTGCTTGAAAATGTTGGTGAAATTAATATATGGTGCTTGCGATTCTGTCTCAGTCTAAGCCTCTGGCAATGCCAGCACATTGTTTTTCCAGGTTTACAATGGTAGAAGAGAAACATGTGTTAGAATATTGGCTCCAAGAGACACCTTCGAGCAGAGCTTCCGAGATACTGTACGTGATTTATTTTTATGTGTGTAGTTGCATGTGTGGCTGTGTGTGAGTGAGAGAGAAGGGGAAAAGTCATGTAAAAAACAAATAGAAATGGCCCTGGGCTCAAACAATATCTTCGGTTTGAGCTCCCCCTACGGCCTCTTGTGGGCAAGGGTGACCAAGGTGACTACTCATAGGAAGTCAAGAGTTTGCAAGCAGAGAGTTAGTCTTGAGATGTTGTAAGTTTAAGGAGCATATGCACAGTGATGGACATCTGCCCAAGCTGCAGCTTACGCTGTACTCGTAACTGACCATGCAGAGTGCCGCTCTATTGTGTTGCAATGACCTGCTGTGTGAAAACCTTCTAAGATGTCAGCATGCCAAGGGTTTCAATTGTAAATTGTAGCTTCAATATGTGCCTCGCCATAGGATGGACACGTAAGAGCTGGAAGGTCATCTGAGGGCTTTGCATGGGCCAGTATTAAATGTGTAGCAAGCTGGCAAGCAATACTATGTGAATACTATTGATTGTTTGGTGGCATTGTTGGGTACATAGAAACATAGAAGATAGGAGCAGGAGTAGGCCATTTGGCCCCTCGAGCCTGCTCCGCCATTTAATGAGATCATGGCTGATCATCCAAACTCAGTACCCTGGCCCTGACTTCTCCCCATATCCCTTGATCCCTTTAGCCTTAAGAAATATATCTAACTCCTTCTTGAATATATTTAATGAATTGGCCTCAATTGCCTTCTGTGGTAGAGAATTCCACAGGTTCACCACTCTATGGGTGAAGAAATTCCTCCTCATCTCTGTCCTAAATGGCTTACCCCTTATCTTTAGACTGTGACCCCTGGTTCTGGACTCCCTGACCATCGGGAACATCCTTCCTGCATCTAGTCTGTCTAGTCCTGTTAGAATTTTATAAGTTTCAATGAGATCCCTTCTCATTCTTCTAAACTCCAGCGAGTATAAGCCCAATCGACCCAATCTCTCCTCATACGTCATTCCTGCCATCCCAGGTATCAGTCTGGTGAATCTTTGCTGCACTCCCTCCATGGCAAGAACATCCTTCCATCAGATAATGTGACCAAAACTGCACACAATACTCAAGGTGTGGTCTCACCAAGGCCCTGTACAACTGCAGCAAGACATCCTTGTTCCTTTACTCAAACCCCCTCGCTACGAAGGCCAACATACCATTTGCCTTCTTAATCGCCTGCTGCACCTGCATGTTTACCTTCAGCGACTGGTGCACAAGGACACTCAGGTCTCGTTGCACTTCCCTTCTCCCAATATATTGCCATTCAGATAATAATCTGCCTTCCTGCTTTTGCCACCAAAGTGGATAACCTCTCATTTATCCACATAAATACTGCATCTGCCATGTATCTGCCCAATCACCCAACCTGTCCAAATCATACTGGAGTTTCTCGGCATCCTCCTCACAGCACACACGCCCACCCAGCTTTGAGTCATCTGCAAACTTGGAGATATTACATCTAGTTCCCTCATCTAGATCATTAATATATATTGTGAATAGCTGGGGTCCAAGGACCAATCCCTGCGGTACCCCACTAGTCACTGCCTGCCACTCAGAAAAAGACCCGTTTATTCCAACACTTTGCTTCCTGTCTGCCAACCAGTTCTCTATCCAAGTCAGTACCTTGCCCCCAATCCCATGTGCCTTAACTTTACACGCTTATCTCCTATGCAGGACCTTATCAAAAGCCTTCTGAAAGTCCAAATACACCACATCAACTGGTTCTCCCTTATCTATTCTACCAGTTACATCCTCAAAAAATTCCAGTAGATTAGTCAAGCACGATTTACCTTTTATAAATCCATGTTGACTTTGTCTGATCCTGTCACTGTTTTCCAAGTGCTCTGCTATTACATCTTTTATAATGGCATTTTCCCCACTACCGATGTCAGGCAGATGAAGATAGAACCAACGTATGTATATAATTCCCCGTTTTCTCTCTACCACCTTTTTTGAACAGTGGGGTAACATTAGCTACCCTCCAATCCATGGGAACTGTTCCAGAGTCTATAGAATTTTGGAAGATGACCAGCAATGCATTTATTATTTCTAGGGCCACTTCCTTAAGTACCCTAGGGTGTAGATTATCAGGCCCTGGGGATTTATCGGCCTTCAATCCCGTCAATTTCCCTAACACCATTTCCCTACAAATACTGATTTCATTCAGTTCCTCCCTCTCATTAGACCCTATGTTCCCCGACATCACTGGGAGGTTATTTGTGTCCTCGTTTGTGAAGACAGAACCAAAGTATGTATTTAATTGGTCTGCCATTTCTTTGTTCCCCATTATAAATTCCCTTGGTTCTGACTGCAAGGGACGTACGCTTGACTTCACCAATCTTTTTCTCTTCACATATCTATAAAAGCTTTTACAGTCGATTTTTATGTTCCCTGAAATCTTACGCTCGTACTCTATTTTCCCCCTCTTAATTAATCTCTTTGTCCTCCTTTGCTGAATCCTAAACTGCTCCCAATCCTCAGGTTTACTGCTTTTTCTGGCCAATTTATATGTCCTCTCCTTGGATCTTATGCTATCCCTAATTTCTCTTGTTAGCCATGTTTGAGTCACCTTTTTTGTTTTATTTTTAAGCCAAACAGGGATGAACAAATTCTGTAGTTCATCCATGCGATCTTTGAATGTTTGCCACTGCCTATCCACCATCAACCCTTTGAGTAACATTCCCCAATCAATCCTACCCAACTCACGCCTCATACCATCATAGTTTCCTTTATTTAAATTCAGGACCCTAGTCTCTGAGTCAACTACTTCACTCTCCATCTTAATGAAGAATTCTATCATATTATGATCGCTCCGCCCCAAGGGGCCTCGCACAACAAGATTGCTAATTAATCCTTTCTCATTACATAATACCCAGTCTAAGATGGCCTGGTCTCGAGATGGTTCCTCGACATATTGGTCCAGGAAACCATCCCGTATACACTCCAGGAATTCCTCCTCCACAGTATTGTTACTAATTTGGTTAGCCCAATCTATATGTAGATTAAAGTCACTCATGATAACTGCTATGCCCTTATTGCACGTATCTCTAATTTCCCATTTAATGCCATCCCCAACCTCAGCATTACTGTTTGGAGGCCTGTATACCACTCCCACTAACGTTTTCTACCCCTTGGTATTTCTCAGTTCTACCCATACAGATTCCACATCATCAGAGCTAATGTCCTTCCTTACAACTGTGTTAATCCCCTCTTTAACCAGCAATGCTATCCCACCTCCTTTTCCTTTTTGCCTGTCTTTCCTGTATATTGAATACCCCTGGATGTTGAGTTCCCAGCCTTGGTCACCCTGGAGCCATGTTTCCGTAATCGCAATCATATCATAGCCATTTACATCTATTTGCGCAGTTAATTCATACACCTTATTACAAATGCTCCTCGCATTAAGACACAAAGCCTTCAGGCTTGTTTTTTTAACACTCTTAGACCTTTTAGAATTATTATTTACTGTGGCCATGTTTGATTTAAACCCTTGATTTCTCTGACTGCCACCTTTGCTTTTCTCCTTCCTGTCTTTTGCTTCTATCCTTGTTTCCCTTTCCACTGTCTCCCTGCTCAGGTTCCCAATCCCCTGCCATTTTGGTTTAAACCCTCCCCCAGAGCACTAGCAAACACTCCTCCTAGGACATCGGTCCTGGTCCTGCCCAGGTGCAAACCATCCAGTTAATTCTGGTCCCACCTCCCCCAGAACCGGTTCCAATGCCCCAGGAATTTGAATCTCTCCCCCTTGCACCATTCCTCTAGCCACGTATTCATCTGAAATATCCTTCTATTTCTACTCTGACTATCCTGAGATTACTACCTTTGAGGTCCTATTTTTTAATTTACCTCCTAACTCCCTATATTCAGCTTTTAGGACCTCATCCCATTTTTTACCTATATCGTTGGTACCTATATGCACCACGACAAGTGGCTGTTCACCCTCCCCTTCCAAAATGTTCTGCAGCCGCTCTGAGACATCCTGGAGTCTCGTTTGCGGCCGCAGAAATGCCTATCTATTCCCCTTACAATAGAATCCCTTATCACTATAGCTCTACCCCTCTTTTTCCTCCTGTCCTGTGCAGCAGAGCCACCCATACTGCCAGGAAGTTGGCTGCTGCTGCCTTTCCCCGATAAGCCATCCCCAACAATATCCAAAGCGGTATATCTGTTTGAGAGGGGGATGGCCCCAGTGGACCCCTGCACTACATGCCTGTACCTACTACTCTGCCTGGCGGTCACCCATTCCCTTCCTGCCTGTGCAGCCTTTACCTGTGGTGTGACCAGCTCATTAAACGTGCTATCCACGACGTCCTCAGCATCGCGAATGCTCCAGTATGTTTCTATTCGCAGCTCCAGTGCCGCAATGCGGTCTGCCAGTAGCTGCAGCTGGATACCCTTCCCGCACACATGGTCATCAGGGACACAGGAAGTGTCCCTGATTTCCCACATAGTGCAGGAGGAGCATACCACGGTGCCGAGCTGTACTGCCATGAATTACCCTTTAAATAATTCAAATTAAATTAAATCAAATCAATCCCACCAATTACACTATAATTAAATGATATACTCAAGGGCCCTTGTTTACCAGCAGTCCCCGCTACACAACAGAGACCTTAGAAACCGTAAACCACAAAATTTAAGTTTGGAAAAAAGCGAGAAAGAGAGAAATACTCACCAACCAATCACTTACCTGCTTTCTGGTGACGTCACACTTCGATTACTTTTTACTTCCCTCTCCCGCTCTCAGAGCTCGGTTTAAATCAGCTTTCCCGCCTCGCCTCTCACAGGTCCTTATGTACATAAGAACATAAGAATGAGAACATGGCTGATCATTGACCTCAACTCCACTTTCCTGCCCGATCTCCATATCCCTTGATTCCCCTAGAGTCCAAAAATCTATCTATCTCAGCCTTGAATATATTCAATGACTCAGCATTCACAGCCCTCTGGGGCAGAGAATTCCAAAGATTCACAACCCTCTGAGTGAAGAAATTCCTCCTCATCTCAGTCTTAAATGGCTGACCCCTTATCCTGAGACTATGCCCCCTAGTTCTAGACACTCCAGCCAGGGGGAAACAACCTCTCAGCATCTACCCTGTCAATCCCCTTCAGAATGTTGTATGTTTCAGTGAGATCACCTCTCATTCTTCTAAACTCCAGAGAGTATAGGCCCATTCTACACAATCTCTTATCATAGATAGTGTCACTTTGACAGCTTCCTTAAGCTCTGCCACCTTTTCCGCCTCAACATTTTCTGTGTCATCTAGAGATTTTGACAAACAAAAAATCTTGGGCACTTCATATCCGTCCACTTAAATTTAAATAAGAGCAACCCAGGTAGAGCAGCAGAGGAAATTCCGTCCCCTCTCCCAACTTTGACATCTCCCTGCAGTCGGTGCCTCAAACAACGGGAGCTCACACTATCTATCTAATTAGGTCTATCGCATAGGTTTCAGCTCGGTCAGTCATGCAGATTGCTGTACATCGGTTGTGACCTGAATCTTGTCGTTCATGTGGAAATGACTTATGAAATAATACTGGGCGGCCTGCTGGTGGCGCTGTCCAGGGAGAGTATAAATACCGGGCATGGGCCCAGCTTGCTCAGGACATTCTTTTACAGGAACTAGTGAAGGACACAACTAGATCTCCATGTTGTAAAACAGTTGATTAAAGCTTTGTTTAACGCTTAGACCAAGTGCCTAGTAGTTTTCTTACGTCAGGTTGCAATGCCCGATTACTGTAACCAGGACAACCACCTACTGCTTGTTCCCAGGACAACAACAACTTGCATTTATATGGCGCCTTTAACATAGTGAAATGTTCCAAGGTGCTTCACAGGAGCGGTGTCAAACAAAATTTGACACCGAGCCACAAGGAGATATTAGGGCAGGTGACCAAAAGCTTGGTCAAAGAGGTAGGTTTTAAGGAGTGCCTTAAAGGAGGAGAGAGAGGTAGAGAGGCGGAGAGGTTTAGGGTGGGAATTCTAGAGATTATGGCCTAGACAGCTGAAGGCACGGCCGCCAATGATGTAAATCAGGGGTGCGCAAGAGGCCAGAATTGGAGGAGCACAGAGATCTCAGACAGTTGTAGGGCTGGAGGAGGATGCAGAGATAGTGAGGGGCAAGACCATGGAGGGATTTAAAAACAAGGATGAGAATTTTAACTTCAAGTTGCCAGACCAGGAGCCAATGTAGGTCAGCGAGCACAGGGGTGAATGGTTATCTCTGATTCACAGTTTCACACTTTGAACACAGGAATGGGTCGCTGTTTATGAGATTTATCATTATGTGGATAAGTTCTCCTTTAACAGTGTCCCAGTATAAGACAGAAGAGAATTACAAACCATAACGGAATTGGATTCCTGTCAGGAACATCATCTGTGCTGAATCTTCATTATGGGAACATTACCTGCATGTTCAGATAACTCTCATTTGGGTACTCTCATCCAGGACTAGGCCATGAAGATAGTGGTCATTCGGTCAGCCCGGTGTCGCAGATGTCACCTTGCTGGCTCCAGCTTAGTGACTGAGCTCTTACTCTGTCACCCTGGCAACCCTGTGAAACACCACATGGACAGAACCTTCCACCCCCTTTGCCTGTCTCCTTAATCCCAAGGGGGTGATGCTCATCCATTGTTGGCTTCTACCTTCCTTTCCTGATAATTCACCATAGCAATGAGGAGCACAAGAGGAGGAAGATGATAAAGAAGAGAAAGAGGAGCTGGGGAGATATTTCTCCCCCCCCCGCCATGGAATATGACACAGACAATGATGAGAAAGAGGATGAGGATGAGAACTTTGACACCTATCCCATGCAGCTGCTTCATCCTGCTCCCATCTCGAACCTGGGTGGAATTAAATAGTGCTGGTGAGGATGTGGCACTGGGTAATTCACAGAGTATGAAGGAACCAGTGGAGTGAGTGAGGATGTGCCATCTTCCCAGTGGAGACTGAGGAGAAGGTTTCCCATGGCTTCAGAGTTGTGGGACCCAGAACATTCTTTAATTCACTCTCAGGATGAGGGCATCACTGGCAAGGCCAGCATTTATTGCCCATCCCTAATTTTCCCTTGAGAAGATGGTGTTGGGCCTTCTTAGAATCATTGAATGATACAGCACAGAAGGAGGCCATTCGGCCCATTGTGCCTGTGCCGGCTCTTTGAAAGAGCTCTCCAATTCGACCCACTCCCCTGCACTTTCCCCATAGCCCTGCAAATATTTCCCCTTCAAGTACGTATCCAATTCCCTTTTGAAAGTTACTATTGAATCTGCTTCCACCCTACTTTCAGGCAGCGCGTTCCAGATCACAACAACTCACTGCGTAAAATAATTTCTCCTCATCTTCCCTCTGATTCATTTGCCAGTTACCTTAAATCTGTGTCCTCTGGTTACCGACCTTCCTGCCAGTGAAAACAGTTTCATCTTGAACTGCTGCAGCTTATAGCAGTTGAATACAATTGAGTGACTTGCTTGACCACTTAAGTTAGGAATCAGCCAATATGGTGTGGGACTGGAGTCATATTTAGGCCAGACTGGGTAAGGACGACAGATTTCCTTCCCTAAAGGATATTAATGAACCAAATGGATTTATACGACAATCCAACAGCTTCATGGTCACTTTTATTGACACCAGCTTTTTATTTCCAGGTCTTTTAAAAAAAAACGGAATTCAAATTCTCAAACTGTTCTCTGGATTACCAGTCCAGTAACAGAACCACTGCACAACTGTACCCATGTAACCCATGGGTATTTTCCCAAAAAGGATGTCGGAGTAACATCATACCTACGTACTGGACCTGAGGCCAACTTGTGAGAATGTGCAGCCACTGACGAGCGTGACTCGCCGGTCGGCAGATCTCCTTGGAGGCAACATCACGGAGGCTGTGCCTTCATCGTAGGCACCGTTGGAGCACCTGGAAGCTTCACTGGAATCTCCAGGGAGAAAGTAGCAAAAATATTGAAGCAGTTGTAGTTCGTGGAATCTTACAGCACAAAAGGAGGCCATTCGGCCCGTCGTGCCTGTGCCAGCTCTCTGAAAGCTGTCCAAAGTTCTATTTGCAAAGCGTAAGTTTGTTTTAATGGTTGCAGAAGCATGACTGCTTGTGCCCAATTTTTTGATAAGCACTTCAGCCTGGCCAAGCTCTTACACCTGGACATTGATAATATCAGGTTAATAAAAATACTACAGTACCGGTTGGTCCCCTAGGTGGAGTGCTAGCCAGTCCTATGTAAAGACTGAGATCCATTCTTTAGTTGTTCAAACTTGCTACATAACAAAACATGGAACTAGAAAGGGCCACCTGGCCGCCTCGCGACACTGTTCCTTCCACAGACCATGCACCACCCAGTTTATCACTGATTCTAACCCAACCTATGTCATCTCCGAAGGAATGATTCAATACAGTGTCTCCCTCCCCCTCCCAAATGGTAAATCAAGCAAAGCTTCAGAATACCGTTTAACTTGGATTCCATGGTGTTTGGTCTCTTCACTGTCGTGACCTTTGTCTGAATCAACTTTCTTGATTCACTTTATAATTATGATGATGAAAACTCCAATTAGGCCAACTCAAAGTCTCCTCCCCTCAGAGAACAAATATGAACTACTCGTGACCATTCAATATTCTTGCTGATCTTCTTCTATATTTAAAGTCATGTTGCCTTTTCAAGACTGTGGTCTATTATAATTTGTAAGAAACAAAGACTTGCATTTATATAGTGCCTTTCACGACCATCGGACGTCTCAAGGTGGTTTACAGCCAATGAAGTATTTTTTGAAGTGCAGTCACTGTTGTAATGTGGGAAACGCGGCAGCCACTTTGCGCATAGCAAGCTCCCACAAACAGCAATGTGATAATGACCAGATAATCTGTTTTTGTTATGTTGATTGAGGGATAAATATTGGCCAGGACACCGGGGATAACTCCCCTGCTCTTCTTCAAAATAGTGCCGTGGGATCTTTTACATCCACCTGAGAGGGCAGACGGGGCTTCGGTTTAATGTCTCAGCCGAAAGACGGCACCCCCGACAGCGCGGCACTACCTCAGCACTGCACTGGAGTGTCAGCCTAGCTTTTTAAGTGCTCAAATCCCTGGAGTGGGACTCGAACCTACAACCTTCTGACTCAGAGGCCGTGGTGCTACCCACTGAGCCACAGCTGACACAGCAAGACAAATATAAACCTGGTTTTATTAATTAGTGCTAATGCGAGCCATAGGCTGTCAATTTCCGAGGTAATTTAAATTCATTCACGGGATGTGGGCGTCGCTGGCAAGGCCGGCATTTATTGCCCAACCCCAGTTTCCCTTGAGCAGGTGGTGGTGGAGCTTCTCCTTGAACCACTGCAGTCCGTGTGGTGAAGATACTCCCACAATGCTGCTCAGTGGGTGGGACGCACAGCTCTGTGGGGGTGATTTTCATTCAGAAGTCAGGAAGGAGGCGGGACTACAACTTTCAGGGTTGTAGTCCCGCCTCCATCGAGATGCGGCCAATCTACGCGATTTTAACTTGATTGACCTTGTTGAGCCTGCCGAGCGGGCTCAGCAGGCCAATTAAGTACCACCCAGCAACAGGTGATGTCACAGACTGAAATTTCATCTGTCAAGATGTTTTGACAGATGAAATATCAGTGTTTCACAGCTGTTTGAAGCTGTCAAACACTGACAGTCTAACTTCTAACCTGAGTCCTTCTCCACAGACTCAGTTAGAAATCTCACCGGCACAGAAAGCTGCAGGCTGTCACTTTTGACAGATCGCAGCCATTCTGCTTTCTGTGCCGGTTAGATGATGGACTCCTGAAACCTAGAGGAAGGAAGGCTGAAAAGGTAAGTACAGGTAATTTCTTTACACACTTTAGACACACCAAACACACTTACCTTTGTACTCATGCACCCATCACTCACCTGAACACCGACATCTCGACTCCTCCAAGTCCTTCAACCCGACGGCCCGACTCCTCTAACTTGGCGTGGTTTGGCGCTGTCGGGAATCCCACACTTCAAGCTTTAAAATAGGGATTAGGCTAAAAACTGCCTGTTAACTACCTGTTAACAGGCAGTTAATTGGCACTAATCCCTTCCCGCCTCGGGTAGACGGGTCCCAGTGCGGGGCGGGTACCCGCTTCCTTTGAAACTTACATGGAGGCGGGTTGGGGGCGGGATGGTGTCGGGACCCCCGAATTCGGGACTTTAACCCCCCGCACGCCTCCAATCCCAACTCCACGGGTCAATGGAAATCGACCCCTGTGTGTCCGTGCCATTCAGCCACACAGACCCAAAGATCCCAGCTATAATTCAGTCTGTGGTCAGTCAGCTGACTTTAGCCTGGGTGGCGATAGGGGCTCTGTGGGGGGCCCTGGGTTTGGTGGAGCGGAAACTCAGCTGAGGTTTTGCTGTCCGGCGATTGGTGGAAAATGAACATGTGTGGGTGTCAAATGAGGGCAGGGGCAGGCACAGCTGCAATGCCCCCCACGACCAGCTGGCTCACTTACACTTGTTCATATGTGAGAGATGGCCACTTAAACAAGGGTTAGCAGAACCCATGAAATCTTACTCCACACCTTCAGGAGAGAAGGGAAGAAAATTGAAAAGCAGGGAAGTTATGCTAAACTTGTACCGAACCTTGGTTAGACCAGACTTAGAGCACTGTGAACAGTTCTGGTCTCGATATTTTTTAAATTTTTTTTATTCATTGATGGGATGTGGGCATCACTGGCTAGGCCTGCATTTAGTGCCCATCCCTAATTGCCCTTGAGAAGATGGTGGTGAGCCGCCTTCTTGAACCGCTGCAGTCCATATGGTGTAGGTACACCCACAATGCTGTTAGGAAGGGAGTTCCAGGATTTTGGCCCAGCGACAGTGAAGGAACGGCGATACAGGTCCAAGTCAGGATGGTGTGTGGCTTGGAGGGGAACTTGTAGGTGGTGACGTTCCCATGCGTCTGCTGCCCTTGTCCTTCTAAGTGGTAGAGGTCGCGGGTTTGGAAGGTGCTGTTGAAGGAGCTTTGGCGAGTTGCTGCAGTGCATCTTGTAGATGGTACACACTGCAGCCACAGTGCGCCGGTGGTGGAGGGATTGAATGTTGAAGGTGGTGGATGGAGTGCCAATCAAGCGGGCTGCTTTATCCTGAATGGTGCTGAGCTTCTTGAGTGTTGTTGGAGCTGCACTCATCCAAGCAAGTGGAGAGTATTCCATCACACTCCTGACTTGTGCCTTGTAGATGGTGGAAAGGCTTTGTGGAGTCAGGAGGTGAGACACTCGCCGCAGAATTCCCAGCCTCTGGCCTGCTCTTGTAGCCACAGTATTTATATGGCTGGTCCAGTTCAGTTTCTGATCAATGGTAACCCCCAGGATATTGATAGTGGGGGATTCAGCAATGGTAATGCCATTGAATGTCAAGGGGAGATGGTTAGAGTCTCGCTTGTTGGAGATGGTCATTGCCTGGCACTTGTGTGGTGCGAATGTTACTTGCCACTTGTCAGCCCAAGTCTGAATGTTGTCCAGGTCTTGCTGCATATGGACACGGACTGCGTCAGTATCTGACGAGTCTCGAATGGTGCTGAACAGTGTGCAATCGTCAGCGAACATCCCCACTTCTGACCTTATGATGGAGGGAAGGTCATTGATGAAACAGCTGAAGGTGGTTGGGCCTAGGACACTGCCCTGAGGAACTCCTGCAGTGATGTCATGTGATTGAGATGAATGACCTCCAACAACCACAGCCAACTTCCCTTGTGCTAGGTATGATTCCAACCAATGGAGAGTTTTCCCCTTGATTCCCATTGACTTCAGTTTTGCTAGGGCTCCTTGATGCCACACTCGATCAAATGCTGCCTTGATGTCAAGGGCAGTCACTCTCACCTCACCTCTTGAGTTCAGCTCTTTTGTCCATGTTCGGACCAAGGCTGTAATGAGGTCAGGAGCTGAGTGGCCCTGGCGGAACCCAAACTGGGCGTCAGTTAGCAGGTTATTGCTGAGTAAGTGCCGCTTGATAGCACTGTCGACAACACCTTCCATCACTTTGCTGATGATTGAGAGTAGACTGATGGGACGGTAATTGGCCAGGTTGGATTTGTCCTGCTTTTTGTAGACAGGACATACTTGGGCAATTTTCCACATTGCCGGGTAGATGCCAGTGTTGTAGCTGTACTGGAACAGCTTGGCTAGGGGCGCAGCTAGTTCTGGAGCACAAGTCTTCAGTACTATTGCCGGAATGTTGTCAGGGCCCATAGCCTTTGCAGTATCCAGTGTCTTCAGCCGTTTCTTGACATCACGTGGAGTGAATTGAATGGGCTGAAGACTGGCATCTGTGATGCTGGGGACCTCAGGAGGAGGCCGAGATGGATCATCCACTCGGCACTTCTGGCTGAAGATAGTTGCAAATGCTTCAACCTTGTCTTTTGCACTCATGTGCTGGGCTCCACCATCATTGAGGATGGGGATATTTTTGGAGCCTCCTCCTCCTGTTAATTGTTTAATTGTCCACCACCACTCACGACTGGATGTGGCAGGACTGCAGAGCTTTGATTTGACCTGATGGTTGTGAGATTGCTTAGCTCTGTCTATTGCATGTTGCTTCCGTTGTTTGGCATGCAAGTAGTCCTGTGTTGTTGCCTCACCAGGTTGACACCTCATTTTTCGGTATGCCTGGTGCTGTTCCCGGCATGCTCTCCTGCACTCTTCATTAAACCAGGGTGTGGTAAACCACTTTTATCGTTCACTATCGTTACACTATGGTTATCACTGTTATATCGTTACACTATGGTTATCACTGTTTACACTGTTGTATCACTACACGAGGTCGCCTCTTGTCACGCTGTTATACCTGGGCTGACCACTGCTGACTCCGCCCATGGCTCCACCTACCTGTCCAGGTATAAAGGTGGTCGACTGGCTGGTATTCCTCCTTGTTGGATCCGATCACCCACGAGGGTGGGCTCTGTTATTTAGCCAATAAAAACCTATAGTTACTTTCTTAACTCGTCGCTTTTCATTGGATGAATTGATAGGTATATCAATTTTATTGGCTAAATTTTAAAATGTCGTTACCTGAGCAGCCAAACGACCAGTCAACGGAGCAGCCAAATGACCAGTCAGACGCCCAGCTACAACAGCCACAGCAGCCGGCCTGGCTGCGAGCCCTCCGACCACCGTACCTGGATCTAAACCCACAGGCAGCAAACTCAGCCCTCGACTTCGAACACTGGCTGAGCTGTTTCGAATCCTACCTGGGAGAATCCGGCGTGCCTCAGAGATCCAAGCTAAGAGTTCTGACCGCCCAAGTGAGCCCTAAAGTATTCGCACTCATCCGGGACCTTACTACATACGAGGCCGCCATCAACCTACTGAAACAACAGTACCGGAGCCCGGTAAATTCCATGTATGCCAGACATCTCTTAAGATCCCGCCCGCAACAGCCAGGAGAGTCTGTAGATGAATTTTTACGGGCGCTACAAACACTCGGCAGGGACTGTGACTTTAAAGCGGTAACAGCGGCAGAAAATACTGAAGATAATATCCGCGATGCCTTCGTAAAAGGCCTGCGGTCCGACTACTCACGGCAAAGACTGCTTGAAGCAAAGGACCTCGACCTGAACACAGCTGCAGCCCTCGCTCGCTCCCTAGAAGTGGCCCATCGGGACCTCGAGGCGTACTCCAGGTACTGTAATTCGCGATCCTGGGACTCGGGACCGGCCCCGACCGCAATACCCCTCGCAGCGCCGCCCCTGGGACCTACCTCAGCATCGGCGTCCCGGACCCGATCGGGACCGCCGGCTGCTTCTTCTGCGGCCAGGCGAAACACCCGAGGTCGCGCTGCCCTGCGAGAAACGTGACTTGCTCCAGTTGCCAGAAGAAAGGCCACTTCGCTAAGGCCTGCAGAGGGAGAGCCACAGACACCAGCAGTGCCTCATGCGAGCTGTGGGGGCGGCCATCTTTCATCAAGGCCACAGATGCCAGTATCCCCTCGTGTGAGTCGTGGGGGCGGCCATCTTTGATCAAGGCCACCGAAACCAGCAGTGCCACATGTGAGTTGTGGGGGCAGCCATCTTCTCCGCCATCTTACCCCACCTCGTGGGCGCCGCCATTTTACCCACCACACTCGACCGCCACCTCGCCTCCAGACCCGACCACCGCCTCACCCGCAGACTACAGCAGCTCGCTCAGCCATACACTAGCCTCCGTCACACTGGACCAAGCTCGCCCGCATCACCTGTCCAAGTCCATGATGGACATCGAAGTAAACGGCCACGCCGCGACCTGCCTGTTCGACAGCGGAAGCACGGAGAGCTTCATCCATCCAGACATGGTGAGCCACTACTCCCTCACTGTCCGGCCAACGCGCAACCGTGTCTCGATGGCGTCTAGGTCCCACTCTACAGACATCAGCGGCTACTGTGTTGTGACCCTGTCGGTTAGGGGCACGGAGTATAAAAATTTTAAACTTCTCGTCCTGCCCCAACTCTGCGCTGCCGTCCTACTAGGGCTGGATTTCCAATCCCACCTTCAAAGTGTCACTCTAGCATACGGTGGACCCCTCCCCCCACTCACAGTCGACAACCAGCAGCCTTTAAACCGCCCACCGCGTACCACCTGCGGCCTATCCACCCTCAGGGTCCCGCCTCCCTCCCTGTTCGCCAACCTCACCCGCGACTGCAAACCCGTCGCCACCAAGAGCAGGCGGTACAGCGCCAGGGACAGAGCTTTTATTAGCTCTGAAGTGCAGCGCCTCCTGAAGGAGGGCATCATCGAGAGGAGCAACAGCCCCTGGCGCGCTCAGGTCGTAGTCGTCAAGACCGGCGATAAAAACCGCCTAGTCATCGACTACAGCCAAACCATAAACCGGTACACCCAGCTGGACGCATACCCCCTTCCCCGCATATCTGATATGGTCAATCAGATTGCACAGTACCGCGTATTCTCTACCATCGACCTTAAGTCGGCCTATCACCAACTCCCTATCCGCCCTGAGGACCGCCAGTATACCGCCTTCGAGGCGAATGGCCGCCTCTACCACTTCCTGAGGGTTCCCTTCGGCGTCACCAACGGGGTTTCGGTCTTCCAAAGGGAGATGGACCGGATGGTTGACCAGAACGGGCTGCAAGCCACGTTCCCCTATCTAGATAACGTCACCATCTGCGGCCGCGCCCGGCAGGACCACGATGCTAATCTGGAGAGATTCCTCCGTACGGCCCAGCGGCTGAACCTCACCTACAATAAGGAGAAATGTGTGTTTAACACCTCGCGCCTTGCCATCCTCGGCTGCGTAGTAGAGAACGGAGTCATCGGCCCCGACCCCGAAAGAATGCGCCCCCTCATGGAGCTTCCCCTCCCCCACTGTCCAAAGGCGCTGAGGAGAACCCTGGGGCTCTTCGCCTACTATGCCCAATGGGTGCCCAATTATGCGGACAAAGCCAGACCCCTCATGAAGTCCACCTCCTTCCCCCTGATGGCAGAAGCGTGCGCAGCCTTCTCCCTCATTAAGGGAGACATTGCTAAGGCCACAATGCACGCGGTGGATGAGTCTATCCCTTTCCAAGTGGAGAGCGATGCATCCGACTTCGCCCTGGCCGCAACCCTTAACCAGGAGGGGAGACCAGTGGCCTTCTTCTCAAGGACCCTCCAGGGCCCCGAGATCCGACACTCTTCGGTCGAGAAGGAGGCCCAGGCGATCGTGGAGGCTGTACGACGCTGGAGGCATTACCTGGCAGGCAAACGATTTACCCTCCTCACCGACCAACGTTCGGTCGCCTTTATGTTTAATAACAAGCTGAGGGGCAAAATCAAGAACGACAAGATCTTGAGGTGGAGAATCGAGCTCTCCACCTATGATTATGATATCTTGTACCGGCCTGGTAAACTGAACGAACCCCCAGATGCTCTATCACGAAGTACATGCGCCAGCGTGCAAAGTGATAGACTGCAGACCCTCCACAACGACCTCTGCCACCCCGGGGTCACCAGACTTTACCACTTCATTAAGGCCCGCAACCTGCCCTACTCCATCGAGGTGGTCAGGACCATGACCAGGAACTGCCAAACCTGTGCCGAATGCAAACCGCATTTCTTTAGGCCGGACAGAGCAAGCCTGATCAAGGCCACCCGCCCCTTCGAGCGCTTGAGCATCGATTTTAAGGGGCCCCTCCCGTCCTCTGACCGTAATGTGTACTTCCTCAACATTATTGATGAGTACTCCCGTTTCCCCTTCGCCTTCCCCTGCCCAAACATGACCAGTACCACGGTCATCAGATGCCTGAACGACCTCTTCGCCTTGTTCGGGTTCCCGAACTATATACATAGCGACCGGGGCTCCTCCTTCATGAGCGAGGAACTTCGCCAGTTCCTACTAGCGAGAGGTATTGCTGCAAGCAGGACCACCAGCTACAACCCCCGGGGGAACGGCCAGGTGGAAAGAGAGAACGCGACTGTCTGGAAGGCCGTTCTCTTAGCCTTAAAGTCTAAGGGCCTCCCAACCTCTCGCTGGCAGGAAGTCCTCCCGGCAGCGCTGCACTTCATCCGGTCACTGCTTTGCACTGCCATTAACACCACCCCCCATGAACGAATGTTTGTTTTCCCCAGGAAGTTGACTACGGGAACCACGCTACCAACTTGGCTGACCTCTCCGGGGCCCGTCTTGCTGCGAAAGCACGTGAGGGCCCATAAAACGGACCCCCTGGTCGAGAGGGTGAACCTCCTGCACGCCAACCCCCAGTACGCCTATGTGGCATACCCAGACGGGCGGGAGGACACAGTCTCCTTACGAGACCTTGCACCCTCGGGCACCCCTGAGCCAACACCATTACCCCCCACCACTCCCCCAGATCCAGCCCAGGTAGACGGCATGCCGGAACCCCACGAGCCTTCGCCGACCACGCAGACACCAGCATTAACGTCGGATACTGCATCATCGCCGCCGCTGCTGCGACGATCAGAAAGGCTTACGAGGCCTCCGGACAGACTGACATACCCGAACTGGTAGTACACTTCACCCCGCCGGACTCAAATCTAAACAAGGGGTGAATGTGGTAAACCACTTTTATCGTTCACTATCGTTACACTATGGTTATCACTGTTATATCGTTACACTATGGTTATCACTGTTTACACTGTTGTATCACTACACGAGGTCGCCTCTTGTCACGCTGTTATACCTGGGCTGACCACTGCTGACTCCGCCCATGGCTCCACCTACCTGCCCAGGTATAAAGGTGGTCGACTGGCTGGTATTCCTCCTTGTTGGATCCGATCACCCACGAGGGTGGGCTCTGTTATTTAGCCAATAAAAACCTATAGTTACTTTCTTAACTCGTCACTTTTCATTGGATGAATTGATAGGTATATCACAGGGTTGATCTCCCGGCTTGATGGTAATGGTAGAGTGAGGGATATGCCGGGCCATGAGGTTACAGATTGTGGTTGAATACAATTCTGCTGCTGTTGATGGCCCACAGCGCCTCATGGATGCCCAGTTTTGAGTTGTCAGATCTGTTCGAAATCTGTCCCATTTAGCACGGTGGTAGTGCCACACAACACGGTGGAGGGTATCCTCAACACGAAGACGGGACTTCGTCTCCACAAGGACTGTGCAGTGGTCACTGTAAAGTCTGTGGGTTGTTTAGTTAATTAATACACAGACTACCAGAGTAACTTAAAACAGGACTTTACTATTCGAAGGTCAGGGCGAATCTGCCAAATAAATCCTGACACAGCACTTATATACCGGTGTGGTCACCGTCGGTATTACAGTATACAGAAGCCAACAAAGTAGTGCCACACCTAAAATAGTTCTCTTAAAGGTGAACGGTTACATACAATGGTTTTCTTAAAGGTAGACGGATACATACACTACAATCCTCCCTTTTTAGCTTACAACATACTTAAGAACATAAGAAATAGGAGCAGGAGTAGGCCAATCGGCCCCTCGAGCCTGCTCCGCCATTCAATAAGATCATGGCTGATCTGATCCTAACCTCAAATCTTCTATCACTCTGCATCCACCCGAACCCATGTGATCTCCCGGGAGAGGCGAAAAACCAGATAAAGGCCCAATGGCCAATTTGGGAGAAAAAAATCTGGGAAATTCCTCTCCGACCCATCTAGGCGATCGAAATTCTTCCAGGAGATCACTCTGTCCCTATATTTTCTACAGTACTTACCTTCTGTAAAGGCGATCTCCACCCCAGACAGGAACAGGAATAAAACCATCTCCTGAAATCTAACACAGAATTAGAACACAGTAGGAGCAGAACAAGGCTACACGGCCCCTGGGCCCACTCCACTACCCACAGGGCCATGACCATTCCGAACCTAGTCTCATGTCCAATTTCCTGCCCGCTCCCCGTAACCCTTAATTCCCTTTACTTCTAGGAAACTATCTATTTCTGTTTTAAATTTATTTAATGATGTAGCTTCCACAGCTTTCTGGGGCAGCAAATTCCACAAACCTACCACCCTCTGAGTGAAGAAGTTTCTCCTCATCTCAGTTTTGAATGAGCAGCCCCTTATTTTAAGATTATGCCCCCTAGTTCTAGTTTCACCCATCATTGGGAACATCCTCACTGCATCCACCCGATCAAGCCCCTTCACAATCTTATATGTTTCAATAAGATCGCCTCTCATTCTTCTGAACTCCAATGAGTAGAGTCCCAATCTACTCAACCTCTCCTCATATGACCACCCCCTCATCCCCGGGATTAACCGAGTGAACCTTCTTTGTACTGACTCAAGAGCAAGTATGTCTTTTAAGTATGGACACCAAAACTGTATGCAGTATTCCAGGTGCGGTCTCACCAATACCTTGTACAACTGCAGCAATACCTCCCTGTTTTTATATTCCATCCCCCTAGCAATAAAAGCCAACATTCCATTGGCCTTCTTAATCACTTGCTGCACCTGCATACTAACTTTTTGAGTTTCGTGCACCAGGACCCCCAGATCCCTTTGTACTACAGTACTTTCCAGTTTCTTGCCATTAAGATAATAACTTGCTCTATGATTTTTCCTGCCAAAGTGCATAACCTCACACTTTCCAGTATTGTATTCCATCTGCCAAATCTCTGCCCACTTACTTAGCCTGTCTATGTCCCTTTGCAGGTTTTTTATGTCCTCCTCACTCACTACTTTCCGTCCCATCTTTGTATCATCTGCAAAATTTGATATGTTACACTCGGTCCCCTCCTCCAAATCGTTAATATAGATTGTAAAGAGTTGGGGACCCAGCACTGACCCCTGCGGAACACCACTAGTTACTGGTTGCCAATCTGAGAACGAACCATTTATCCCAACTCTCTGCTTTCTGTTAGAGAGCCAATCCTCCACCCACGCCAGAATATTACCCCCAATCCCGTGATTTTTTATCTTGAACAATAATCTTTTGTGTGGCACCTTGTCAAATGCCTTTTGGAAGTCTAAATACACTACGTCCACTGGTTCCCCTTTATCCACCCTGTATGTTACTTCCTCAAAAAACGCAAGCAAATTTGTCAAACATGACTTCCCCTTCATGAAACCATGCTGAGTTTGTCCTATTAAATTATGTTTATCCAAATGTCCCGTTACTGTCTCCTTAATAATGGACTCTAACATTTTACCAACCACAGATGTTAGGCTAACTGGTCTATAGTTTCCAGCCTTCTGTCTACTACCGTTTTTAAATAAGGGTGTTACATTAGCAGTTTTCCAATCTGCCGGGACCTTTGCTGAGTCCAGTGAGTTTTGGAAAATTATTACCAATGCATCCACAATCCCTACCGCTACTTCCCTCAAGACCCTAGGATGCAAGCCATCAGGTCCAGGGGATTTATCCGCCTTGAGTCCCATTATTTTACCAAGTACCACTTCCTTAGTGATTTTAATCGTATTTAGTTCCTCCCCCCCTAGAGCCCCCTGTTTGTCCAGTGTTGGGATATTCTTAGTGTCCTCTACTGTAAAGACTGATACAAAATAATTGTTCAGTGTTTTTGCCATCTCCATGTTTCCCACCATTAATTTCCCGGTCTCATCCTCTAAGGGACCAATATTTACTTTAGCCACCCTTTTTCTGTTTATATAACTATAGAAACTTTTACTGTCTGTTTTTATATTTTTTGCTAATTTACTTTCATAATCTATCTTCCCTTTCTTAATCAATCTTTTAGTTATTTTTTGCTGTCTTTTAAAGACTTCCCAATCTTCCATCCTCCCACTAGATTTGGCTACCTTATATGCCCTTGTTTTTAGTCGGATACTATCCTTAATTACTTTACTTAGCCACGGATGGCTATCTTTTCTTTTACACCCTTTTTTCCTCAGTGGAATATATTTTTTTTGGAAGTTGTAAAATAACTCCTTAAATGTACACCACTGGTCATGTACCATCTTACCCTTTAATCTATTTTCCCAGTCCACTCTAATTAATTCCGCTCTCATACCTTCATAGTCTCCTTTATTCAAGCTCAGCACGCTTGTTTGAGATCCAACCTTCTCACCCTCTAATTGAATATGGAACTCAACCATGTTATGGTCACTCATTCCAAGGGGATCCTTTACTAGGACATTTTTAATTAATCCTGTCTCATTACACAGGACCAAATCTAAGGTTGCTTGCCCCCTGGTCGGTTCAGTTACATACTGCTCAAGAAACCCATCCCTAATACACTCAATGAACTCTTCCTCAAGGCTGCTCTGCCCAATTTGATTTGTCCAGTTAATATGATAATTAAAATCCCCCATAATTATAGCTGTTCCCTTATTACAAGCCTCAACTATTTCCTGATTAACACTCCGTCCAACAGAGTTGTAACTGTTCGGAGGCCTATAGACTACACCCACTAGTGTTTTTTTCCCCTTATTATTCTTTATCTCCACCCAAACTGTTTCACTATCCTGCTCCTTTGACCCAATATCATTTCTCTGTATTATAGTGATTCCTTCCTTTATTAACATAGCCACCCCACCTCCTCTCCCTTCCTGCCTGTCCTTCCTGATTGTTAAATAACCTGGTATGTTTAATTCCCAGTCATGGTCACCCTGCAGCCATGTTTCTGTAATGGCCACAAGATCATACCCATATGTCATTATTTGTGCCGTTAACTCATTCATTTTGTTACGAATGCTACATGCATTCAGATAAAGAACTTTCAAATATGTTTTGTAACACTTAGTTCCTGTTTTTTCCCTTTTTAGTACTTTACTTTTTACTCCATACCTTCTGTCCCTTCCTGACACATTCTGTTTTTTAATTCCCCCACTGCTACCTAAGTCTATGACCTTCTCTGTTGTCATTTCTATTATTTGCTCTCTAGAAACCTCCCCCCCACTAATTAGTTTAAAGCCCTCTCTACAGCCCTAGTTATATGATTCGCCAGGACTCTAGTCCCAGCACTGGCCAAGTGGAGTCCGTCCCAACAGAACAGCTCCCTCCTGTCCCAGTACTGGTGCCAGTGTCCCAAGAAGCAAAACCCATTTCTCCCACACCAGTCTTTGAGCCACGCATTTAACTCTTTAATTTTATTTATCCTAGCCATATTCGCTCGTGGCTCAGGTAATAACCCAGAGATTATTACCCTTGAGGTTCTGTTTTTTAATTTGACCCCTAGCTGCTCATACTCCTTTAACAGAACCGTCTTCCTTGTCCTATCTACGTGGTTTGTACCAACAACGACCACGACAACTGGATCCTCCCCCTCCCACTCCAAGTTTCTTTCCAGCCCAGAAGAGATGTCCTTAACCCTGGCACCAGGCAGGCAACACAGCCTTCGGGACTCCCACTTTTGACTGCAGAGAACCCTATCTATCCCCCTAATGATACTATCCCCTACCACTACAACATTTCTTTTTACTCCCTCCACTTGAATGGCCCCCTGTACCACGGTGCTGTGGCCAGGTTGCTCATCCTCCCTGCAGTCCCCGCTCCCGCCCTCACAGGGAGTAAGAACCTCGATCCTGCTGGACAAGAACAAGGGCTGCATCTCCTTCAACACTACACCCTGGATCCCTGTACCTTCCTCACTCGTAGTCACACCGTCCTGTCCCTGACCACGGACTACATCTGCAGTAATTAACTTCATAGGTGTGACCATCTCCTGAAACATAGTGTCCAGGAACTTCTCCCCCTCCCTGATGTGTCGCAGTGTCTGAAGCTCAGTCTCAAGCTCCATAACATGGAACTTGAGTTTCTCTAGCAGCAAACACTTGTCGCAGATGTAATCACCGTGAGCCTCAATGGGGTTCACCGGCTCCCACATCTCGCAACAGTAACACATCACCTGCTCCATTCTATATAGTTAATTTAATTTCTTATTATTAGTTATGAAGACCCTGCCCGGATATATATGATAATATCACACCACTATTCAATAGGACTTACCAACTTAAAGGTATAAAAGAGAAGAGAAGGAAGAAAACCAACCAACCAGCTGATCACCAACCTCCTCCTTGAATACTGTCTGTGGAGCCTGTTTGGTTGACTCGTCTCGCTGCTCCGCCTCCGCAGTGCTGTCTAAGCCTGGGAGTGGGGAACAAAACAGAGCAAAAAACACACCCTCACCTTCCACTTATCCGAACTCTCCCACTTAGCAAAACTCCAACAGCACTCAATGCACAAAGCACTCTGTGCACTGCACTAGCCCCTCCCCTTTTATACCCGGATTCTACTTCCTGTTTAAACTGCCCAAGAGTTTAAAAAACCCTTAAAAAATTAAACTTCCTTCAAATAATTGACTTCTTAACACACTAAAATTCACAAAATACACTTAAATGATTTTTCTCCCACTCAGCAAAACTCCAACAGCACTCAATGCAAAAAGCACTCGAGTCCCCCATTAAACATAACATATATTCAACTTCATGTAAAACAATTCACAGGTATAATCTATGCGGGAAACAATTTACAGATTCAGTCTCTGCGGGAACAGTTCACAGATTCAGTCTCTGGTCTTGACTCGGTCCGAACAACATCTCTGTGGTGTAGCCGGTTCACATTGCTAGCGTGACTCATCCAATAGTCTTTCCCTTGATTTAACAGCTTGAACTTCCGTCCTGCTGAACCAGCAGTGCTGACTTTTACAAACAGCTGGACTGCCTTGGTAATTTTTCCTACTTGCCAACTGATTTGGCTCCCTTCGTAGGGCCCACGTACATGATCTGATAGAAGTGATAATGATTTAGATGGTTATCACCTTCTGCTTCGTCATTTTCTTTTCTGCTTCTTGGAGACTCTCGGGGCTCCCTTATCAGCTGCCAGCTGTAGCACCACCATCTCCCTATGTTCCTTAGACTTTAAGTGCTTCATCCTGATTTCTGCACTTTGGGAGTTTTCATCACAAGCTGGGCAGACCAAGTCCTCGTAATATTCCGTGTCACTCAACAGGTCATGGTAATATTCGGTGTCGTCCTGAACTAGTCTAGCGAGAGGGCCTGCTACTTCTTCCTTACCCAACTGGACGTTAGCCGACTGTTGTTCCCTCCCTAGACATCTTTTCTGAAGAGACTTCTTCATGCGTTCATATTCATCCCGCTCTTCCTGGGTTTCCTGCAAATCCTTCACTAATGACCTCATTTGTGATTTCAACACTTCCCCTTCCATCGGGGATTGATTGATCGGGCTATTCAATCCTTCTACTGGAGCAGCTGTTTCAACATTCTGTTGTTCACATAGACGTGATTCAGCGTACTTTTGGCATCCCAGTAAAATCTGTGTTGCAACCTCAGCTATTTCCATAACTTTTGAGAGCTCCGAACTCCTTCCCTTTGAAGATTGAAGCTCGTGTTCAGATTGTTCCCATTGCAGAGTCTTGTCCCTCAGCATATGAAGGAGTTGGCTGACCGTTAACTCCTCCACGGGAACACTGTGGATCAGCGTCTTCTCCATTTCATCCACCTTTTCCTCCAATGCTTTCACCTTCTTTTCCTCTTGTACTTTGGCTTTCAGCGCTCGGAGAAGTTGCACCTTGATGCTCTCTAGCTCATGTTCAAGGGCCAATCTTACAGTCTCTGTGTTTCTTACAGTTTCCTTTTCTTCCACTGAAAGGATTCCCAGTTGAATCTGTTCTTCAAGTTGTTGAACCTCGGTCATTGCCGCCTCATATTTGTCTTGGGTTTCCTTCAATATTCTTATGAGTTCTTGGACATCTTGTCTTTCATGTTCTGCCATGTCTTTCACCTCTAACTTCTCATCTATGGATGGAACTTCTACCGATGAGTCTGTCTTGGCCTTGAGCTCATCAAGAATTTCCTGCAGCCTTTGGACTTCTTGCTCATGTTCAACCTTTAGTTGCTCATATGCTTCTACTGAAACTAGCTTTTCAGAGGTTGCCGAGTTAACCCCCTCCAGGATTGTAGCCTGGGCCTGTTCATACTGTTCCTTCAACTTCTCAAACTCTGCTTGTAAGGAGTCGTAGAGAAGAACGGGAATAAAATCCTGGCTTCCTGAAGATTCCTCTTCATTTGCTCCTTCCTGCAAATATTCTAACTCCTGAACAGCATAAGGGAGATGTGATCGGTAATTGGTCACAATGGCTCTATGGTCGCTCTCTGCTTGAGCTAGCTGCTTCTGTTGTCTTTCCAGATTCTCCCATTCGGTGTCATAGAACTTTTTCATTGTTTTCATCTCTTGTTCGAGATGGTAACTCACTTGTTCTACTTGCTGTCGTAATTTGAAATAAAGTTGAGTCCGAGCTCGGTGTTCGTCAGTCATGGATATGTCCGTAAACTGAACAGACTCAGAATTCTCTGTCAAACTATGTTGTCGTTGTTCAGTGGAGTTCTGTTCTGAAACTTTGTTCTTCTCTGGAGCATAAGCCTTTACGCATGCCTTCGTTCTTCCAACCTTAGTCGGCAAGTCCATTTTAGCCTTGTCTTTCATATTTGGGTTGGTCTTATCGTCATCCGTTTCAGAATCTGAGCTGATTGTCTGCACCGAGTCCTCACTCGTTATGGCTTTTAGATAGTGCCATTCCATGTCTATTTTCTTGATCCACTCCCGTCCCAGAAGTGGTGGTCCTCCCTCAGGTAGTACGTATAAGTTCATTCTTGGGTGTTCTTTACCCCCAACTCTCACCTTGACTCTTATCTTCCCCATGGGGTATACTTTATGCCCCGTGTATGTCTGCAATACGAACTTGGTATCTCTTAAGGGTATATGTGAGAATAGCCGGTGGTAATCCCTTCGATTTATGACTGATAGAGCTGATCCAGTGTCCAACTCCATTTTCACTTGGACTCCAGCTATTTTTAGCATGACCCAGATAGTTTGTAGGTCAGCTTCCTTACTCACATTGTGAATTCTCAGACTGCCCAGCTCCTGGCCGTTTGGGTCTGAGTCCGAATTCTGTTCGTCTGAACTCTTCTCAGCCACCTTGTGTACCTTGTTGTACTTTTCCTGTGATGGCTTCCTTTGGTTGTTGGTCTTCTTCCCTGACCGGCATACCTTAGCTATGTGACCCAGTTTGCCACATTTCCTACATTCCTGGTTCTTAAACCAGCATTGGTTCTGGTCGTGTGTTGTCTTCCCACAACGATAGCATTCTGTTGTACTCAAGGTAATTTGATCCACACTGAGTGCCGCTGCCTTTAGCTGCATTTCCGCAGTTCCCTTCGCTGCGGCGTCGTGCGATGCTGCAATAAGGACAGCCCTGTCAAGTGTAAGGTCGTTCTCTTCGAGTAGTCGCTTTTGCGTTCCTTCCTTTGACAACCCGCACACGAACTTGTCTCGCAATGCCTGTCAGATTCCCTCCAAACTGGCAGTGTTTCGCTAGTCTACGCAGTTTGACCAAGTATTCTGCGTTGCTTTCGTCTTTCCTTTGCGTTCTCGCATAGAATTTGAATCGTTCCGCCAACATCAACGGTGTGGGGTTCAAGTGATCCTTCAGAACAGTCACAATATCATCGAAAGTCTGATCCGCCGGTTTAGCTGGTGCTAGTAGATGCTTCAAGAGCCCGTATGTCTTCGCGCCCATCGAGTTTAGCAAGGTTATAGCTTTGTCATCTTCTTCTATTTTATTGGCCTCACAATAGATCTCAATGCGTTCCACATACGTGGCCCAGTCTTCTACCTCAGAATTAAAATCGTTGATGTTACCACGCTTAGGCATCTTCCTCTCTTCCTGATAACACCACGAATGATTTCTTTAAATTTTCTTTTATTTTATTTTTTCCAAGATGGCGGTTCCCGCGAAAATGGCGGTTTCCCGCGCTTATCTTCTCTCCCCGCCCACTTCAATGGCGGTTTCCCGCTTCTGTCTTCTTCCCCGCCTAATGGCGGCTTCCCGCATTTCTTCCCTAGCGGGAGGGGTACACTTTCCCCACGGGCGACGGCCGCTGGCTTTCAGGTTCACAGCCTGCGCGTCGGCTTCAGTGCGTTCCCTTTTCTCGGCAGGGCAACCGGCGCTGGGTACCCCTGTTGACGGCGAACAGTTTCAGCCGCTGGGCTGGCTCTCGCTCAGTTCCCCTTGCTCGGGCTCTGTCTCTCTCCCGCTCGCTCGGCTCTACCGGCGCTGGGTACACCCCGTTGACGGCGAACAGTTTCAGCCGCTGGACTGGCTCTCGCTCAGTCTCCCTTGGTCGGCTCTGCCTCTCCCGCTCGGCTCCCAATCGCGCCTCCCAGCCCTCTCGCAGTCCGGTGCTTCCCTCCCCGGCTGCGGCTGAGTTTTTATATCTTCCCGCGCCTACGCTCCCGGTCGCAGCGCTTCGTGGCTTCGGTCGCTGCCCGGCCTTTTTCGCCAGTCGCGGTCTAGCTGTCTCACGACGCCGTTGCGTCCCCAGCCTGTCTGTACCGCGGCTTCCTTGCTCCACGCTGCCCCAGTCTCAGCGCCTCTGGGCCCGACTTCTGTCCGGCTCCTTTCCCCCTCGACCGTGGTCGAGTGCACCGCCCTTATCCTCCGGTTATTCTTTTTACTTTTCCCTTACTCACAGTCACCGTGGCCGGCTTGCTTCTTGTGCTGATCGGCTCACTCCTCACCGTGGCAGAAGGGACAGTCAGTGCCTGTTGCTGATGGAAGTCTTTGTCTCTGAATTCTTCCTCCTTTCCAGCTCTGCAGACTCGAGTTTTCTCCCAGCAGAATGACGAGGGCGGTTGCCTCTTCTCGACGCTTCGGAAGTATTGTTGCCGCAGGGTACGATCGGACTCGTCGCCACTGTAAAGTCTGTGGGTTGTTTAGTTAATTAATACACAGACTACCAGAGTAACTTAAAACAGGACTTTACTATTCGAAGGTCAGGGCGAATCTGCCAAATAAATCCTGACACAGCACTTATATACCGGTGTGGTCACCGTCGGTATTACAGTATACAGAAGCCAACAAAGTAGTGCCACACCTAAAATAGTTCTCTTAAAGGTGAACGGTTACATACAATGGTTTTCTTAAAGGTAGATGGATACATACACTACAGTCACTTCCACCAATGCTGTCATGGACAGATGCCTCTGCAACAGGACTTGGAGGCACTGGAGAAAGAGCAAGGATTGCGAGGTTATAACTATCGGGAAAGACTGAACGGGCTGGGGCTCTTTTCTCTAGAAAAGAGAAGGCTGAGGGGTGGCCTGATAGAGGTCTTTAAAATTATGAAAGGATTTGATAGGGTAGATGTGGTATCTTGAGGTGGCCATAGATGGAGACGGACACCGGTTAACTCCGTAACATGGTTTAATCAACACTTGCACATAAAAGCTTCTGCCATGAGGCAGCAAAAACAAAGAGTACCACAGTACAGATCAGACTTAACTCAGGAGAGCAATTGCCACAGCAGCACCTGGTGGATCAGGTTACTCATAACCTCCCAGGTTACTACAGTAGATGTAGAGATGTTTCTGCTCGTGGGGGAGACCAGAACTGGGGGCCATAAATATAGATTGTCACTAATAAATCCAATGGGGAATTCAGGAGCAACTTCTTTAATCATAGAGTGGTTAGAATGTGGAACTCGCTAAAAAAAAAGACTTGCATTTATATAGCGCCTTTCACGACCACCGGACGTCTCAAAGCGCTTTACAGCCAATGAAGTACTTTTGAAGTGGAGTCATTGTTGTCATGTGGGAAACACGGCAGCCAATTTGCGCACAGCAAGCTCCCAGAAACAGCAATGTGCTAATGACCAGATAATCTGTTTTTTTTGAATGGATTGAGGGGTAAATATTGGCCAGGACACCGAGGATAACTCCCCTGCTCTTCTTCGAAATAGTGCCTTGGTATCTTTTACGTCCACCTGAGAGAGCAGGTGGCACTCCCTCAGCACTGCACTGGAAGTGTCGGCCTAGCTTTAGGTGCTCAAGCTACCACAGGGAGTGGTTGAGGCGAATAGCTTAGATACATTTAAGGGGAAGCTAGATAAACACATGAGGGAGAAAGGAATAGAAGGATATGCTGGTAGGGTGAAGTGAAGTAAGGTGGGAGGAGGCTCGTGTGGAGCACAAACACCGGCATGGACCAGTTGGCACGAATGGCCTGTTTCTGTGCTGTAAATAAATACTAACACAATGTAAATACATTGGACAAAATATGTGCCCGTCTAACGCCTGTCGGCACATTCCGGCATCTGGATGAGCCGCCAAGTGTTTTCCTGATTTTATTCATACTCAGACCCAAATTCTAGTCAAGCTGAGATGAATTGGAACTGACTTTCCCTTTAAGGAAATTGTAGCGTGTGCCCACAGCTGGCATTTGTTTTCCTGATCCATTCTGTTCCTGCATGTCTACTCTTATTCGTTTAATACTGAGCCAAAGGCTTGAAGGCCTTCCATGTACACATGCTTCTGGTGCTGGCTGGTGAGAGGGTGCGATCAATCAGCTCAGCAGCTGGCATTCAGTGCAACTCTGCATCAGTTATTGTTTAAGACAGACAGTTCTAAACCTTCAGCTGGTACCAGGGCAAACGTCTGTTCTGACAGGAAGTGCGACAGATAGGCTTGTTAATGTACACAGGCAAACATATATAAAATGCGAGATGTTCGATGGTCCTTTATGATCTCCGAATTCCCGTTCTACATAGTCTTCCTCCTCTTGGTCCTTACTGTGTGGAGATCATGGGGGTGATTTTCACTCAGAAGCCGGGAAGGAGGCGGGACTGCAACTTTCGGGGTTGTAGTCCCGCCTCCATCGAGATGCGGCCAATCCACGCAATTTTAACTTGATTGACCTTGTTGAGCCCGCCCAGCGGGCTCAGCAGGCCAATTAAGGGCCACCCGGCAACAGGTGATGTCACAGACTGAAATGTCATCTGTCAAGACGTTTTGACAGATGAATGAAATATCAGCGTTTCACAGCTGTTTGAAGCTGTCAAACACTGACAGTCTAACTTCTAACCTGAGTCCTTCTACACAGACTCAGTTAGAACTCTCACTGGCACAGAAAGCTGCAGGCTGTCACTTTTGACAGTTCGCAGCCATTCTGCTTTCTGTGCCGGTGAGATGATGGACTCCCGAAACCTAGAGGAAGGAAGGCTGAAAAGGTAAGTACAGGTAATTTAAACTTCTTTACACACTTTAGACACACCAAACACACTTACCTTTGCACTCATGCACCCATCACTCACCTGAACACCGACATCTCGACCCCTCCAAGTCCTTCAACCCGACGGCCCGACTCCTCTAACTTGGCGTGGTTTGGAGCCCTCGGAAATCCTACAGTTCAAGATTAAAAATAGGGATTAGGCTAAAAACTGCCTGTTAACTACCTGTTAACAGGCAGTTAATTGGCACTAATCCCTTCCCGCCTTGGGCAGGCGGGTCCCAGTGCGGGGCGGGTACCCTCCTCCTTTGAAACTTACATGGAGGCGGGTCGGGGACGGGATGGTGTCGGGACCCCCGAATTCGGGACTTTAGCCCCCCGCATGCCTCCAATCCCGACTCCGCGGGTCAGTTAAAATCGAGGCCCATGACGCGATGCAACGCCTCCTGTTTTAGTTTATCTCAGGATCTCAAACGCGTGAAATTCCTTCCCTCCCTCAGTGTTTCCCCTCCGCCTACAATTTAATAGACTTTTAAAGCTCAAGGTTGGAGTAAGCGCTGCGTCCCGATTTATCCCGTCTGCTCTCCTTCTCCTTGCAGCCTGAATGTTGTCCTGCGCTATTGGTCTTAAACATTCAGCTTGGATTCTCAAGTAAAGGACAATACAAAATAGCCGACCTGGAATGTATACTTTACATTTTGACTTTGGGCGACAGTGTAAAATGGGTGATATCAAATCAGGCGCCCATTATTCGCCTCTCCTAATTTTAGTTTCTATTGAAGTCAGTGAAATCAGGACAGATGTATAATGGGTGGCTGATCCAATATCACCCATTTTACACTATCGCACAAATTCAAAATTACCCCCACTAATTTTCCTGAACGCTAGCCTGACCTCAGTCTTGTAACTGAACCTCATAAATGTTATAAATCTCATCATCATCGAGAAACTACTCATGAAATAATGCTGGACAGCCAGCTGGTGGCGCTGTCCAAGGAGTATATATACTCGGGCGTGGGCCCAGCTTGCCAGGGACATTTTGTAAGACAAGGAACTAGTGAAGTACAACTAGACCTCCATGTTCTGAAACAAGTTGATTAAAGCCTTGCTTTATACTCAAACCAAGTGTGTAGTGAGTTTTATTACATCAGTAACTACACCACCTAATTACCTAAGTCCGCCTTGGCCCACTGGTAACACTCTTTCTCTTAGCATCAGAAGGTTCTGGGTTCAAATCCCACTCCAGAGAATTGAACACAAACTGAGGGAGTGCTGCACTGTCAGATGAGACCTTAAACTGAGGCCCCGTCTGCCCTCTCAGGTGGACGTAAAAGATCCCACGGCACCGTTTTGAAGAAGAGCAGGGGGAGTCCTGGCCACTGTTTATCCCTCTACTAACATTGATAAAGACAGATTAGCTGGTCAGTTATCTCACTGCTGTTTGTGGGACCTTGCTGTGTGAAAATTAGTTGCCGCATTTGCCCAAATTACAACAGTGACAACCCTTCAATAAAATGAACTTCATCAGCTGTGAAGAACATTTGGATGTCCTAAGATGTTATATAAATGAAAGCCTTTTTTCCCCTCCTTCCTCCCTCCCTCCCTCCTGTGTAGAGCAGTGCAAATGGGGGTCCATCTGCAGCATAGAAGTTTGGGGTCAACGCTGACACACCACATTACTCCTGATGACCTGTGAACTCCACAGTAATTACCACATCGCTCCTGATGACCTGTGAACTCCACAGTAATTACCACATCACTCCTGATGACCTGTGAGCTCCACAATAATTACCACATCACTCCTGATGACCTGTGAACTCCACAGTAATTACCACATCACTCCTGGTGACCTGTGAACTCCACAATAATTACCACATCACTCCTGATGACCTGTGAACTCCACAATAATTACCACATCACTCCTGATGACCTGTAAACGCTACAATAATTACCACATCACTCCTGATGACCTGTGAACTCCACAATAATTGCTGTCATTTTGTCCTGATGCCAAGACCTCCCTTTGTCTCTCGTCTCTGGGACTCTCACGCTAGATCTTTTGCTACGCGATACTGATAAATTAATTGAACCAGGTTAAGTGATAAAAATCCATAATTGCCCCACCTTTTTGTTGTTGGTCAGCAATTCACAAGTACCTTTACAGAAAGATTAAACAACGCATGGGATAGGGTTACGAGCTTGGTAACGTCATAAACCTCGAGATTAAAGCTGGTGCAGTTTAATACTCATCCAATTTCAGGAACTATTGAGTAAACTGTCAATTAGTAGGTCTTGCACATACAATGCTGTTTGGTGTTCAGTTACATTGCTTACGCACAAAATTAAAAAGAACTATGGCTTAGAAATTGAATGGCAATTGCACGCTCGCTCTCCAGGCGTGAAACCGACACCTAAGAGGTCAATATGGCAGGCAGTAGAACGCGCTCGCCATATTGCATTGGGCGCCACCCGCCATATTGCATTGGGCGCCACCCGCCATATTGCATTGGGCACCACCCGCCATATTGCATTGGGCGCCACCCGCCATATTGCATTGGGCGCCACCCGCCATATTGCATTGGGCGCCACCTGCCATATTGCATTGGGTGCTACCTGCCATATTGCATTGGGCGCCACCCGCCATATTGCATTGGGCGCCACCCGCCATATTGCATTGGGTGCTGCCTGCCATATTGCATTGGGCGCCACCCGCCATATTGCATTGGGTGCTACCCGCCATATTGCATTGGGCACCACCCGCCATATTGCATTGGGTGCTACCCGCCATATTGCATTGGGCGCCACCCGCCATATTGCATTGGGTGCTGCCTGCCATATTGCATTGGGCGCCACCCACCATATTGCATTGGGTGCTACCCGCCATATTGCATTGGGCGCCACCCGCCATATTGCATTGGGCGCCACCCACCATACTGGATTGGGCGCCACCCACCAGTAGGCATCCTGGGCTCAGGCCAGAAGGATGTAAAAATCAAATTATAATATTTAAACAAGGTCCTATGCTAGTTGTAGGACACTCTTGTGAAATTGGTCTTCCCCAGCGCCAGACCCGCTACGTGATAAACTCACCCAGAAAATTATGGCACTAACAGGCAGCAAGGATCCTACAGGAGTGCCAGTTACAAAGCTCAACCCCTCCATACAAGTTAGTGGCTGGATTGTGTTTTTTGGCTGCTGGTTAACTTCCGGGCCTTGTCGTGGCTATTTTCTTCGTGCTAGTGCTGAACTGCTTAACCCGCCTTGGTTGGAAATATTTTACTTTACTCAATGGTGGTCTGGTAGGTCTGCCTTTGGGGCTCCAGGAGGAGGAGGAGGAACAGGAGCAGCATCGGCCACCAGTGCCCCCTAGCTGCCAGAGCTCTTAGAGCTTATACAAGGGCGTGTCACCTGAGCCTTCCCTTCCCTCCCCTCCCCAACACACCAACAGTCCCAACACCCTTATAACTACTGTCCTCACAACCACCCTCTGATTGCCTTCTTGCAGTCCAGTCTCATGGGCCTTGCCCTCTCTTGACTACAAATATGAACACTAGCACCAAATCCAGAAAAAAAATCTATCCAACCACTACTCAATTCTACCTGTATCTAATAGTTAACAGAAATAAGTAAGAAACACCCTTGTACAAGGTCAATCTTAATCTCTGACAATGAGCCTTGGAGTGAATATCGGCAGTCTACTTTGTTAAGGTAGAATTATTTTGTTTACTTAATCCACTCTAAGTGGAAGGGGATTTATTGAAGCTCTCAAGCTCGCTGTGAAATATGAAACATGGGTTCATAAGTATAGTGGAATTTTGTTACATTTAATAGTTGATCTCAGACAAAAATGTTGAACGTTAACTAAATCCACATAAATCGGCCAGTGCGCACAACAGGTAAGTCATGTGAGCCTGAAGCCACTGTAAGGCCATAAAAATTGCAAACCAGGCACTGAGGTTTATTTCTAGAGGAATAGAATTGAAAAGCAGAGCAGTTATGTTAAACTTGTATCGTACCTTGGTTGGACCACACTTAGAGCACTGTGCATAGTTCTGGTCTCCATATTATGAAAAGTGACATAATAAAACTCACTACGCACTTGGTTCGAGTATAAAGCAAGGCTTTAATCAACTTGTTTCAGAACATGGAGGTCTAGTTGTACTTCACTAGTTCCTTGTCTTACAAAATGTCCCTGGGCAAGCTGGGGCCCACGCCCGAGTATTTATACTCCTTGGACGGCGCCAACAGCTGGCCGTCCAGCGTTATTTCATGAGTCGTTCCTTCATGATGATGAGATTTATAACAAAAAGGATATAGAGGTACTGGAGAAGGTGCAAAACAGATTTACAAGGATGATACCAGAATTGAGAGATCATAACGGCAGCACGGTGGCATAGTGGTTAGCACTGTTGCCTCACAGCGCCAGGGACCCGGGTTCGAATCCGGCCTCGGGTGACTGTCTGTGTGGAGTTTGCACATTCTCCCCGTGTTTGCGTGGGTTTTCTCCGGGTGCTCCGGTTTCCTCCCACAGTCCAAAGATGTGCGGGGTTAGGTTGATTGGCCATGATAAAAAAAATTGACCCTTAGTGTTAGGGGGATTAAATACGTGGGGTTACGGGGATAGGGTGGGATATGTGTTGGTGTAGGGGTTATGGGGATCGGGTGGGATATGTGTCGGTGCAGGCTCGATGGGCCGAAATGGCCTCTATCTGTACTGTGAGGTTTCTGTGATTTCTGTGATTCTGTGATAACTATCAGGAAAGGCTGAACAGGCTGGGGCTCTTTTCTCTTGAAAAGAGAAGGCTGAGGAGTGACCTGACAGAGGTCTTCAAGATTATGAAGGGGTTTGAAAGGATAGACGTAGAGAAGATGTTTCCACTTGTGGGAGTGTCCAAAACTAGGGACCATAAATGTAAGATAGTTACCAGCCAATCCAAGGAATTCAGGAGAAACTTCTTTACCCAGAGAATGGTTAGAATGTAGAACTCGCTACCACAAGGAGTTGTTGAGGCAAATAATATAGTTGCATTTAAAGGGAAGCTAGATAAGTACATGGGGGAGAAAGGATATGCTGATAGGGTGAGATGAAGAGGGGTGGGAGGAGGCTCGTCTGGAGCATGAACACCAGCATGGACCAGTTGGGCCGAATGGCCTGTTTCTGGGCTGTAAATCCTGCGTAATATTTGGTCCTGCCCTCAATCATTGTCCACATGGGAAGCCCGGGAAAATATTCTCCTCCCTAATCCAGGAACCGATGAATGCCAGTTATAGTATTCATACCCCAGCGGGGTCCAGCTAAGTTAATACAAGCTGCACGTCAACCCTGGTCTGTGTGGGCGAGCTAATTGTTGGGGTAAACCCACTGAAGCAGTGGGGAGCTGGGTTGATGACTGGAGGCGACTGTACACAGGGGAAGAAAAGCCACTGCAGACATCGCACAGGCACAGGACAATATTTGTAGGTTAACTGCAGCTGGTGAATATTTACAAAGGCAGAGGCTACGACTAAAAAAATTTATGTCCATTACGAGCTTTATGAAATGGTATTAGCCAGCCAATAAAGGCAGACGTTAAGCTCAGCTTTGTGAGCCAAACTAGCAGATTCTTTAAAAAAATGCTTGGCACCCTACCCTGACTCTGGGCCTGAACCTTCTTCATTTTGCACCAGTTCTATCAGTTCTGCCATCAGTAACTCAGGCCAAGGCTTATTTCAGTACTTCATCCCAACTTCCCACTAAACTCCCACTGATTCCACCCTCTTCCCACAGGATTGCCAAGGGTCATTCCCTCCTCCCGCTATGTTGAGAGGGATTACTCCCTCCTTACGGTAACTATGGAACTATACACAGAGCCTCATTCGAGTCAGGAGGTTTATGGGACAAGGAATCTGCCTCTTTCAGATCTGCAGTGTATGTTTTTTTTTCTTGAATGTTTATCCAAATATGTCACAGTATCCTAACTGATTCCAACACAGAATTCAATACTTTTGATTGTTTCATCTATTTTAGCAGTTGTCTTTACAGTGACTGGCCACAGTATAAATATCAATCTAAAACTGTAGACAGGCCAAAGCCCTCCTAATTCATGCCCTGGGAATGGTGCCAGTGAGTGATAATGAATGGTGTTTTATGGAAGGAAACATAAGCCGATAACAGAAGCCAGCATTCTGGGCAAACTCCATCCTTCCGAAATATAAACTGTGCTTTTTTTGTTGTCTATTGGATCATTAACAAGACAAACAATTGCCTTCTTTGAATGAGAACTGTTCAAAACACCCAAGTACCCATTGGCATCTGTCTAGCATGGGTTTACTGAGCACTGGTACCAAAACAAGCTCCAGAACAGATTCCTCACTCTCCACTTCAAATGCCCTCTGACCAGCGTCTCCCGTTTCATCTCCCTACATTTTCTGTGAACCTTCCTTTCCTTTACTTAACGTTCCTTCCTCGTGTTTTTTTTTGACCAGTCACTGCATGTGATTGGTGCTTCATTAATCTGCTGGCTCTCTGCTGCATGCTATCTATCCCCCTCCAATATCCTCACATTTTCTTAGGGACAGGTTAATCTCACACTGGAAAGGTTAGTCGAGCTGTGGCAATTCTGTCCTCTTTCATGTAATAACTTTCTCAAACTCATATGCAGTTGCCAGATGTTCGGTGTCAGCTGTAACACACGGGTAGCACTCTTGCCTCTGAGTTCGAAGGTCATGGGTTCACAGTCCCACTCTGGAGACTCGAGCACGTAATCTAGACTGGCACTCAGGTGTAGTACTAAGGGAGCGCAGCACTGTCGGATTAAATGTTAAGCCGAGGCCTCGTCTGCCCTCTTAGGTGGGTGTAAGAGATCCCATGGTACTGTGCAAAGAAGAGCAGGGGAGTTCTCCCACTGTCCTGGCCAATATTTATCCCTCAACCAACACCTAAGACAGATTATGGTAGCAAAATACTGCGGATGCTGGAAATCTGAAATAACAACAGAAAAAGCTGGAAAAACTCAGCAGGCCAGGCAACATCTGTGGAGAGAGAAACAGAGTTAACGTTTCAGGTCGAAACCCTTCGTCAGAACTGAGAAAAAAAAGCAGGCAATGAAACAGATGAGAAAGCAAGTTGGGGGCTGGGAAATGGGGGAGGAAAGGGAAGGTCTGTGAGAAGTGAAGAGACAGTAAGAGATATTCAAGGCAAGACGAGATGGTAATAGGACAGATTAAGAAACAAAAGTTGGCTCTGGATGAAGTGTGAAATGCGCTAACAGAATGAAAGACAGCTGAAGTGCAGTCGCTGTAAAATACCATTCATTATCACTGATTGGCACAATTCCCAGGGCATGAATTAGGAGAGCTTTGGCCCATCCCATGTGGGAGAGAAAAAAAAGAGAAAAGGCACAAACCAAAAGTGTGGATAAAAAATATATAAAAATGTAATGGGGGCCGAGGTTATGATCTGAAATTGTTGAACTCGATATTGAGTCCGGAAGGCTGTAAAGCGCCTAATCGAAAGATGAGGTGCTGTTCCTCGAGCTTACGCTGAGCTTCCATGGAACAATGCAAGAGGCCGAGGGCGGTGAGGTCCGAGTGGGAATGGGGCGGTGAATTAAAGTGACAGGCCATCGGGAGCTCGGGGTCACCCTTACGGACTGAACGGAGGTGTTCCGCAAAGCGGTCACCCAATCTGCGTTTGGTCTCCCCAATAAGACAGATTATCTGGTTATTTATTTCATTGCTGTTTGTGGGACATTGCTGAATGTAAATTGGCTGCCGCATTTCTTTCTTTCCGTCAGTATACAGGACCTCCCCTCCACCGCCCCCCCCCCCGCCGTCGGTATACAGGACACACACACCAAGGCTGCGACACGCACTGGTTAATAAGATTTAATTTCAAATGTTGGCAAATTGTTGATGTAAAACACAACGGCCCAGTAATTCGGGTCCCAACACGTGAGTACGCACGGGGTACTCACGCGTGGACCCGATGGAAGTGCTGGTTTCTTGCATGCACAGCGCATGCGCGGGAAAACGGCACTTCCGGTCCCCTGAAAGCAGGGGTTAAGAGGTGAAACACGTGCGACGTATGAGGCAGCGCGTGCGCGTTGAACTTCCTTTTTTTTGACAGGTTTGACCGTGTGTGAAGGCCTCCACTTTTTACACATTAAGAAAGCAGACGTAAGGACTTCATTTTAACAGGTAAGTGGTCTATTCATTAAAATTAGAACATTTTTTCCACAGGTTTATTATTTTTAAATACTTTACAGTAAGGTAAGTGTATTTTTAGCTCTGATTTTTTATAAAATTATTTTTTTCAAACATTTAAATTATTGTTTAAAATGGTTATTTAATGTTATTTATTGTTGATTTAAATAGTGTGATTTAAAAAAATTTTTATTTCAAGTTTAAGTACTGTTTTGGGCGCCCGGAGTTTTCATGAGTTTGACAGGTCTTATGTCAAACTTATGAATGTACCTTTCCCTCCTCCGATTGGTTGCCCAGTGCTCACGTGATCCCAGCCGACGCATCGCACTAACTACGCCGCTGGATCACGCAAGCACAGCGCGCCGGGAGCTGAACCGGGCCACAGACAGGAAATCCACGCAGGCCCAGGCTTCAACTGTCGGTGCGCTAGGTAAGTGTAGGTCGGGGGCTTGCACCCGCGGGAAGCCCCCGACCCGAATTTCTGGGCCATTGTTGGCATTAGCCGTGCTAGCAATGGCTCCGTGGGCAGCACTCTGGCCTCTGAGTCAGAAAGGTCGTGGGTTCAAGTCTCACTCCAGGGACTTGAGCAAAAATCCAGGCTGACGCTCCCAGTGCAGTGCTGAGGGAGTGCCGCACTGTCGGAGGTGCCGTCTTTCAGATGAGACGTTAAAGCGTGGCCCCGTCTGCTCTCTCAGGGCGACGTAAAAGATCCCGCGGCACTCTTTCAATGAAAAGCAGCAGCCTTATCCCTGGTGTCTCGGCCAAGATTTATCTCTCAATCAACATCACTAAAACTGATTATCTGATCATTATCACATTGCTGTTTCTGGGAGCTTGCTGTGCACAAATTGGCTGTCGCGTTTCCTACATTGCAACAGTGACTGACATGAATCAACTGAGCGGCCTACGGGTGGCGCTGTCCAGGGAGAGTATAAATACTCGGGCACGGGCCCAGCTTGCGCAGGACATTCTTAACAGGAACTAGTGAAGGACACAACTAGACCTCCATGTTGTAAAACAGTTGATTAAAGCTTTGTTTAACACTTAGACCAAGTGCCTAGTAGTTTTCTTACGTCAGTGACTGCACTTCAAAAAGTACTTCATTGACTGTAAAGTGCTTTGGGATGTCTGGTGGTCGTGAAAGGCGCTATAGAAATGCAAGTCTTTCTTTTTAGGAGCATCTTTGTTGGAGGGAAGCTCTCCCAGCTGTGACTAACACGGTCTATGAGTCACCACTAAAGGAGCATCCAAGGATGTACTCTCCATCAATCATACCCTTTGCACCAGCGTTGAGTGTGACTGCAAAATTTCAACCATCTTAAAGACAAGTGGCCAGGAATGGCCTCCTGTAACGTTTATTCACAGGTTGCTCGCTCGCTGATGTCCGCTGGAGATTTTAAACGGAAAGTAAATCCAGAGGCTTCTGACTGAAACTCCACATTGAGTGGAGTCTCTGACTCCAGCCCCCACGTGCCCACTGAGTCCAAGGCGGCAAGTTAAAGGAATCAAACGGAAAATGTGCAAGCAATTTCATTTAAAAATAAATAAATTACACTTGGACCACACAGTACAAACTCTGAACTCTATTTCCGTCTGGTTACGATGACTCAGTGTTTAGTCAGAGTCTCCATGTTTCAAACTTTGATTTTTCGCTCCCTTTCACCAAAACTATGTCGAAGAGACGATTTTTTCCAAGGACGCGACTGCCGTCAGCAGCATAAAGTAATAAAAACAGAAAATGCTGGAGATACTCAGCAGGCCAGGCAGCATCTGTGGAGAGAGAAACAGAGTTAACGTTTCGGGCCGATGACCTTTCGTCAGAACTGGAAAAAAGCTGGAAATGGAGCAGGTTTTTAAGCAAGTGTAGGGGCTGGGAAAGGGGGGAGGGGAGGAAAGAACAAAAGGGAAGGTCTGTGATAGGATGGAAGGCAGGAGAGAGTAAGAAACATTAAGAGATATTCAAGGCAAGAGGAGGTGGTTAAGAAACAAAGGATGGCTCTCGATGAAGTGTAAATTGCGCTGGCAGAATGAAACGACATAAAGTAGTTGCGCCCGCGCGGTCCCTTGGTTGTCCGCGCCGGATTTCGAAGGCAGCGGTCGCTCTGATAAATTAACGTGGTTTGCTCGCGGAATAAGTCTTCTTTGTAATTATTAGAAGTAAAGATACTCGCGGTTTCCAGTCGTTTCTAACGGGTTTCTGGTCGGCGATGTGGTAAATTTGACGGTGGGTCGGGCTGGGCTCCGGGTTCCTCGCGTGTAGCTGGTGAGCTTGAGAAGCGAATGCTCCCGGAGTCTCTCAACAATCAGCCTCCACCGAGCCTTAAATTCAATTAATAATAGGCCTGGCTGATGGCGGTTTAACGTTAAATATTACCAACAATAGGGAGGGGGGGTGGGGAAATAACTTGCTGCTGCTGAACTGAGCCGAGAGAGAAAGTTAAAATTAAAATTTGAATTGGTGTTTCTATCGGCTTATGTTGAATTGGTATTTCTATCGGATTAATGAAAGTTGACACTTATGTGCAGACTGCTTCCGGGCAGCTTCCGTTCGTTGGCAGCAGTCACTCTGTTTTATTCAATATGCCTCCTGGCTCGGGAGCCTCGTCCGAATAATTGGAATATGGTGAGGAGCTGCCAGGACTTCCCAATGTCCATGTCCCTGGCCGATGTGATCCTGTGCCCACAACATGCGTTCTAATAAAAGAGCCCCTTAAACCTGCTTCTGGTCAGTCAGTTGTAATACACCTGGGCACCATAGGGCCCAATTCTGGTCCCACTGCTGAACTCGTGGCTCTGGAGTGATGCAAGCTTGTTGCTCATCCCAGTCACAGCCCATCATCCGTGTCCTTGCTGACCTACATTGGCTCCCAGTCCCCCAAATGTCTGAAATTTAAATTCTCATCCTCATGTATAAATCCCCACACCCCTCTCTTTCTTTGTGACCTCCTCCAGCCCTACAAGGCCCTGCCGAATTGTCCAGTATGCCTCACCGCCTCCTGCCTTCAACCTATCATTGGTGACTATGCCTACAGCCACCTGGGCTCCACATGCTGGGGTTCCCTCGCGACCCCCCACCCCCACCTCCCCAGCCCCCACAAACGCCTCCACCTCTCCACCTCCCTCTACTCCTTTAAGGCCCAAGTTATAACTCAGCTTTTTGACCAAGTTTTTTGCTCACCCTTCCGAATATCTCCTTCTTTGGCTGGGCATCCATTTTTTTTGGGTTATGCTTCTGTGAAGAGTCTGGGGGCATGTTTTCTACATTAAACCCTCTATATAAAGGCAAGGTGTTGTTATACGGGTGAGCTACTCCTCAGTCTCTGTCAGAGCCTTGAGTGGACAACCCATACATTTTCCACCTCTTTTTGAGGAAGCAGCCAATATTGGGCTTTCTCTAGTAATTAAGAACATAAGAACATAAGAAACAGGAGCAGGAGTAGGCCATTCAGCCCCTCGAGCCTGCTCCGCCATTCAATAAGATCATGGCTGACCCAATCTTGTCCTCAACACCACTTTCCCGCACTCTCCCCATACCCCTCGACTCCCCTGTAGTTCAAATGTCTGTCAATCTCCGCCTTGAATATATTCACTGACTCCGCCTCCGCAGCTCTCTGGGGAAGAGAATTCCAAAGATTCACGACCCTCTGAGAGAAGAAATTCCTTCTCATCTCCGTCTTAAATGGGCGACCCCTTATTCTGAAGCTATGCCCCCTCGTTCTAGATACCCCCACGAGGGGAAACATCCACTCAGCATCCACCCTGTCAATCCCCCTCAGAATTTTATATGTTTCAATAAGACCAACTCTCATTCTTCTAAACTCCAATGAGTATAGGCCCAACCTGCTCAACCTTTCGTCATATGTCAACCCCTTCATCCCAGGAATCAACCTCGTGAACCTTCTCTGCACCGCCTCCAATGCAAGTATATCCTTCCTTAAATATGGAGACCAAAACTGTACGCAGTACTCCAGGTGCGGTCTCACCAGCGCCCTGTAAAGTTGCATCAAAATTTCCCTACTTTTATACTCCATACCCCTTGCAATAAAGGCCAACATTCCATCAGCCTTCCTAATTACTTGCTGTACCTGCATGCTAACTTTTTGTGTTTCATGTAGTAGGACCCCCAGATCCCTTTGTACCGCAGCATTTTGTAGCCTCACTCCATTTAAATAATAATTTGGCAGAGATTAATAATTTGGTACATTGGCAATCACAAGATTGTTGAACTTTATCAGTCTGCCACTCCATGTTGCTGGGCCCTACAGTCTGTGACTAGCTAAGGTTCATTAACTGTGGATAGAGGCTGGTTGTTTAATTCCTAGCATAGACCATGCGTAAAATCATTCTGCTTAATTACATGCCACAGTAAAGCTTTTTTATCTTGTTTGAATATTGCATTTTATCCAAACATTTTCCCAAGTCTATGATCCGTGTCCCGTGCAGCGCAAAATAATCTCAGTGTTAGGTCTGGGAAACTCGAATCCAAATTTCAAAGGAGCACCCCCGTGGGAATCAGCAATACCAAACTGGTTCGTCAATTAGTCCTCAAACTACTTTGCCTCAGCTTGCGAAACTCAACACAAGTCATTTCTCTCCAAAAACACAGAGCCAGAAGGACGCATTTGTTGTCGCAGGCTGCACAGAACTAGTTGCAGAGCTGGGAATAACCTTAGGGACTGAGCTGTCACTGTTGTGTGCTTTGAAATCCAGCAACTCTTGCCGTGTTTGTGCTTTCCTCTGCTCCTTCGACAGTTGTAAATACCGAATTAGTCTCAAGCAAATCGGGAAAATTAGGCAATGTTTTTTTATCCCAACTCAGATTACCAGACATGGTATTTGACCGAGGCCACGTTGGCATTTGCCTCTCAGCTCCAGAGTGTTATCTCTAAGCTATTAAATTTGTGGCACAATTTTTCAGAAACACTTTCTGGGCAGCACAGATTGCTACTGGTTTATAATTTACTCATTTATGCTGTTCCTTGCCATATAACATACCTTGGCAGGAGTTCATCGGATCATTGCTTCTTTCCCTCGGTCAGGTATAAAGACCGTTTAATTTGTAATGAAGCTGAATCTTTGTAAATGTAATATTGGTTTGCCAAGAAATGTTGTGGTCGGATCAGTAGCCGATGGGCTTGGATCAAGGTTGCGTTTATTTAAGTGTCAGGTGTGCTGTTATAGGGGGCAGCTGAATACTGTAGAAAGAAAAAGCTCCATTTCTATAGCGCCTTTCATTTCCTCAGGACATCTCAAAGCACTTTATAGTCAATGATATGGTTTTGAAGTGTAATCACCGCTGTAATGTAGGAAACGCGGCAGGCAATTTCCGCACAGCAAGCTCCCACAAACAGCAATTAAATAAATGACCAGATAATGGCCTAGAAATTCAGTATAGCCACTTTTGGGGCGGTAAAGTCGGGCGGCCGCTAAAGTTTGCGCCCGGCGCAAAGTCGAGCCCCCTTCGCCGATATTCAGTTGCATCGCCCTAAGAGGTTGCTGCTGCGCTAAAACAGGCGATGCACGACTATCATTAGGCGCTAAGCCGGCAGCCCGGGGCGCTAACACCGGAAGTTGGGCGCAGGGCAGGTGCGGCGAGCTGCTGATTGCCGGCAGACACTCTGGCTCCGGTGAGCTCTTAAAGGGGGAGGGTGGATTTGTTTTTTTGAAAGGCCGAGACTAGTGTATTTGTGTTTTTGGGGAGGGCTTCTCTCCATCAGTTTGTTATGTGGTACCGGTCTCCTGCTCCTCCTCCTCCTCCCTCCTCCTCCCTCCTCTTCCTCCTCCCTCCTCCTCCTCCTCCTCCTCCTCCCCCCCCCAAAGAAGGAGTGTTGCAAAACGGCTGCCTTTTCTACTGCAGGAGTGCCCTTTAATTTGCGCTCCCCGCAGCCTGCATCGGCTGAGCACCGTTCGACTCAACAGTCGCTAGGGCCGCCAGGTGCACAATGGGGCGGCGCGAGTGAAGTTCCGGTTCCGGGCGCACAAAGGGCGTTGCACGACGAAATGACATCATGATCTGCGCGCGCAGATGAGCGCGCGCAATGACTTTGCACCGGCGCTAAATGTCTACTGAAGTTGGGGCGAGGCGCAGATCGCGCTGCGCCCGGGCGCTAAGCGCCTAGCGCTCGAGATCTACTCCTCCTAAGGCGCTAATGGCTGGCGCAGCCAACTGAATTTCTAGGCCAATCTGTTTTAGTGATGCTGGCTGAGGGATAAATATTGGCCGGGACTGCCTGCTCTTCTTCTAATAGTACCATGGGATCTTTTCCGTCTACCGTCTTCCGTTTAACGTCTCTTCCAAAGTACAGCACCTCTGGCAGTGCAGCACTCCCTCAGCACTGCACTAGAGTGTCAGCCTGGATTTATGCACTCAAGACTCTGGAGTAGGACTTGAACCCACAACCTTCTGACTTAGAGGCAAAAGTACTACTATTGAGCCAGGGCTGACACTGAATACACATAAGGGAGCTAAATCAGAAGGAGAGTCATTTTTGTGTCCCTTAAATTTAGCTTAGAGGCAAAAGTGAGCGTACGAAACAACATCCTGAATAAGCTCACTAACACAAGATGGGGAACAAGCCCGAAAACATTGCGAACCAGTGCACTTGCTCTTTGCTATTCCACTGCCGAATACGCCTGCCCTGCATGGGAAAGGTCTACTCATGCCAAGAAGATGGATGCCGTTCTGAATGCAAGCTGCCGATTTATCACAGGTTGCTTAAAACCAACCAACACCAACAGCCTATATATCCTGGTGGGTATCGCTCCCCCTGATATAAGAAGAATGGTAGCCAGCAAGAAAGAGCGATTCCGTCAAACATCAGATGAGAGACACCCTCTGCATTGTCATACACCTACACCCAGCCACCTAAAGTCAAGGAAGAGCTTCATGAACAGTGTTGTTCCATTACAATCAACCTCATCTGAAGCCCGCATCGCCTTGTGGAAAGACCGGCCCGCCAGTCTTGAACAACCCCCAGCGATGGAAATTTAACTTGATGAAAGCCTTCCCCCAGGAGCTAATTGCAACTGGGCAACCTGGAAGTGCCTTAACAGACTTAGGACCGGCGTAGGTTGCTCAAAGGTGTCACTAAGCAAATGGGGATATTCAAGCAGCCCGACAACTTGTGAATGTGGAACTGAGGCACAGACTATGCAACATCTCCTGCAATGCCCATCGTTAGAGGAACCCTGCACTGTTGCAGATCTTGCTGAATCCAACAACAAGGCGCAAAAATGTGTCCAGTTCTGGCTGGGCTATGTATAGACTGTCCGTGGACACGATAAGAAGAAGAAGCTTAGAGTAACAATTCAAGCAGGAACAAGTTAGTTGACATTTACAGCTATAGGACATCCATGGCCCAGCGAGATGAGAAGAGCTGGGCGACCAAAAATAAAGACAAAATAGACCAATATTGCATTACTTGTCAGTCAGGCTGTTTGATCACTTATTCTGCAAATTTCTCTCCATGATATATTTGCAAAATGGTGCTGGAATTCGGATGGGCAGACAGCAGTTGTAAGTTGGGAGAGGGGAGAGCAGTTTTAGGTTGGGAGAGATGGTAACAGCTGTGTGTTGAGAGGGCAGGTAGTGAAAGTTGGGAAAACAACAACATCTTCCATTTATATAGCGCCTTTAACGTAGTAAAACGTCCCAAGACGCTGCACAGGAGCGTTACCACAAAAAAAAATTTGACTCCGAGCCACGTAAAGAGATACAGGAAACTTTCTGGTATCCGGCACTGACGGGACCGAGCTGTTGCCGTCCCATCAAAACTGCCGTACAAACCAGCGCTAATGTTGAAGCATACGGAGCTTTTCAGCTCCGTATAAATCAACAAACCCTGTTGCTTAGCAACAGCTTCAAAACAGTCCGCGCAGCTTAAAAGCGTCTCTGTAGCTAAGCAACAGCTTCAGCTAGACCTTGCAGAGCCTGACTGGAAAAAAAAAAGCAACGAGAAGTAAAAAAACTTATAGGAAACGGCTCCTGAATTTTGCCGGTAAATAGAGCTTTCCGGACTCCGGTTAAACGAAAGTTTCCTCTATTAGGACAGGTGACCAAAAGCTTGGTCACTGGGGAAGGTTTTAAGGAGCAGCTTCAAGGAGGAGAGGAGCTTAGGGCCGAGGCAGCTGAAGGCGCAGCTGTCAATCGTGGACCGATGAAAATCGGGGATGCGCAAGAGGCCAGAATTGGAGGAGCGCAGCGATCTTGGAGGGTTGGAGGCAGTTACAGAGATAGGGAGGGATGAGGCCATGGAGGGATTTGTAAAGAAGAATGAGAATTATAAAATCAAGGTATTACCGGACTGGGAGCCAATGTAGTCAGCAGGGGGGTTGGGTGAATGGGACTTGGTGCGAGTTCGGATAAGGGCAACTGAGTTTTGGATGTGCTCAAGTTTTTGAAGGGTGCAAGATGGGAGGCCGGCCAAGAGACCACTGGTGTAGTCGAGTCTAGGGGTAACAAAGGCATGCATGAGGTAGCATATGGAGGCTGGAAGGGCAGAGAGCAGTAGGAGGTTCACCTTCCTATGCAACTGGATCCTGGACTTCCTGACGGGCAGACCCCAGGTGGTGAAAATAGGCAGTAATAACTCCTCAACATTGATCCTTAACACGGGAGCTCCCCAGGGTTGTGTGCTCAGCCCCCTTCTGTACTCCCTGTTTACTCACGATTGCGTGGCCACGCACAACTCCAACTCCATCATCAAGTTTGCTGATGACACTACCGTTGTAGGCCTGATCACAGATGGTGACGAGACAGGCTACAGGAAGGAGGTAAGAGCCCTAGCAGAATGGTGCAAGTACAACAACCTCTCCCTCAACATCAGCAAAACAACGGAGATGATCGTGGACTACAGGAAGTGGCAGGGGGAGGGACAGACCCCAATCTACATCGAAGGGGCTGAGGTGGAGAGGGTCAGCAGCTTCAAATTCCTGGGTGTATTCATTACGGAGGACTTAACGTGGTCCCATCACATCGATGTCGTAACCAAGAAGGCATGCCAATGCCTGTTCTTCCTCAGGAGACTGAAGAAATTTGGAATGGCCCCCAGATTCTCACCAACTTCTACCGGTGCACCATCGAGAGTATCCTGTCCGGCTGCATCACTACCTGGTATGGCAACTGCACCGCCATAGACCGCAAGGCTCTACAGATGGTGGTGAAAACTGCACAACATACTATAGGAATTAAACTACCTGCTGTGCAGAATATCTACCCCGAGAGGTGCCGGGGGAAGGCCCTGAGAATCATCAAAGACGCGAGCCACCCCAGCCACAACCTCTTCACCCTGCTCCCGTCCGGTAAGAGATACCGAAGTATACGGTCTCGTACCAGCAGGTTTCGAAACAGCTTCTACCCCCAGGCCATAAGACTCATGAACGAATAATTTATTATTATTTATTACTGTTGTTTTATTTATTATTACTGTATTTTTATTAGTATTTCTATCATTGCTATGCCATATTTATTCCAATGTTGGGAGGACTCGTAAAAATCAACATTTCATTGTGCAGTACATATGTCTGCTGCATATATGACAAATAAAATTGAATTGAATTGAGGTTAAGAGATCAAGGCCATGAATTATTTGAGGAGGCGGCTTGGAGTCGGGTTGGCTGGTGAGCGGGATCCGGACCCACTGCCGGCTGCAGCCGCTGCCAAAAAAAAATGTCCCCACCCGACCCACCACCGAACGCGCTCGCTGACCCCCCAAAAAATTCCTCCCTTCATGGCAGCCCCAGTCTCTCATAAAGTGACATTCACTTCTCATGCATCGCACAGTTAGTGGGCAAACTGCTGAAAACACATTGGATGCATTAGAATTTAATTCAAATGCTTTCCTGTATTTTGCTGTCACTTGACATATCGCTATAGCTTTAAAAATATTAGAATAAGTGGCTGGAGACATTAAAATCCCAGTTAGATTTTAATGCTTTTGCAGCAAATGATTTCACAAGAATTGGAAAGCTGGCCAACTCGAGGGAGGTGCCACCTTAAAACTTGGTGTCAATCCATTCACCATCTGTGATAGTACTTTGTTAGCAATCTGACTGCCAAAACAAACAATCTTCTTGTAACAACAGGCTGATAACGATACCGTATATTTGAAAAATACCACAGATTGAAAGACCTAGGGGGAGAAATTCGGTATCGCCCTGTTTGGGGCGCTAAATTTGAAAGCTGGAAAAATTAGTGCCAGGCGCTAATCATTCTCAGCTTTCTCTATATAGGGTGCTAGCGCTCCAGGAAGGAAGTGGAGTGCTAAATCAAGCGCTACCACTTCACTTCTGGTGCGCTAAGCCACGCAGAGGGGCGGTAGAGGTGCAGCGTTGCACAATGTCCCGTGCAGCGCTGCCGAGGTCCGAGGCTCCGTCCTTCCCTTAAAGGGACAGACCATCGTTGCAGGCTCTGCATTTCAACGATGTCCCTCGTCGCCGACGTCAGCCGGGATCCTCGAGGATCAGCCCCAAGCACTCTAACAGAATGCAGGGCTGGTCAGTCGCAGCAGTTAAACATTTTCAAACGGCAACCTAAGGGATGGAAACAATTTTTCCTGCAGACCAGTGGCCTTACCTTTAATTACTGCTCCCAAAGCGCCCGGCCTCCCAAACAACGCCTCCTGCAGCTGTCGGTGTCATCGCCCGGCGATGCTGCAGGGGGTGGAACCGAATTTCAGGTCTGGGGCGTGACCAGGGCGCTGTGCAGCCAGATGACATCACAATCTCTGGGCGCAGGAGATCATGGCGCTAGGGGGTTACCGCTGTCGCAAACCGCCAGGTGAATTTCGCGGGCGGCGGTAACATCGCCGCGCCCGTGCGGTAAGTTGCTAGCGCCCCATTATCGCCCGCCCCGGAGGCACTAACGGGAGGCGCTAAAGTACCGAATTTCTCCCTCCTAGTCTATCATGTTAAAATGAAATAAAGCAATCCACTCCTTGAAGTTTGACTTTGAGCATTGAGCCATCCATCTACAGTGACCTGAGTCGACGAGCGGGTCTGGGCCATGGAATTCTCGCAGTCTCATCCTGTCCATATTTCCTAGACAGCTGAATCTGAAATTGTTTCATGTAAATTAACATGACTCCTTATTGAAAACAGATGTTGCCAGCGTGTCATCTGAAACTAGCAATGCGTCAGAAACTGTACAGTTTTAGTCTCTTTATCACATACAGTCCTGTCATATATAAAAGGGCAAAGTTTCGAATAATTCATTTTTTCCATCTCCACCCCTTCCCCCTTGAAGATAATGACTTAAACTGGAATATTGAATACAGTTCCACAGCTGTTAGCTGGCCCAGTTTAACAGTGTTGTAAGGTGTTTGGTTTCCTCGTCCTTACAAGGGTTCTTTGACTCTGGGTTTTACAGGAACAAAATGGTAGATGACACAAAGGTTTAGGTTCAACCCAAAACTGTAATTTTATTAAAACCAACAAAACACAGACAAAAACCTGTTGAGATTTGGTTGTAACTTACAATCACCCATACGGCCGGTCGTTACCGTTGTGGATTGTAGGCCTGGATCAGAGATGACCTGTCTCCGTCCTTCTTTATCTGACTGCAGCTGCCTACACAGCGCAAACCCCTTGTAGAGTCAACTGATACTTACAATCACCCGTCCGACTGATCGTGGCCAACGTCGATTGTAGGCTGGGAGCTGGAGATGACCGTCTTCCCTTCCTTCTTACACCTGGCAGTTGCTGTAGTCAGAGCTGGCTTCCAAGAGAAAGAGAGCTTCCTAGAGAGAGCTTCCAAGCGAAAGAGAGCTTCCGAGCAAAAGAGAGAGAGCTGAGGTGTGGCTCCTTCTTATAGTTCTTTTAGTCACCTGGCCCCATGCTGGGCCTTCCCCAACCAGTTTCGGTTGTCGGTTTGCTGAACTGTCCGACATTCACACCTCGTCAACCTGTAATTCAATCACCGGAGGTGTACAGAGTTGTGAGATCAAAGATAACTCCTTATCTCCTCTCCCGCTTTCTGTAACACATATTCAATGTGATTTCTGTAACTGTTGATGGGCGGTTGGCTGATTGACTTGTGTATCTTCCATTCATGTCAGCAAGTCCATCGTGACCCCCATTGTTTCAGTTAATCTCAGAGCATTGTCCAGATGTTAATTTTTCCCATCGAAACCAATCATGATTCAAGGCCTCACAGTTCAATGTCAATGTCCTTTTCAGAGTTAATCATGAGTCAAAGCTTTCGTTGTCCAGTATCAATGTGTTCTCCAAGAACTGCAGACTTTGATGACTGGCACCTTTTCTGTGCCTCAAAGTTTAACCATTTCATGTCCTTACCACTGGGCCAAACAGGCTTTCGGCATTTTGCTAATTGTACAGTTTTTTTTTAAAAATCTACAGTGTCGACAGGCCATTCAAGCATGGGGGTGCAAGGGGATCATAGCCACCCGATGTCCACATGCGTCGCACACATGTGCTCGTGCACTCACACACACACAAGCACACGCACACACACGCTGACACACACGTGTGCCTGTACACACATGCACATTCACACACACATGCCCACATATACGCTGATGCCAGTACACACACACGTGCCCATACCCGCACGCGCACCCACACATACATATGCATGCACCCACGCCCACATACCCACGCATGCCCACACACACACTTTACATCCACACATACACGTGCCCACATGCAAATGCTGACACACGTGCTGACACACACGTGCCCTCACACACGCACGCACGCAAACACTGACACACACACTTACCCACGCACACATGCACATTATTTAGCTATCACTCAATAATAATACTTTCCCTTCCCTAATCTGGGACACGGAGTGCAACTCTTGCTCAAGCTACTCCAGTTAAGAGCATCCAATTCAAAATATGGACCAGTGTTAAATCTGGCACTTTCATGGCCTTTGTTACTCAGTATGACACCACACCTGTGTTTGTGGTATGATGTTCAGTGCTTGTACCAAAGGGATCAGAGAGATGTGCAGCAGAATAAAAATAAACAGTACAAAATAGGCAATTAACATTTCTATGACATGCAGCAACTTTTAATTGGATAAGCAGCAAGCAGATGCTCGTCTACTCCATATTTCTTTAAGCACTAGTTAGGCCACAGCTAGAGTACTGCGTGCAGTTCTGGTCACCACATTACAGGAAAGATGTGATTGCACTAGAGAGGGTACAGAGGAGATTTACGAGGATGTTGCCTGGGCTGGAAAATTTTAGCTGTGAGGAAAGGTTGGATTGGCTGGGGTTGTTTTCTTTGGAACAGAGGAGGCTGAGGGGAGACCTTATTGAGGTTTATAAAATTATGAGGGGCCTAGATAGAGTGGATAGAAAGGACCTATTTCCCTTAGCAGAGGAGTCAACAATCAGTGGGCACAGATTTAAAGTAATTGGTAGGAGGTTTAGAGGGGATTTGAGGGGAAATTTATTCACCCAGAGGGTGGTGGGGGTCTGGAACTCACTGTCTGAAAGGGTGGTAGAGGCAGAAGCCCTCACCACATTTAAAAAGTGCTTGGATGTGCACTTGAAGTGCCGTAACCTGCAGGGCTATGGACCAAGAGCTGGAAAGTGGGATTAGGCTGGATAAGAACATAAGAACATAAGAAGTGGGAGCAGGAGTAGGCCATACGGCCCCTCGGGCCTGCTCCGCCATTCAATAGGATCATGGCTGATCCGAATCTAGACTCACGTCCACTTCCCTGCCCTCTCCCCGTAACCCCTGATTCCCTTATCTGCTAGGAAACTGTCTATCTCCATTTTAAATTGATTTAATGTTGCAGCTTCCACAGCTCTCTGAGGTAGCAAATTCCATAGATTTACTACCCTCTGAGTGAAGAAGTTTCTCCTCATCTCAGTTTTGAAAGGGCAGCCCCTTATTCTTAGATTATGCCCCCTAGCTCTAGTCTCACCCATCAGTGGAAACATCCTCACCGCATCCACCCGATCAAGCCCCCTCACAATCTTATATGTTGGCCGGCGCGGACACGATGGACTGAAATGGCCTCCTTCCGTGCTGTAAATTTCTATGATAGGTTTTCATTACTCCAGTTCAGATGCCTATCCCGTACCGATCAATGCTGAAGTCAAGGTGCAGGGGGTTGTGAGCCTCTCTGCTTTAGGTAATGGCTGCAATGGGCTGCAGGAAGTATGACCATGGTGCTGGAACGTTTCTTGTACTTTCAACTCCACCTCTATTTTGAGTCTACATCTATCCTGGCTCCACTCCATTAGCTGAACTGGCACCACAATCGTGTGTTGTACCCAATACTTCATTACTTGGCTTGCCTACTGGTGCTGTTATGGCTGGAACAGCAACGTTGCCATGGGGTCTTGTTGAGATGTTTATTACCTCACTGTATCTGACCATGCAGAAATTTGTATGTCAACTGAGTCTCTGCACTGGCAAACATGCATAGTACTGAGGGCTAAAAGGAATAAAAGGAGCCAGCGGTCTCTTGATGCAAGCAAACTTTTCATCCAGGTCATTGTGGGCCTGTTACTCTGCTTCTTTCATTCAGTCTCTGTCCAACACCCGCTTAAATTTTGGACGTCAAACTTGTGATATGCCTTTTGGTGTATTGACTCAAACAGCTGTTTATTGTATTCAAGAATTTGTAAGTAAAAACTTAAGTTCTGACACATAAACGTTCCTTCCCACTGTTCAACCTTTTTTTGGCACTGGCCTTACAATGTTGCTGTAATTTGCCCTAATGGCTCTGAGTCATGGTCTAAGAGCAATATTGCCATTGCCGTCCCTTTATTATTTTCTTCCTTCTCATTAAGAGTTATGTTGAGCTTCAGATAAGGAACTTTGTTCATGGCGTAGACAGGATAGGATAAAGTTTCATTCCCGAGGTGCTCTGTGCCTGTCAGAAGAGAGATGTCCTTAAGTTTTTTGTCCCAGGCTATTTGCGGACCATGGACCACGCGCACACCTGGTGCAACCCCACCCCCTGGCTGGACCTTGCGCCTGGATCCAGGACAGAAATAGGAGACCTTCAATGAAATGATAGTTCGGGTACAGATTGGACACATTCCCACGAGGGGGAAAGGAAGAGCATCCAAAGCTGGAGCTCTCTGGATGACTAAAGATATAGGGGGAGAAATTCATTATAGCCCAGGAATTGGCGGTAACTTTTGAAAAGTTTGAGAATTAGCGCAAGGCGCTAATGCTTCAGACTGTATGCAAAACTAACTCTCATTGCCCAAAGAAAGGATTGGAGCACTAAATCAAGTGCTAATGGCCTAGCTCAGTGGCGTTAAACTTGAAGCGCTGACCAATATCAGGTGCTGTCTAATCATAAGTCATCATTGCCACAGGCTCTTTCCAGTTCTTAAAGGGGAGGTTCATTGATGCTGCAGAACCTCATTCTAAGCACTGCCGATGGTGCAGCCATCTCAGCCAGCAGCAGCAGGTCAAGGAGAAGGAGCTGGACGACTCAAGCAGCAGTAATGATGGCAGATCCACGCCCCAGGGAGAGAACCCGCAGATTCAGCGACCATGCATTGGAGGCGTTGGTGTTCGCTGTGGAACATAGAAACAAAGAAACATAGAAGATAGGAGCAGGAGTAGGCCATTCGGCCCCTCGAGCCTGCACCGCCATTTAATGAGATCATGGCTGATCATCCAAACTCAGTACCCTGTCCCTGCTTTCTCCCATATCCCTTGATCCCTTTAGCTTTAAGAAATATATCCAACTCCTTCTTGAATATATTTAATGAATTGGCCTCAACTGCCTTCTGTGGCAAAGAATTCCACAAGTTCACCACTCTCTGGGAGAAGAAATTCCTCCTCATCTCTGTCCTAAATGGCTCACCCCTTATCCTTAGACTGTGACCCCTGGTTCTGGACTCCCCGACCATTGAGAACATCCTTCTTGCATCTAGTCTGTCTAGTCCTGTTAGAATTTTATAAGTTTCAATGAGATCCCCTCTCATTCTTCTAAACTCCAGTGAGTATAAGCCCAATCGACCGAATCTCTCCTCATACGTCATTCCTGCCATCCCAGGTATCAGACAGGTGAATCTCCGATGTACGGAGGGTGGTGCTCTACCCGGCAAGTCTTCCACACCATGTGTAGGGAGGTAGCCCGGCACATCTCGGGCAGCACTGTGGTCCCCAGGACCCACACACAGTGCAGGAAGAAATTTAGCGGCATCTCTCGGGTGGTCAGGGTGACTCAATGCTTCAACAAATGCTACATACCACCATTTGAACCTCAGTCTTCACACACTGGCCAAAGCACCACACCCCCAGCACTCACCCACCAACAATCTCTACCTACCAACACTCACACCCACATCTCACACCTTGCACACAATCACAGCTATTCAACTATGGCAGGCACATCACCCAAACACATTGCTCCACACTCACTCACACACTTTCCTCTCTCTTGCAGGCCAAGGTGGCTCACAACAGGAGGGAGCAGGAGCGCACAAGCGGGGGTCAAGCCGACACCCAACCACTGTCTGCGCTGGAGAACGGAGTGCTGCAGATTATTGAGCGCCACATGGTTGGTGCCGTGGCCAGTGGTGACGTTGACCCCCTTGGGGACAACAACTGTATGTTCATCCCTACTCCTTCTTCTCACATCCCATTTTCCCCTCACCCCACAAGCGTTTTGCACTTTCCAGCTAATCAAGCTGTATGCATGCATTTCTCCCTTCCTGCCCCGCATCCCTCACCTTAACTCGACTCTTGTGCCTTTATGCTTTCAGATAATGAGCAAGCACCTGAGCAGCCTGTCTCTGAGGGTACTGTAGAGAGCGAGGTGGGATAAGAGGAGAAGGAAGAACTCACCGCGTCACCGCATGTCTCACCCATAGGCACCAGCTCAGATACTGACACTACGCGTTCTTTAGAGGTTCGTATAGTAGCGGGATCTGCACAGGGTGATGCACCAGGAATGAGCGGGCTTCAGCAAGGCTAGGAGGAAAGGGTAGCTCAGGAGCCAGCTCCCCGGAGGGCAAGCTTTCACACGAGTTCTGCTGCACAGGACTCAGATGAGGACCTCGATGGGGAGGCCTTTAGAAGAAGGGTGATGGGCATGCACATGGAGATGATAGGTGCAATGGAAAGGGTGCCTGAGAGCCTCTCGGCAATGATAAGGAGCGTGGAGGAGTCCGCCTCCAACATTGCACAAGGCTCTGTGTACACCATGGAGCCCATCATTTCCAGTCTGCAAAGGATGGTCGACTCCCAGAGAGGCTGAGGCGGCCCAGACCTGATGCCGCGTATGATGAGCGATCTAGCAGCTTCCATTGCAGCACAGGCAGAAGCTACACAACGTCTTAGTGCTGTAATGCAGCCTATGCTTGGTGGCATTCAATCTCAGACTGCTCTCATGCAGTCTCAGCTTGATGCAACATAAGCTCTGAATGCTGCTATCGTGTCTGGGTCTAACAACCATCGACCGAAGCTTTCACAGTGTTGCAGCAGGCCAGCAATCTGTGCTCCAACAGATTGCTAGGGATGCTGAACTGCTGCCCTGGGGGAGTGGCAGTGGGTCAGTGGAGCAGGAACCTACTGTCCTTTCTCAGGATGACAGCATTCCTGCTCCCACCACTGCCACTCCGCCATTGCCCTTGTCGCTGCCTGTCATCCAGCCAGCCCAGACTGCTGCAGCCCATGCTGAGGTGGTGCAGTGTACAGCCGGGCCTTCCAGGCCCAGAGCTGGTCGAGGGCATCCTGCAAGGCCATCTGTAGTCTCCCGCACGGACACTCAGCAGCCTTCCACCAGCCGTGCTGCAGCCACTGGGCCAACACTTCGTAGGAGCACTAGAGTAGGCAAAGGCACAGTAACGAGAGGCACTAAGGGATTGCACAAGGGTAATTTGGTAATAATGTTGCTGTAAATATGTGTTCACTGATTTTTGATAAATGTATTAATTCAGTTTGGATTATTTTGTGGTGTCTCTCATTCCAGCTTTGTGCTGTGATATGGCCTGCGACAGGGATGGAATGATGGGGATGTGGTGAGCAATGGGGATCTGGGGTTTAATTTATTGGAAGCGCAGTCTGATGAGGCGGTCATGGACCGCCCTTCCAGAAGGCCAATTGAGTGGCTGCCTCCTCCCTCACTCCTGTTCCTCCTCCTCCTCCCCCTCCTCCTCTCCCTCTTCCTCCTCCTGAGGTGGTCCCGCAATCCCTGTTGGCAAGTGCTGGGCCCTCATGATGGCCAAGTTGTAGAGCATGCAGCAGACCATGACGAAATGGGACACCCGCTCAGCCGAGTACTGGAGGGCTCCTCCCGAGCAATCAAGGCAGTGGAACTGTTGCTTGAGCACTCCGATAGTCTGCTCGATGATGTTCCTGGTGGTAGCATGGCTCTCATTATATGAGTGCTGTTATGTTCATTAATAACTAGTCGTTTTTATTAAGAACAGCTAGCTTTTGCTAAACACTTAATTGAGCACATGTGGACTAGGTACAGTACCTGTAGAGGCCTCCATCTTGACTGCTGCCTTGTGGGTAGCCTAGTGCATCCTGGGTAGCCCACTCTTATATACATATAGCACCACCTAGTGTACCATTCCAGAATGACAGGTTACTGATCATTACATCCCCCTTTCTTTGAGGTTAAACAAAATCAGTATCAATCAATATCAATCAGTAACAACATAAACATCTTCAACAGTCAATACATTTTCAATGTAGTTTTCTTTGTACTCAAAGATTAAGTCTATCAGGCTTTTTTACTTCACGTGTGGATCTTCTCAGCACAGGTAAGTCTGATGTGTTTTCATGAGAGCCTGTATGTGTATTTGTGTTAGATTGTTCTGGTGGTGAGTGACAAGATTCAGTTGTGGCATTGTCATCGACTTGCTCTTCGATAGTCTCTTGTGTTTTTAGGAGGGAACGGCGGTTCCTCCTGAGAATCTGTCCTTCCTCAGTTCTAACACTGTATGACCTTGGTCCTACTTCCTCAAGAACTGTAGCTTTCCTGTTCCATGCATCTGGATCCTCAATCCTGACAACATCATCCCTTGTCAATGGTTTCAGAGTTTTGGATGACTTGTCATAGTATGATTTCTGTTTCAGCTTTAACAGTTGAAGTCTCTGTCTCAGTTCCTTACTCTGCTTTTCTTTTGCACAGCAGGGTAGCGTGGTACGCAACTTGTGACCCATTAGGAGTTCAGCAGGTGAAGAACCAGAGTCTAAAGGTGAGGCTCGGTAGCTCAGCAGGGCGAGATAAGGATCAGACTTGCTTTCTGTCGCTTTCTTCAGTAGCTGCTTGAGAACTTGAACACCTTCCTCTGCCTTACCATTCGACTGAGCATACAAAGGACTGGATGTGATGTGTTGAAAGTCATAATGTGCTGCAAACTGTTGCCACTCCTTACAGTTGAAGCATGGACCATTGTCGCTAACGGCAATCCTGGGAATTCCATGTCTGGCGAAGATGGATTTCACATGCATTATGACACTGCTTGCTGTGGTGCTTGAGAGCAGCGCCATCTCAGGATAGTTAGAATAGTAGTCAATCACTATTAGATAGTCTTTACCATTTAAATGAAAAAGGTCCATACCAACCTTTTGCCATGGTGCTGTTGGTATGTCAGCTACTATCATTGGTTCCTTTGCTTGTTTGTTTTGGTGTTTCTGACATGTCTCACGTTTGCCTATCATGTTCTCAATGTCCTTATTTATGCCAGGCCAATAAACAGTGTCTCTTGCTCTCCTTTTGCATTTTTCAATTCCGAGGTGTCCCTCATGAATCTTTTTGAGCATGTCTTGACATAGAGCCTGTGGAATGACTATTCTGTTCTGCTTTAGTAATAGTCCACTTGCGACACTCAATTCTGACCTTATGTGAAAATATTTTGGACAGGAACCTTTTGGCCAACCATGATGAATGTTCTCTATTACTGTTTGTAATACTGTATCTTTTACTGTTTCTTCTGCTATTTGCTTTGATTTTGTGTCTGACACGGGAAGCGCAGCAGTGACCATACTCACATGAACATCCACGTCTTCTTCAGTAGAGCTCACATGACTCATTGTGGGTGCTCAGGATAGTGCATCTGCTAACACTATGGCCTAGAAATTCAGTCTGGACACTTTTGGGGCGCTAAAGTCGGGCGCTCGCTAAAGTTAGCGCCCGCCGGAAAGTGCAGGCCACCTCGCCGAAATTCAGTAGAGTTGGCCAAGAGTTTGGCCGAGCGCTGAAACTGGCGTTGCAATGCTCTGTTCAGGCGCTAATCCGGCGATGCGGCCTGATAACGCCGAGGCCGGGCGCAGCGCAGGTGCGGTCATGTTTTGATTGACAGCAGACACCCTGACGCCGGCCTGATCTTAAAGGGGGAAGGGTCGACTTTGACTGCTGCCACGCCCTGCATACTGGAGCCCTGCAGCTAGGCCTCAACACTGCTGGTGGGCCAAAATAGCGCCAGGAGACATGGAGAGGGCCCGTGAACGAGCGCAGCGCTTCTCTGAGCATGCTCTGAGGGTGCTCATTAATGGTGTGGAGGACAAAAGACAGATCTTGTGCCCGGACAGTGGCAACAAGGCTCCCAGGAGTGAGTACAGGAAAGCCTGGAGGAGAATCGCCCGCAGGGTGTCATCCACCTGCGATGTCCCCAGGAGTGCGGACCAATGCCGCAAGAAGTTCAACGACCTCACTCGGTTGGTGAAGGTGAGTACCCTTTCCAGTGTCCTCCTCATCCTTGCATGTGAACCTCACATTATGGGCAAAGGGACCTCAAAGGCCTAATGGGCAGCCCTCCTCCCGCAGCAATGGCACTGGCATGATCATCAATAGCACTTTCTGCACTTACCACACTGGCCAAGCTATTCCACCATGGGAGGCAGTGCACACAGCAACAGGGCACCACACTGGCCAAGCTATTCCACCATGGGAGGCAGTGCACACAGCAACAGGGCACCACACTGGCCAAGCTATTCCACCATGTGAGGCAGTGCACACAGCAACAGGGCACCACACTGTACTTAGAGTCCGTCCTTTCTCTTGCAGGCCAAGCTGGCAAGGAATTTGAGGAGCCAGACTGTCACCGGTGGAGGCCGTCCCCAGTACCAGGCGCTCACTGATCTGGAGGAGAGCGTGGCTGGACTCATGCGTTCCCGGGTGACTGGCCCTGTTGCGATCGGAGATGCGGACCCTGTACTGGAACCCACTGGTAAGGACATGACCGGTTGGACCTCTCTCGTTGCCCTAGCGCTTCAGATCTAGATCCTTTCCCACTGACCGACAAATACGCATAATGCCACCACTCAGACCTCCCTCGCTGACGCCGTGTCCTCACTCTAAAGCTACTCTTATGCCTTCCTGCTTTCAGCTGCTGAGGAGGAGGTGGTCCCTGAAGCTCCGAGTGCCAGGCCCTTGGAGGAGGAGGACGACGAGGACCAGGAGGAAGGCGGCACATCGGGGGAACCCTCAGCCGCGCCAGGGGATGGCAATGGAGGGGGGACGTCTGGCCTGCAGGAGAGCCAGGGGGAAGTGTTGCAGGGGAGGGCAGATCCTGTGGCCAGTGGGGTTGAGGCACGCGGGAAGGGTCCGGCAGCACGCCGGCCTGCTCCCCAGAGGGGGGAGGTGTTGCAGGGGAGGGCAGATCCTGGGCGCAGTGGGGTTGAGGCACGCGGGAAGGGTCCGGCAGCACGCCGGCCTGCTCCCCAGAGGGGGGAGGTGTTGCAGGGGAGGGCAGATCCTGGGCCCAGTGAGGTTGAGGCAGGTGGGAGGGTTCGGCCAGCTCGGCCGCCTTCTCCCCAGAGGGAGAGTCCTCCCTCCAGTCCGGAGAGGGTCCTCGCCCAGGAGGTGCGCCTCCTCGAAGAGATCTCGGCGGCCTCTGAGCGGCGCCACCAGGAGTTCATGGGGGTTGTGGACCAGATGCCTCAGGCCATTCAGTCCCTGGCTCAGAGTGTGGTCGCATTCGGGGAATCACAGGCCAGGGGGGTGGAACAACTCGCGGCAGCCCATGACAGGGGTGTCCAGCATCTCGCGGCAGTGCAGGACGCGACTCGCGAGATGAGTGGTGCCGTCCAGACACTGGCACAGCTGATGCGGCCACATACCAGGGCAGTTCGGGCACTCACTTCTGCCACACTCGCTGTGGCGCAGAGGCTTCGCCACGGCACCCGCCGCCCTGCTGCAGCACAGCGGTCTGGCCTCCACCAGATAGCTGCGCCTGCTGCACTGCCAGGCTGGCCGAGTGCCAGTGTCTCTGGCGAACATCGCGCGCCTGCCATCAGCCAGCTTGCCCCCCTTGGTGTAGCCGACACTGCCACCCCCCCAGCCAAGGTGCGACGAGCTGCTGCTGGCACTGATGCTGGCCAGCGACAGCTGCAGCAGTCAGCAGGCGGCCCCTCCCGGGACGTGCGTCGTCTAGGCCGACCCCCAAGGGCATCTGCCGACACGCCTCGGGGCCCTCATGAGCCTTCCCCCAGCCTTGTCCCAGCCACAGGGCCCAGGTTGAGGCAGAGCAGCAGGTCGGGCAGGGGCCGGGGAAGGCTGTCTAAGGACTCGCCCTCTCGGCACACCCACTAGAGTGTGGTGAGAGCGGTTTTTTATATATGGGGGGGCTTGTGTTTTGGGGGGGATTATTTTGGGAAGGCCGAAGATCAAGGCCTTGTTTGTTTTTATGGGGGTGTTTGTGTTGTGGAGGGGGGCCCTTATTTTTGTAAGGCCGATGTTGAAGGCCATTTGGGATGGCCAAGTTTTGTAAGTCCTCCCCAGGTTTTGGGAGCAACAGATGTTTTTGACTGTTTTTTGGGGCTCTTGTCTGTTTTTCTGTTTCATGTGGGAAGGGCCCTGATTTTGTGAAATAAAGCGTTTTATTTATTCAGCATGTCCAGGTGTCATGTTTCAAGTGGTTGTTGCGTTAACCGGCTGAGGGCTTGCGGAGCGGCTGCCTTCAGGTGCGTACATTTCCACAGCCCATTCCCTGACAGGGGGCCTAGAAGTGTCGAGCAATAAGCCCCCAGCGGACGGCCCTTGGACCTTGTGGCTCCCTCCTGGGCTGGTACTCCTCCTCCTCCTCCTCCTCCTCCTCATGGTCCTCCTGCTCGTCCTCCTGAGGTGGTGGTGCAATGTCAGGTGGCAGTGCCTGAGTCCTGCGGATAGCCAGGTTGTGCAGCATGCAGCACACGACGACGAACTGGGAGACTCTATCCGGCGAGTACTGTAGAGAGCCGCCGGAACGATCCAGGCAGCGGAACCGTTGCTTGAGGACGCCTATCGTTTGCTCTATGATGTTCCTTGTGGCTTGAAGGCTTTCGTTGTATGCCTCCTCCGCTGGGGTCCTGGGCGCGCGGAGCGGGGTCATGAGCCATGTACACAAAGGGTAGCCCTTGTCCCCAATAAGCCATCCCCTTGGTGGAGGCTGTGCCTCGAACATGTCAGCCACAGTAGTCTGGCGCAGGATGAATGCATCGTGGTTGCTTCCTGGGAAGCGGGCATTGACAGCTAGGATGCGCTGCCTGTGGTCACACACCAGCTGCACATTGAGGGAATGGTAGCCCTTGCGGTTGCGGTAATGCTCGGCATTGTGGATAGGTGCCCGCATAGCCACATGCGTGCAGTCAATGGCGCCCTGCACCATGGGGAAGCCCGCGAACCTGCCAAATCCGACTGCACGCTGCTCCTGCCTCTGTCGGGTCATGGGGAAGGAGATGAATTGGTGTCTCCTCGCGAAAAGTGCATCGGTGACCTGCCGGATGCAGCGATGCGCGGCAAACTGGGAGATGTTCACTATGTCCCCAGTAGCGGCTTGGAAGGAGCCGCTTGCATAAAAGCTCAGAGCCACCGTGACCTTCACTTCCACCGAGAGAGACGTCCTGCACATCAGCTGTGGACGCAGATCTGTGTGAAGCAGCTGGCAGATCTCTGCAACCACCTCCCTTCTGAAGCGCAGCCTCTTCACACAATGCACCGCAGTCATGGTGAGATAGGACACCTGCTGCCGTATTGCCTGAGTGTGTAAGGCCTACGTTGCCAACGCCTGATGGCCCCTCTGTGTCTAGGCATGGCTGGCCCTCTCTCACAGCGTCTGCAAGCCCTTCGCACATAATGCTGCAACTCAGGGTTGCACCCCCATACAGCCCCCATAATGAAGTGGAAAACAGTGAAATCACAATGAGTCAAATGTCAAAGCACTGGCCAGAAGCCAAAAATACCTCTCCTATGTTGTCCCAAATCAGTTAGCTCTGTCCCTTGGTCTCTGTCCAGAAATCCAAAGCAGTAAAATCATTGCAGCAAAATGGCTGGGCTTTATAGGTCAGTGTAAGTGCCCTTTAATTAGCACTCCCCGAGGCCCACAGGGCCTCTGTTGCGTTCCACTTCACAGTTCTTAGCAGCGCCACGCCCACATTGGGCGGGCGCCACTGAATTTCCGGTTTGGGGCGCACAAACAGCGTTGCGCGACGATATGACGTCATAAGCTGCGCGCGCACCTGAGCGGGCGCAAACACTTTGCGCCGGCACTAAAAGTCAACTGAATTTGGGCGTCGGCGCGGATCGCGCTGCGCCCGGGCGCAAAGTGCCTAGCGCTGGAAGTAGACCCCTCTTATGGCGTTAACGGCTGGCGCTATCCACTGAATTTCTAGGCCTATGTATTTGCCTGGTGTGTAGATCAGTTCAAAGTCATATCTTTGCAGCTTCATCATGAGTCGTTGAATCCTTGGAGACATCTCATTCAGGTTCTTTTTTATGTTGGCAACCAGTGGGCTGTGGTCTGTCTCAACTGTGAAGGTGGGAAGTCCATATATGTAGCCATGAAACTTTTCTAGTCCAACTACCAAGCATAGACATTCCTTTTCAATCTGGGCGTATCGATACTCAGTATCAGTCATAGACCTGGAGGCATAGGCAACAGGCTTCTAATCTTCACCCTCTGCTTGTAGCAAGACCGCACCTAGGCTATCTTTTGATGCATCCGTTGACACTTTGATTCTTTTTGTTGGGTCAAAGAAGGTGAGTACAGGTGTGGTTGTCAGCACTGTTTTGAGGTTTATCCACTCTTGTTCATGTCTTTCTGTCCATGCGAACTCATTTGTTTTACGTAGCAGGTCTCGCAGACAGGCTGTCTTGGCTGACAAGTTAGGAATGAACTTTCCAATGAAGTTTATCATCCCCATGATGCGTAGCATTCCTTTTTTGTCAGTGGGTCGGGGCATTTTGAGTATGGCGTTTACTTTTTCCATATCTGGCTCTATTCCTTTACCAGATAGATTATCTCCTAGGAAAGTGACTTCCTGGACGCCAAACTGACACTTGGCTTTGTTGAGCTTCAGTCCATTCCGGCGTATGCTCTGTAGCACTTTAGTCAGTCTCTCATTGTGTTCTTTCAGTGTGGAGCCCCAGATGATGATGTCATCAACATAGATCCGAACTCCTTCCAGACCTTCAATTATGTGTTCCATCGCTCTATGAAAGATTTCAGATGCAGATATTATCCCGAAAGGCATTCTGAGGAAACAATACCTGCCAAATGGTGTGTTGAAGGTACAGTATTTGGTGCTCTCTTCATCCAGTTTTAGTTGCCAAAATCCTTGTGAGGCATCGAGCTTTGTGAAGTATCTGGCACCTGACATTTCACTGGTGATTTCTTCTCGCTTGGGAATCTGGTAGTGTTCACGTTTTATGTTTGCATTGAAGTCCTTTGGATCCATGCATATTCTTAGATCATTGTTCTTTTTCTTTACACATACCATGGAGTTAACCCAATCTGTTGGCTCTTTGATTTTCCTGATGACTCCTAGTGTGGTCATTCTGTCCAGTTCATTCTTGAGCCGGTCACGCAGGGGTGCTGGAACTTTTCGTGGAGCATGTACCACTGGCTGAGCATCCTGCTTTAGCTGGATCTTGTAAGTGAATGGTAGAACTCCAAATCCTTTGAACACATCCTGGAAATTATTCACTACAGAATCCACTGAGTCATCTGGTCTGCTTATGGCACAGTTTATATGGTAGACTCTCTTGACCAGTTTTAAGTCCTCACAAGCTTTGCCACCCAGTAGTGAATCAAGTCCTTCAGCCACAACAGAAAACATGAGATGATGCACTTTGTCTTTGACTGTCACTTTAAGTCTGCATACACCTAAGCTATCTATTTTCTGTCCATTATAGTCCTTCAGTAGTACTGACTTTTTCTGTATTTTGGGCTTTTCTTTCATATTGTTAATGTCACTCATACTGATTAAGTTTGCTTTTGCCCCAGTGTCTAGTTTCAATGTAACTAATGCTCCATTTACCTGCAGTGGGATCATCCATTTGTCCTCTTTTACTGCATTAACTTTATGTTCAGCATTGTTAATTCCTGAGGGCTGCACATTTTCTGTATCCTTTTTGATATTGTCACATGACACTATTCCTACAAAACATGTCTCACTTAAATCAGTGTCCTCAATTACATTAACTCATTGCCCTTTCTTAGTTTTTATTTTTGAAAAGCATTGTTTGGCAAAGTGATTCTTTCCATGACATTTTGTGCACATTTTTCCAAACGCTGGACATTGTTTTAACTGGTGTTTGTAACCACAGCGTTTACAATTAAAAATTCCTTCCTCCGATTGCTTTTCACTTCTGTTCTGCCCATGTTTCTTCCCCTTGTAGGACACAGCACCGACAGCAGCACTTACTGCAATCGCATCATCATTGATTTCACTGAAAGTCTTGGCATGCTTTTAAGCTAGCTCGCTAGCTTGGCATATTTTCACAGCAATTTCCAATGTTAGTTCGGTTTCTCTCAACAGACGTTACCTGACTTTTTTTATCATGAATACCAAACACAATCTGGTCACGAATCATGGATGCTTTCAGCTCAGAGAAATTACATGTCTGTGCTTTCAGTTTCAGATCAGTCAAAAAGCTATCAAAAGTCTCATTTTGCTGCTGTGTCCGAGAATGGAAGAAGTACCTCTCATAGGTTTAATTCTTTTTGGGAGAACAATGTGTATCAAACTTCTTTAGCACATCGTTTAATTTTTCTCTGTTCTCCTCTGGATTAAATACAAATGTATTAAATACCTCTATCACCAGTGGGCCTGCAACCGTGAGCAGCAATGCTATTTTCCTTGCGTCTGGCTTCGTACCGTACCCGATGGCAGCAATGTAGAGTTCGAATTGTTGTTTAAAAGTCTGCCAATTGTAGTCGACATTTCCTGTGAGTTTCAAACACTCTGGTGGCTTCAAATTCTCCATGTCGCGTTGCACAATATTCAGCAGATCTTACCAATCCTGGTACCATGTTATGTTCATTAATAACTAGTCGTTTTTATTAAGAACAGCTAGCTTTTGCTAGACACTTTATTGAGCACATGTGGACTAGGTACAGTATCTGTAGAGGCCTCCATCTTGACTGCTGCCTTGTGGGTAGCCTAGTGCATCCTGGGTAGCCCACTCATATATATATATACAGCACCACCTAGTGTACCATTCCAGAATGACAGGTTACTGATCATTACAAGTGCTGGGCAGGAGTGTTGGGGTTGCGGAGGGGAATCATGAGCCAGGTGGAGAGCAGATAGCCCTTGTCTTCGACCAGCCAGCCACGAGCTTGGTGTGGTGGTTGCAAGAGTGCTGGCACATCAGTCTGGCACAGGATGAAGGCATCGGTGCTGCTGCCAGGATCGCGGGTATTCACATTGAGGATTAGCTGTCTGTGGTCGCACACCAACTGCACATTAAGTGAGTGGTAGCCTTTGCGGTTATGAAAGATCTCAGGATTGTTGTACGGTGCCCGCAAAGCCACGCCGGTGCAGTCAATGGCGCCCTGCACCATGGGGAATCCCGCTATCCTGGCAAAGCCACATGCATGCTCATCCTGCTTCCCTCTGGTGATGGGGAAGGAAATGTAGTCCCTTCTCCTACTATAGAGAGCCTCTGTGACCTCCTGGATGCAGCGATGGATGGCGAACTGCGAGATGTTAGCTTTATCTCCTGTTGCAAATGGGAAGCATCTGCTGGCAAAGAAATTGAGGGCAACGGTTACCTTGACTGTGACTGAGAGAGTTGTGGACGCCCTGATCTGAGGCTGGAGATCTGGTTGCAGGAGATAGCAGAGTTCTGTGACCACCTCCTTGCTGAAGCGGAGCCTTCTAATACACTGCTCCTCACTTAATTGGATGTAGGAGGAATGCTCTCGGAATACCCTCGGAGGGTAAGGCCTCCTGTTGAGAGCCTTCAAGACCCTTCTCCACCCTTTGGCCACATGTTCCAATCTTTCTCGCTGCCTTCGCTCCCTCTGCTGTAGATTCTGGATGGTGAGGTCAACTGCCCCCATTAATGTAAACAAGTGTAGCACTTTGATATGTTGTGAGAATAAATGTAACTAATTATTAGTAGCCACAACACTCCTGATACTAAACAACATTTAATTGACTGAATTAAACTTGCACAATGTCAAACTGACAAGGAAGCAGTGAAACAGCACTAAGCTGACAGCTGCAACTCATTACTAAGGATGCCTTTAAATACCAGCCCTGGAGCCGGCATCCACCTGCTTGACACCTCCTCTCCCTGTCACTGTCAGGGTGAGGCACTAAGGCAGGGGCCCAACAATGAATTTTGCAGATCGGGCGCCCAGTGAGCGTTGTATGCTCACTGACATTACGATCTGCTGGGAGTTGAAGTCTCTGGCGGTAACTGATAGCGGCGGCACTGCAGGGGGGGGCCAGATTTGCCGTGCGTCGCTGGATTCGCCTCACCCCGGCGCTACTACATCAGTGCCTCATTAGCGCCCCCGCCAGGCACTAACAGGAGGCGCAAGCCAACTGAATTTTTCCCCCATAGAGATTAAAATAAAACTGAAAATGGAGGCTTATGGTAAATGTCAGGCCCATAATTCAGTAGACAAGCAAGCCCAACACAAAAAGGACAGAGGAGAGCTGAAAAAGGAAATAAGAGGGTCAAAGAGAGAGTATCCAAATAGACTAGCTGCTTACATAAAAAGGAAACCAAAAGTCTTTTATAAACATATAAATAGTAAAAATGTAGCCAAAGGAAGAATGGGGTCCATTAGGGATCAAAAAGGAGATCTTGTGGAGGCAGAGGGCTGAGGTATTACATGAGTACTTTGCATCTATCTTCACTAAAGAAGAGGATGATGCCATTGTCACAGTAAAGGAGGAGGTAGTAGAGAAATTGTACAGGATAAAAATAGATAAAGAGGAGGTATTTAAAAGGTTGGCAGCGCGAAAGTAGAAAAGTCACCCAGTCCGGATGGGATTGTTGAGGGAAGTGAGGGTGGAGATAGTGGAGGCTCTGGCCACAATCTTCCAGTCCTCCTTAGATATGGGAGCGGTGCCAGAGAACTGGAGGATTGCAAATGTTACACACCTGTTCAAAAAAGGGGAGAGAGATAGACCAGGTAACTACAGGCCAGTCAGCCTAAAATCAGTGGTGGGGAAACTTTTGGAGACAATGGCCCTGATATTTACGGGGATGCGGGGAGGGAGCGGGGGAGGGGGGGAGGAAGTTTTGCATTCAGGAAACCTGGAAGAATGGGTTTCCCTCCAGGGAGAGGTGGGGAGATCAGTGGCTGTGGGTGCAGTGGGGGGACATTGGAGGCCAGGGGTCTGAGGGGAGATTGGAAGCCAGGGGGGTGGGGAGGTCAGAGGCCAGATGGTGGGCGGTGTGGGTGGGAGATCAGAAGGGATTGGGGGGATCGGAGGCCGCAGCCGGGGAGCGCAGAGGAGGAGGGAGGAAACAGAAAGACCTGGGGGTGGGGGGGGGAGAACACAGCTCGGGGGGTGGGGGGGAGAGAACAGATGGCAAGGGGGTGGGGTGGTCCAACCATGGGGTGGAGGGGGAACAACTGAGCATGGGGCTGGGAACGGCCGATCGGGGGCTGGAGGGAAGCAGGTTAGCTTGGTGGGCTGGGGTGGAAGCACTCCTGCTCCACCTGGCCCACAAGCAGTGCTGGAAAAGCACTTACCTGTTGGATCCAGCAGTCCTCACCTCCCTTTAGCTGCCAGGTTTCCCGATGCCCGGGAAACCAGCTGGCCAGGGTTAGATTTAAAATGGAGGTAAAATCTGAGACCTGCAGCCTTATTAAAATAATTAAATGAGGGACCCACTGTATGATTCTATGATTCTATAAAACAGCTCCTGGATGCATCGTAGACCTTCCAATCTACAGAGGTCCGAGTGCAAGCACACTGCTTCAGGTGCCCCATTGTTGGGATGCCTAACAATCTGATGAAGAGCAAAGGAAGGCAGAAGGCTGGGAATGTTCCCTTCTGCCTCGCTTCCATTGCAACGTTGGGCCTGCACGTCCTCCAGTTGTAGGTCCACTGACACCAGACTGGGGATGCCAAGGAAACTTCGTCATGGAGCAGAGAGTTGGTGTAATGAGCCTCCTCCCCCTTTGACCTCTTTGCCACACCTGGGAACTAAGCTTTCCTCTGCCGCAAAGAAGAGAAACATTTCACTCTGAGGTCTCCTGTCAATCGAGGTTCAAACGCATCCAATATGCATTGAATTATAAGATTGCTTTGTGTATGTCAAACATAACAGCCCTTACAAATGAATGACCATAATAGCACATACAGACAGCCCCATCAGAGTTTCCTTCACCAGGGACCAGTTTACAAAGACGTACGATATTCAATTGTTGGCAGTGCGTTAGAAGGCAATTATCCAACTGACGTCATAAAGTGAGAGTGAAGCTAAATGTTTTTTTCCAGCTGGACTTATTGCTTGGATCGGTGCTGTGAAATGCACTGCAGGCTATCCAGTACCCTCTATAGGTGCTTCTTTATTGACAATGTGTGCTGCCAGTGCACCATCTCAGGGCAATGAGGGATAGCAACAAATGTAGGCCCTGCTAGCAATGCCCATATGCCCAGAATTCTTTATTTTTTAAACAGGAGCACAGTATTCTCACCACTCAGTATCATCACATAAATAAATTCTGCGCCTGCAGCGGCATCTAGAAACCAGCCTTTCTTGGATCCGAGAGGGTCATTGGAGGTACTTCCTTCCTATCGACCCTCTAACAAGCCCAATAAAGCATTTATACAGCACCTTTCACAACCTCAGGATGTCCCAAAGCGCTTCACAGCCAATGAAGCACTTTCGTCGTGCAGTCACTGTTGTAGTGTAGGAAACGTGGCAGTAAATTTGCGCACAGCAAGCTCCCACAAACAGCAATGTGATAAATGGCCAGATAATCTGTTTTAGTGATGTTGGTGGAGGGATAAATATTGGCCCCAGGTCCTCATGTGATCTATTTACATGCACCTGAGAGGGCAGACAGAGTCTCGGTTTAATGCCTCATTGCAAAGACAGCACCTCGGACAGTGCGGTGTTGAGGGAATGCCAGCCTAGATTTTTGATCTCAAGTCTCCCTGAGGTGGGATTTGATCCCATGACCTTCTGACTCAGAGGCAAGAGCGCGACCCACCGAGCCACGGTGGACACATTGGTAACACAAGCCAAAGAGGGGCACTTGGCGTTCTTGGTCAGCACGTCAGCATTGTTTTTCCTTTCTATGAAGGTACTTTCTAGGAGTGAATCCCTGCTGGGGTTCTTTCAATTGGCTAACTTCGGCGGAAGAGCTGTGCAAACCCTGGAAAAAGCAGCATTTCGCCATTTTCTCCGGCGTTTCTGCCGCTCTTCCGCTGAAGTCACGGAGGATGATCAGGAGAAATCCCTGTGGAAATTCACCCCCCATGTTCTTTACTGGGCTCTGACATGAGTGACTATACCTGTAATGTAGGTACCTTTAAGGGGAGAACTACTTTTTACAGCTCCTGTATACTGTAGTACCAGCAGTGACCACACCTGTATATAAACCCTGAGTAGTGATCTGTATAGTTAGTTCTAGAGTAACCCTTATTCAGTAAACACCTGTTGAATCGTTCCCTGCAGTCTGTTGTCTGATTATTGAAGGACACAACATTAAGATACACGGCTCTAACATTGGCGACGACGCAGATTCGAACCTACCTGCAACTCTGCATCACATCCCAGGGATTCGCTCCTGGAGAACAGTGGAAGGAGGTCGAGTCCAGAAGCACGGGCGTCGACCACGGGCAGCCGCCCAGTCATCCAGCGAAGATTTGAGCATCGCAGGGGAGGCTGTCGAGAGCCAGGCTTGGCTTTCCGGTCACGGTGGTCCAGCGAGACGGGCTGGCAACAGGTACTGCGCAGACCCTTCCTGGACAGCGGCGGGCTGGGGCCCGACTGAGCGGCACAGAAAAAGGCCGAGCAGCGTCGACAGGGGAGAGAGAGAGGGCAGAGCGCACAGGGCGCAGCCGGTGTTCAGGACCGAGCGGTGTCAACAGGGGAGAGAGACGAGAGAGAGCAGAGCGCAGCCAGTGTTCAAGGGCTGAGCAGCGTCAACGGGGGAGAGGGGCGCGCAGGAAAACGCGAGGCGCTGCCATTGCCACGAGAACCGCAGAGAGCGGCGTTGGCAGCAGCGCGGGAGACGCCATTTTAAGCTGCAGCGGGGAAGAAAGGAAAGCGCGGGAGACGCCATTTTAAGCCGCAGCGGGGAAGAAAGGAAAGCGCTGGAGACGCCATTTTAAGCCAGTCTAACCACACCCAAAAATGCCGAAGAGTGGCAGTATCACAGCGTTCGACAATGAAGTCAAAGATTGGACGACATATGTCGAACACATAGAAGTATACTGCAAGGCGAATTAAGTGCCAGATGACAAGAAAGCGCTGGTATTGTTGAATTCAATGGGTGCAAAAACGTATGGCTTACTACGAAACCTAGTAACCCCAGAGAAACCAGTAGAAAAGGATTTTGAAAACATAGTGTCAATCCTACAGGACCACTTAAACCCCACACCGCTGCTGATAGCAGAAAGATTTAAGTTTCACAAAAGGAACCAGCATAAAGATGAAAGTAATGCTGAGTATTTAACGGAATTGCGCAAGCTATCGAAACACTGCCAGTTTGGAACGGGACTAGCAGATACTTTAAGGGACAAGTTTATGTGTGGGCTTCAAAGTGAAGGAACCCAGAAACGGCTTCTATCAGAAAAGGATCTTACGCTGGACAAGGCTTTCAGCATGGCAGTATCACACGAAGCAGCAGCACGGGGCGCGGCAGAGATACAACGGAGACCGCAAGCATATGGCACAAATGAAATGTCATACGGAACAGTGAAGTGCTATCGCTGCGGCAGAACAACACACGACCATAATGATTGCTGGTTCAAGGACAAAGTGTGCAGACAGTGTGGAAAAGCAGGACACATAGCAAGAGTCTGCAGGCTGGGAAAGAAAACCAGCAGCAAGAAATCTCCACAGGAGAAGTACAAGAAGGTACATAAGGTGACGGAGAGTAGTTCAGACGAACAGAAGAGTGATACAGACTCCGGAAGCAAGGAGCTGGGTTGTCTGAAACTACATAATGTGATCAAAACGGAGGATCACCAAACTATCTGGGTCACGCTCAAGATAGCAGGAGTCCAAGTGAAAATGGAATTGGACACAGGATCAGTCCTAACAGTCATAAACCGAAGGGACTACAAGCGGCTATTCTCACATATACCCTTGAGAGATACAAAGATTGTCTTGAAGACGTACACGGGGCAAAAAGTGTACCCCAAAGGAAAAATAAGGGTGAACGTTATATATAACGGCAAGGAAACACCAAAAATGGACCAATATGTATTGCCATATGGAGGACCACCACTACTAGGACGTGAATGGATCCGGAAGATACAGCTAGATTGGCATTCCATACAGGCACTGACTGTGGCTGACAAAAAGGATGACGACATCATACCTGGGCGACTGTCAAAGATCCTAACTGACGCGAAAGAAGTGTTCCAGCAAGGACTCGGAACACTAAAAGGCATGACAGCAACAATTAAAATTGAAGAAACCGCAAGCCCAAAATTTTTTAAGGCCAGACCGGTACCTTATGCGATCTGCCCAGCCGTCGAAGCAGAGCTGGAGAGTCTGGAAAGTTCAGGTGCACTGTCCAAGGTAGACTGGAGCGAGTGGGCTACACCCATCGTCCCTGTGATGAAAAAGTCATTGAGCAGCACTCCTGGGGCCCAAGGAAGGTTTGCATCTGTGGGGACTTTAAGGTAACAGTGAACCCGGTCCTTCACACCGTATAATATCCACTTCCGCGGATTGAAGATATTTTCACCTCGCTATCTGGAGGGAAACGCTTCACTAAGATTGATCTGGCCCAGGCGTATCTGCAAATGGAGGTAGAAGAAGCATCAAAAAAATACCTCACAATCAACACCCATAAAGGTCTCTACCAATACAACCGGCTGGTATTCGGGGTAGCATCAGCTCCGGCTATTTGGCAGAGGGCAATGGAACAAGTCCTGCAAGGGATCCCAGGGACCCAGTGTTATTTGGACGACATCCTGGTCACGGGCGAAAATGACAGTGATCACCTTGCCAACCTGGAGCAGGTGCTCACTAGATTGCAGGAATATGGGCTCTGAGCTAACCGCCCCAAATGCGAGTTTTTTAGAAAACAGATCTCGTATTGTGGCCACGTTATCGATAAAGAGGGGTTACATAAGTCCCCAGAGAAGATTGAGGCAGTAGTCAAGGCTCCAGCACCGGAAAATGTGTCACAACTGAGGTCGTTCCTCGGGCTGGTAAACTACTACCATAAGTTCTTGCCAAATTTGTGTACAATACTACACCCACTGAGCACCCTACTGCAAACTGGGGTGCCATGGAAGTGGAGTGACGAATGTAGACGAGCTTTCCAGAAGAGCAAAACACTAATCACATCGAAAGAGGTATTGGCCCATTACAACCCGACATTACCAATTCAGTTGGCATGTGATGCGTCACCCTACGGCATTGGAGCGGTGCTGTCGCACAAATTCTCGGACGGCTCAGAGAGGCCAATAGTCTTTGCGTCACGATCACTAACCTCAGCCGAGTGTAACTACGCCCAGGTTGACAGGGAGGCCCTCAGCCTAGTATGGGGAGTGAAAAAGTTCAATCACTATCTGCACGGGTAGAAGTTCACCTTGCTGACTGACCACCAACCACTTGTCTCCATCTTTAATCCAAAGAAGGGCGTTCCGGCGATGACTGCGCAACGGCTACAAAGATGGTCCCTTTTTCTAGGGGCGCACCAATATGAAATCGAGTATAAGGGCACGAAACAGCATGGAAACGCTGATGGGCTATCACGCCTGCCACTACCTACTGCGGAGGAAGCACCAGCAGTGGATCCTGTCGAAATATTTCATTCGACTATAATTGAATGCTTGCCAGTAACTAACGCTGGTATAGGGAAGGAGACCCGAAATGACCCGACACTGTCTCGGGTATATGATTTGACGGTGAAGCACATGGCGACTCAATGTTGCCAGCATTCTCATCCAGAAGAGAACAGCTGTCAGTATGCCAGGGGACCTTGATGTGTGGATCCCGAGTGGTAATTCCACCCAAGTTAAGGGAGAGAGTGCTCAATGAGCTTCATGAAGGTCATCTGGGAGGGGTGAAAATGAAAAGCCTTGCTAGGGCTTATGTGTGGTGGCCGGGGATCGATCAGCAAATCGAGGACCTGACAAAGAGCTGCTCAGGATGCCAGAAGGTCCAAAATGCACCACCACATGCCCCTCTACACCCATGGGAGTGGCCCTCATCTCCATGGCAACGGGTGCATATTGATTTTGCTGGTCCATTCATGGACTCAATCTTTTTAATAGCCATGGATGCGCACTCGAAATGGCCTGAGGTGGTCAAAATGTCCTCCACCACCACGGAGAAAACTATTGCAGTCCTACGGACCATATTTGCCAGGAACGGCTTGCCAGAGCAGATTTGCTCTGATAACAGACCACAGTTTGTGTCCGAAGAGTTTCGAAGATTTATGAAAAGGAATGGGGTAAGCCATTACATATCCGCCCCGTATCATCCAGCCACAAATGGATTGGCTGAGAGGTTCGTACAAACCTTTAAGAAGGCAATAAAGGCTATGTACAATGACAACATTCCACTGCAGCACAAGGTGGACAATTTCCTGTTCACCTACCGGAATGCAACACATGCAGTCACCAACCAGGCCCCAGCCATGATGTTCTTTAACCGAAGGTTAAGATCTCGCCTGGATTTGCTCAGGCCAAACGTACGAAGAGATGTTGAGAGTAAGCAATTCCAGCACATCCATGAGAAGCCAACAAGGAGCTTCAATGTAGGGCAACCAGTCTTGGCCCGCGACTACCGAACAGAAAAATGGCAGCCAGGAACGATATGCACACGACAGGGCCCATTAATGTACACAGTGGACGTTGGGGAGAGCATCGTGAGACGCCATGCTGACCAGATCCTAGAGTCACAGGAACAAGTCAACCCCATGCCTCGCCCATATGTACCTGGTGATGAACCCGATGTACAGGTAGCATCTACCCCAGAAACAGTAGCATCGGAAGCTGATGAACCAACCGACGACAGGGGGCCAGAATCGCCTCCGCACCAAGAGCAAGACACTCGGGAAAGGCGCTATCCAGAAAGGATCAGGAAGCCTCCCCAAAGACTGAATTTATAAATAGACTATTTTCAGCTAATGTTGCATGTTAAAAGTGTTAATTGTAATTAGTTTGATATTTAATTGTTAAATGAGTGTTATGGTGCTGTTAATCTAAAAGGGGAGGAATTGTAATGTATGTACCTTTAAGGGGAGAACTACTTTTTACAGCTCCTGTATACTGTAGTACCGGCAGTGACCACACCTGCCTATAAACCCTGAGTAGTGATCTGTATAGTTAGTTCTAGAGTAACCCTCATTCAGTAAACACCTGTTGAATCGTTCCCTGCAGTCTGTTGTCTGATTATTGAAGGACACAACATTAAGATACACGGATCTAACAACACCAACCTCCTCCAACGCCTTTCCTCCATTCTCCACCTCAGTGGGACTGCCCTCGTTCAGTTCCACTCTTACCCAGCCCAGCATCTCCCAAGGTGGCTCCTCTTCCTACCCGCACGCCATTACCTCTGGAGTCTCCCAAGGATCTGTCGTCGGCCCCCTCCACTTCCTCATTTAGATGCTGCCATTTGGCGACATTATCCGCAGCCATGAGGTCAGTTGATGTCATCCAGCTCTACATTTCCACCACCTGCCCCTGTGTTGTTAAGACTGCTGGTCCAGCATACAATGAACCATAATTTTATCCAGTTAAACATTGGGAACACTTAAACCAGTCTGTCCTGCCTAGCATTAAGCTTCTTGAGTGTCTTTGGGGTTGTACCCATCTACATGAGGGACAATTCCATCACATTCCTGACTTAAGCCTTGAGGCTTTGAGGGGTCAGGAGGTGCCCCGCTTGTCCAAAGACCCAGCCTTTTCCCTACTCTTGTAGCCATGGTATTGATATGGTTGTTTATTGTCAGTAACTGGGCTGCTTGAAAAATGGGAAGTGAGCAGGAGAGTGGGATTAGACTGGGTGGCTGATGTGGTGAAAAACATTGGTGCAGAGTGAATGACTGGATGGCCTGTTTCTCATTTATAACATAATGAGTTTGTGATTCAAGACAAAAGCTCAGCTGCAAAGGAGGAAAGTAATGCCAAGCATGTACATTTTTTATAGCAAAATCTAGATGAGGGACCATGTCCAATTGTACTTCCCACCCCCAAGGTTGAAAGGACTAGTGGGACCTTGGAGTTTCAACCTAACTAAGTATTCGTGGCAAGCTCTCTTTCTGAGGAAGCTTGCATACATGGACAAGGAAAGTTAGTGTTGCTGCTGCTACTTAAAGGGCTGCAACAGTCAATGTTCTTTGTTTATTGCTGGCAGACAGCACCCACAGTCTCCTGGCAACAGATGGTTCCATTCTGTAATGATCTCCCTCCTGAGCGAGAGGCTGTGGAGGCGGAAGCCCCCACAGTTATTGCCAGGTACCTGTGACTTGTTACCCTGTAGTCAGCTGTGGCTCAGTGGGTAGCGCTCTTGCATCTGAGTCAGAAGGTTGTGGGTTCAAGCTCCCAGTCTAGAGACTTGAGCACATAATCTAGGGGGACACTCCAGTGCAGTGCTGAGGGAGTGCTGCACTGTCAGAGGTACCGTCTTTCAGAGAAGATGTTAAACCGAGTCCCTGTCTGCCCTCTCAGGTAGATGTAAGAGATCCCACGGCACTGTTTGTAGAAGAGCAGGGAAGTTCTCCCTGGTGTCCTGGCCAATAATTATTCCCCATCCAACACCTAAAAAAACAGATGATCTGGTCACTTATCTCATTGATGTTTGTGGGACCTTGCTGTGCACAAATTGGCTGCTGTGTTACACTTCAAAAGAACTTCATTGGTTGTAAAGTGCTTTGGGACGTCATGAAAGGCACTATATAAATGCAATTCTTTCATTTTTTTCTTATCTGGCATGGGAAGCATGCCTATTATGCTCAATTATCCTCTGGTATTAAATCCTCTGATAGAAGTGCTTTAAAAGCAATATCCCATGTTGCCATGGAACAGCAGGTGAAATAAAATGGAATCCCTTCCCATCAGCATTTTGTCCAGTTGGAGTTTATACTCTAAGTAAGGAATTTGCAATTATACATAGAAGGTACAACATGGAAGCAGGCCATTCGGCCCAACATGCACAGATAGTTCTGATCACATTCACCCGCCCTGTTCCAACATCCCTTCGACCTCTGCTTCATCCGCCTGTCCAATCTAATCTTGAATATTGACATTGTTGCTGCCCCAACCACTAACTCTGGATAACACCAGCGTTAGATTTTACAAGCCTGTAGCTAATATGATGATGGGAAGACAGTGAAGTCTGGAATATCACAGGTGTTAAGGCCCATAAAGAATGAGATGGAATCGGACACGGTGCGATGACTTGATTCAGTACAGATGCAAAGGGGAGGAAGAGTGAATATTAGAAATGTATCAGAACAAGGAACTGGTATGAACAAGGACCACAAATGCATCTGCTCCTAATATTCCCTGAGGACTGAGATGAGGAGAAATTTCTTCACTCAGAGGGTGGTGAATCTTTGGAATTCTCTACCCCAGAGGGCTGTGGAGGCTCAGTCGTTGAGTATATTCAAGACAGAGATCGATAGATTTATTAATAATAAGGGAATCAAGGGATATGGATATTTTGTCTCTTAATCTCTCCTGCCTTCCACCCTATCACAGACCTTCCCTTTTGTTCTTTCCTCCCCTCCCCCCTTTCCCTGATCCTACACTTGCTTAAAAACCTGTTCCATCTCCAACTTTTCCCAGTTCTGACGAAGGGTCATCGACCCGAAACGTTAACTCTGTTTCTCTCTCCACAGATGCTGCCTGACCTGCTGAGTATTTCCAGCATTTTCTGTTTTTATTTAAGGGATATGTGGATAGTGCAGGAAAGTGGAGATGAGGTAGAAGATCAGCCATGATCTTATTGAATGGCGGAGCAGGCTCGAAGGGCCGAATGGCCGACTCCTGCTCCTATTTCTTATGTTCTTATGTTCTTATTGCATTAAGCTATAGTATTATTACTAATCAATAGTAGCATTATTAATAATTGGAATATCCAGGCTTTTATTTTGGTCATTTTCCAGTATTTTGGGATTTATAGCAAACATGGGCATTGTATTGAATTAGAATTCACTCTCTATTGGTCATCTGGCAACAAGTTATTTTTCTTTGGGGCGCGAACTTCGCAGAAAATTATTTTTCTTTATATTTTCAAACTTCCATCTCTCTGTCATAGCAAAAAATCTATTGCTGAGAAAAAAAACCTTTGCATCGGGTTTACAGGACAGAAACAGGCCATTCGGCCCAACTGGTCCAGTCAGTGTTTATGCTCCAAACGAGCCTCCTCCCACCCCCATCTCCATCTCACCCGATCAGCATATCCTGCTATTCCTTTCTCCCTCATGTACTTATCTAGCTTCTCCTTAAATGCATCCATGCTATTCACCTCAATTACTTATTTAATATAATTTTTTTAATTGCCTCATTAGAAATTAAGGGGGCAAAATTGGGTCGCGCCCACTTTGGGGCGCTAACTTCGCAGAAAGTTAGCACCCCCACGCCCGAAATTCACTGGTAGTGCCCCAAGAGGGAGGAGGGGCGCTACTGGAAGGCTCCCCCTCCGTCTTGGGGTGCTGTGAGTGAATATCATGGCACTACGTGCTGCAGCGCAGCACGACCCGGGGCCCAGCTGGGCCACCAGGGATCGCAGTGCCAGCAAAAGAGCCCGGCACTTTGGGCTTCACAGGAGGCTGGGAACAGCAACGGTGGCAGGTGCTGGCAGGCGGCCAGCAACAAAAATGGCCGCCCGGCACCTCCCCTTTAATTTGCGCCGCCCCAGCCGCAGGTACGCCCCCCTGACCCTGTCGGACATAGCGTCGGGCGGTAAGTCATGGGGGTGTGACCGAAGATGGCGGCTGGGGAGCGAGCTGGGCGCTAACGGTTATTGCCGCCGCTAACCTCCCGCTGAATTTCGCTGGAGGCGTTAGCGGCTAGTTGCTTTGTGCCGCGTTAGGGCGCTAACGGGAGGCGCAAATCAACCGAATTTTTACCCCAAAGGATTTGAACTCAGTCTTTTCCATCAGAGGGTCGTTCCTCTCTCCGAAGTGGTGCTCTTAGCTTTTGTCCTCTCCTCCTCCCCCAAACTGCTGCTGCCAGCCCTTGCCCTCTTTCCATCCCCCCACGCTCCCACTGTTTGACATCCTTGCTCTAAGTGACTGATACACTTTGGTTGTCGTGTGGCAAATAATATTGCAGATACTAAATCGTTTTTATTGCAGTCTGCGGGGAAATTGCCTTCAGACCCTGTCCCCTTGTGTGCCAAAAATGTTTGTCTGGTTTTAATTCAGTCACAGGACAAGGGAGTGCAAAACCAAAACAGCTGCTGTCAAAGTCGTGTCTGCCGCCTAGCTTGCTACAAATGCTGCAGCGATTGGTTGCCTCCCAGGCTTGAGGGAGGAGCCAAGGCACACCGGGATCATTTTGCTCTCACCCGTTGGACGCCATCGCACAAAGCCAAGGTGAACCCCGCGCTTTGCGATTTGCTTCGTTACGTGTATGGCTGGTACTTGCTTCTGAATGTAGCCAGCAGCTGTTCAGCCAACTGTTTTTGGTTAAGGAGCTGAAGCAGTTCATTAAAAGCCGAGGTGAGCCAAGTTGGAACTTCAGAGAAAGGTTCGACCAGTTTAACTCCTGCAATTAGAGAAACCAGGAGAAGAAACGTGTACTGCACGTAGAGAACTTAACTACAAAACACTAGCTTCACAGATTGGAGGGCATTTATTACTTTCCTTTCAAGGAGCTGATTTGTACAAGATCTGTGCTAAATATATGCATTACTGTCCTGATTTAAACTCGCTTCTTCTTCTTTTGAAAAACAATTTAGTTAACGTCTGAAATGACGTCTGACGCCACGATGCTCTACCACTTTTCGGGGATGTGAGAAAGATCCTGTGGAGACCCAGGAACAAGCCAGTAGCTAAAGCAACTTATAGGAGGGATTTCTGTTTGTTATCCTGGTCTCGCTATTAAAGAGCGTGCGAATGTCAGGGCCTTTGAAGATACTCTTGAATCAATGCGATTCAATGTGTCAGCCAATGGCTCAGTGGGTAGCACTCTCGCCTCTGAGTCAGAAGGTTGTGGGTTCAAGTCGCACTCCAGAGATCTGAGCATAAAAATCTAGGCTGACGCTCCAGTGCAGTGCTGAGGGAGAGCTGCACTGTCAGAGGTGCCGTCTCTCGAATGAGACATTAAACTGATGCCCTGTCTGCTCTCTCAGGTAGACGTCAAAGATCCCGTGGCACTATTTCGAAGAGTAGGATTGTTTAATATTGCTCTCCATGCTCTTCTTGTCCATGAGACTCACTTCCTGCTCCCTTGGACCCTATTCCCACTAAACTGCTGACCACCCAACTTCCTTTTCAGGCAGACATTGTTAACGGTGTACTGTCCCCCTCTCCTTCAAATCTGCCGTCATCACCCCTCTCCTCAAAAGAAACCCTTGACCACTCCGTCCTTGCAAACTCCCGCCTCATCTCCAACCTCCCTTTCCTCTCCAAAGTCCTTGAATGTGTTGTCGCCTCCCAAATCTGTGCCCATCTTTCCTGGAACTCCATGTTTGAATCCCTCCAAACTGGTTTCCTGCCACAATTCCGAAACGGCTCTCATCAAAGTCATTAGGAAAACACTTGCTGTGTTGAGGTGAATTGGGAGCTGGATTCAAACAGGGACATCTCAAAGAATGTAATGGAGAGGGAAACGTGCAGAGGGATGGGAGAGAGAGCAGGAGGTTGGGGAGATGAAGGGTGGGAGCGAAGGAGGTGAAGGAGAGAGCAGGGGGTGGGAGAGAGAGCAAGGGATGGGAGAAGATGAGTGGAGGATAGGAGAGAAAGAGAGGAATGGATGAGAACGAGAAGGGAGAGAGAGTGAGAGTGATGGAAGAGGAGAGGGAGAGCAAAAGGGGAGAGCAAGGGATGAAGAGAGAGAAGGATTGGAGAGAAGGAGAGAGCTGGACGGGGAGAGAGAGCAAGGGATGGGAGAGGCAATGGAGAGGGAGAATGAGGAATGGGAGGGAGAGCTGGATGGGAGAGAAGGGGAGAGTGAGGTATGGTGAGAGAGAAGGGTAGGAGAGAGTGGGACGGGAGAGAGCAAGGGATGGGAGAAGAGTGGGGGATGGGAGATTGCGATGCAGAGATGGGGAGGGAGAATGAGGGATGGCAGAGAAAGAGAGGGATTGGATGGCAAAAGAGAAAGAGGGAAGAAAAATGAAACTGATATAGCAACTCATCCCATCTATGTGGGCAGCTGGACTTCAACTCAGTTCCCAAAGATGAGACACCAACAATGTAGCAGAGACTCACCTGTCTCTGTTAATGATGCACAAATGTCTGGGAATGATTCTTCTGACAAATTACACAGTTACGGTTCATAACATGATGCCAGCTGTTTAGATCTCAATAACACCCCCACAGTTCCTTTCATATCATGTTTATCCCACGAAGGTTTAAACCAGTATGCAGACAAACAGCAGCATACCATGAAGTTACAGATCCCAAATAATTCTAAAAATAAACATTGGTTCCTATGAAATCATTATTATCTCTATTATTTCTATTCAACAGTGATTCTGATGTCTCCTACTTTCTAAATATCTCAACATAGAAACATAGAAACATAGAAGATAGGAGCAGGAGGAGGCCATTCGGCCCCTCGAGCCTGCTCCGCCATTCAATGCAATCATGGCTGATCATCCAAATTCAGTACCCGGTCCCTGCTTTCCCCCCATACCCCTTGATCCCTTTAGCCTTAAGAAATATATACAACTCCTTCTTGAATATATTTAATGAATTGGCCTCTACTGCCTTCTGTGGTAGAGAATTCCACGGGTTCACCACTCTCTGGGTGAAGAAATTCCTCCTCATTTCTGTCCTAAATGGCCTACCCCTTATCCTTAGACTGTGACCCCTGGTTCTGGACTCCCTGACCATCGGGAACATCCTTCCTGCATCTAATCTGTCTAGTCCTGTCAGAATTTTATAAGTTTCAATGAGACCCCTCTCATTCTTCTAAACTCCAGCGAGTACAAGCCCAATCGACCCAATCTCTCCTCATACGTCATTCCTGCTATCCCAGGTATCAGCCTGGTGAATCTTCACTGAACTCCTTCCATAGCAAGAACATCCTTCCTCAGATAAGGCGACCAAAACTGCACACAATACTCAAGATGTGGTCTCACCAAGGCCCTCTACAACTGCAGCAAGACATCCTTGTTCCTGTACTCAAACCCTCTCGCTACGAAGGCCAACATACCATTTGCCTTCTTAGCCGCCTGCTGCACCTGCATGCTTACCTTCAGCGACTGGTGCACAAGGACACCCAGGTCTCGTTGCACTTCCCCTGCTCCCAATCTATTGTCATTCAGATAATAATCTGTCTTCCTATTTTTGCCACCAAAGTGGATAACCTCACATTTATCCACATTATATTGCATCTGCCATGCTTTTGCACAATCACCCAACCTGTCCAAATCATCCTGGAGTTTCTCGGCATCCTCCTCACAGCACACACGCCCACCCAGCTTTGTGGCATCTGCAAATTTGGAGATTTTACATCTAGTTCCCTTGTCTAGATCATTAATATATATTGTGAATAGCTGAGGCCCAAGGACCAATCCCTGCGGTACCCCACTAGTCACTGCTTGCCACTCGGAAAAAGACCCGTTTATTCCAACTCTTTGCTTTCTGTATGCCAACCAGTTCTCTATCCAAGTCAATACCTTGCCCCCAATCCCATGTGCCTTAATTTTACACGCTAATCTCTTATGCCGGACCTTATCAAAAGCCTTCTGAAAGTCCAAATACACCACATCCACTGGTTCGCCCTTATCTATTTTACCAGTTACATCCTCAAAAAATTCCAGTAGATTAGTCAAGCACGATTTACCTTTTGTAAATCCATGTTGACTTTGTCCGATCCTGTCACTGTTTTCCAAGTGCTCTGCTATTACATCTTTTATAATGGACTCTAGCATTTTCCCCACTACCGATGTCAGGCTTACCGGTCTGTAATTCCCCGTTTTCTCTCTACCACCTTTTTTGAATAGTGGGGTAACATTAGGGTACTGTTCCAGATTCCATTGAATGTTGGAAGATGATCAGCAATGCATCTACTATTTCTAGGGCCACTTCCTTAGATACCCTAGGATGTAGATTATCAGGCCCTGGGGATTTATCGGCCTTCAATCCCATCAATTTCCCTAACACCATTTCCCTACAAATACTGATTTCTTTCAGTTCCTCCCTTTCATCAGACCCTATGCTCCCCGACGTCTCTGGAAGGTTATTTGTGTCCTCCTTTGTGAAGACAGAACCAAAATATGTATTTAATTGGTCTGCCATTTCTTTGTTCCCCATTATAAATTCCCCTGATTCTGACTGCAAGTTTAACTTCACCAATCTTTTTCTCTTCACATATCTATAAAACCTTTCTCTTTGTTTCCTTCTGCAGATAAGACGCGTTCTAATAGATGGTGGGAGCCTGACCTGCCTCCACAGTGTCTCCAATCCAACTCAGTCCTATCTCTTTGTTGCCAGGTTTGCATGGACTGCCGCACACACTTAGATTTGAAGCTAAAAGCAAGTTACTAAAATAATGAGAGGTGACTGCTTCATATGGTGCAGAGCATTAGACAGAATTGTGCTGCTCAAAGTTCAGTAATTCTATGAGGTTAAAATTCTCATCCTTGTTTTCAAAACCCTCCATGGCCTCGCCCCCCCTCCCTATCTCTGTAACCTCCTCCAGCCCTACAAACCTCCGGGAACTCAGCATTCCCCCAATTCTGGCCTTTTGCACATCCCCGACTTCCTTCGCTCCACCACTGGGGCCGTGCCTTCAGCTGCCTGGGTCCTAAGCTCTGGAATTCCCTCCCTAAACCTCTCCACCTCTCCCTCATTCTTTAAGATGCTCCTTAAAACCGACCTCTTTAACCAAGCTTTTGGTCACCTGTCCTAATATCTCCTTATGCAGCTCGCTGTCAAATTTTGTGAAGCGTCTTGGGACATTTTACTACGTTAAAGGCGCTATATAAATGCAAGTTGTTCATCTCAGTAATATTGTTAAAGGACTGGCAGTACCAGACGCTTTAGTGCACAAAATTTAACGTGCTTGATGCAGATACGTTCGGTGATTTTCCGACCTCAAGCAGAAGCTATCACCATACTTTCTAGGGTGGACATTTTCCCGTAGCTACATATGGCTAACATAAAGGCTTTCAATTGAACAAAATTGCCACACACACACAGTCTGATTCATCCAAGTAAACATTGCTGCCCAGTTGTGTAGCGCTGACTGGAGCTGAGGGAGCCTCATCACGCTGATCCAGTCTTTACTAGAGTAATGAAATGTGCCGCCACTCATTACCAACCCAGTTTAGGGTCTGCAACCTCAACAAGACTCCTTTCACTCTTCTGTGCAGAAATGTTTAATTTAAAGTGAAACATATATTTTGTGCTTCTTCCTTTTACTGTCAACAAATGGTTCCTTTCAGTTTTTTTCAAACTTTTTCCCAGAACAAAAAAAACCCTCATTCAGTGGCACAGACAAGAGGCCTCAGTGAGGCCGCAAAATCGAATGTCTTTCTTTCCCACTGGACTCCGGTTATTTTTCTAACCACACTCAGGGCTGTGGGGAAGCTCAGAGCGTTCCTTTGTGTGACACGTTGGTTTGTAAGGAGTGGGAGTCAAACAGCCTGAACGTTCATACCTCCCGACCCAGACCTCACAGTCAGCCTGTTCATTCGAAGTTACACTTGGGGAATCTTCTCGGACCAGGGCCTAATGAGAGGGTGGATGTCACGTATTAGGAGCATGCCCATGAGGGAGGGGAAACTAGACTGGGACCAGCTGCTTAATTACAGCTACCACAGTAGACCTTCAGACCGTAGTGAAAGGACAAGCCCCATAGTGTAGATGTTAAAAAAAAAGATTTGCCTTTATAGAGCGCATTTCATGGCATCAGGACATCCCAAAGCGCTTTAAAGCCAATGAATTACTCTTGAAGTGCAGTCACTGCAGCAATGTAGAAAACACAGCAGCCAATTTGTGCACAGCAAGCTCCCACAAACAGCAATGAGATAATGAGCAGATAATCTGTTTTAATGATGTTGGTTGAGAGATAAATATTGGCCAGGACACCGGGGAGAACTTCCCCCTGCTCTTCTTCAAAATAGTGCCGCGGGTTCTTGTACGTCCACCTGAGAGGAGCAGACGGGGCCTCGGTTTAACGTCTCATCCGAAAGACGGCACCTCCGACAGTGCAGCACCCCCTCAGTACTGCCCCTCCGACAGTGCAGCACCCCCTCAGTACTGCCCCTCCGACAATGCAGCACTCCCTCAGCGCTGCACTGGAGTGCCAGCCTGGATTTTGTGCTCAAGTCTGTGGAGTGGGACTTGAACCCATGGCCTTCTGCCTGACTGAAAGCAGCAGGAGAGAACATGAGGTAAATGTGTGATTTAGAAGCCTATATATTGTAAGAGAATGGTCTGAGGGAGTTGAGTTCCATAGTTTTAAAGTTTTGGAAAAGACTGAGTTAAGTAAAAGATGCAAAGAGTCTTTATTTCAACATAGTGAGGATGCAGAAAAGTGCAGACACATAATTTAGAAGGAGTAAGAGAGGAAAGATCAAAGGAGCAATGACAGTCTTAACTAAGTTGTAGCTCAAAGCTTTCGGGTACAAAGATTATGGTGATGGCAAATGCTCCCACTTTTGAAACTATTCTCTCGCCTTTTCCCCAGTTGGGTCTCTATACACCCCATGTCATCACGGCCAAGAGGCTGGGCAGATAGGTTAGCAACCTGAACCCTGAACTCCACCATAGCTGCCCTGTAACTGGCTTCTACAAAAAGACACTGAGGTCTGACGGACTAGTGTGGCAACTGAAAATAAACAGTTGGTCTCAGTCTAGGCTTCCCCTCCTCCTTCACAGGTCTGACTGTGGATCACTTTTCATCCCTCTGTGAAAAGGGCGCTGCATTCTTGTGGAAAACATCAGTAGTCGGATGGGTCCCACAGCTACTCAAAATAGCATTGAGACAGAAAAACCTGTCCCAGAGACAACCTCAACAACAACTTGTATTTATATAGCGCTTCTAATGCAGTAAAATGTCCCAAGGCACTTCACAGGAGCGTTATCAAACAAAATTTAACATAGAAACATATGAGATAGGAACAGGAGTAGGCCATTCGGCCCCTCGAGCCTGTTCCGCCATTTAATGAGATCATGGCTGATCATCCAAATTCAGTGCCCTGTCCCTGCCTTCTCCCCATATCCCTTGATCCCTTTAGCCTTAAGAAATATATCCAACTCCTTCTTGAATATATTTAATAAGTTGGCCTCAACTGCCTTCTGTGGTAGAGAATTCCACAGGTTCACCACTCTCTGGGTGAAGAAATTCCTCCTCATCTCAGTCCTAAATTGCTTACCCCTTATCCTTAGACTGTGACCGCTGGTTCTGGACTCCCCGCCATCGGGAACATCCTTCCTGCATCTAGTCTGTCTAGTCCTGTTAGAATTTTATAAGTTTCAATGAGATCCTCTCTCATCCTTCTAAACTCTAGCGAATATAAGCCTAATCGACCCAATCTCTCTTCATACGTCATTCCTGCCATCCCAGGTATCAGTCTGGTGAATCTTCGCTGCACTCCCTCCATGGCAAGAACATCCTTCCTCAGATAAGATAACCAAAACTGCACACAATACTCAAGGTGTGGTCTCACCAAGGCCCTGTATAATTGCAGCAAGACATCCTTGCTCCTGTACTCGAATCCTCTCGCTATGAAGGCCAACATACCATTTGCCGTCTTAACCGCCTGCTGCACCTGCATGCTTACCTTCAGCGACTGGTGCACAAGGACACCCAGGTCTCGTTGCACTTCCCCTTTTCCCAATCTATTGCCGTTCAGATAATAATCTGCCTTCCTGTTTTTGCCACCAAAGTGGATAACCTCGCATTTATCCACATTATACTGCATCTGCCATGCATCTGCCCAATCACCCAAACTGTCCAAATCATACTGGAGTTTCTCTGCATCCTCCTCACAGCATACATGCCCACCCAGCTTTGTGTTGTCTGCAAACTTGGAGATATTACATCTAGTTCCCTCGTCTAGATCATTAATATATATTGTGAATAGCTGGGGTCCTAGCACCAATCCCTGCGTTACCCCACTAGTCACTGCCTGCCACTCGGAAAAAGAGCTGTTTATTCCAACTCTTTGCTTCCTGTCTGCCAACCAGTTCTCTATCCAAGTCAGTACCTTGCCCCCAATCCCATGTGCTTGAACTTTGCATGCCAATCTCTTATGCGGGACCTTATCGAAAGCCTTCTGAAAGTCCAAATACACCACATCCACTGGTTCTCCCTTATCTATTCTACCAGTTACATCCTCAAAAAATTCCAGTAGATTAGTCAAGCATCATTTTCTTTTTGTAAATCCATGTTGACTTTGTCCTATCCTGTCACTGTTTTCCAAGTGCTCTGCTATTACATCTTTTATAATGGACTCTAGCATTTTCCCCACTACCAATGTCAGGCTTACCGGTCTATAATTCCCCGTTTTCTCTCTACCACCTTTTTTAAATAGTGGGGTTACATTAGCTACCCTCCAATCCATGGGAACTATCCAGAGTCTATAGAATTTTTGAAGATGACCAGCAATGCATCTACTATTTCTAGGGCCACTTCCTTAAGTACCCTAGGATGTAGATTATCAGGCCCTGGGGATTTATCGGCCTTCAATCCCGTCAATTTCCCTAACACCATTTCCCTACAAATACTGATTTCATTCAATTCCTCCCTCCACCGAGCCACATAAGGAGATATTGAGGCAGATGATTAAAGGCTTGGTCAAAGGGATAAGTTTTAAGGAGTGTCTTAAAGGAGGAAAGAGAGGTAGAGAGGCAGAGTGGTTTAGGGAGGGAATCCCAGAGCTTAGGGCCTCGGCAGCTGAAGGCCCGGCCACCAATGATGGAGCGATTATAATCAGGGATGCTCAAGAGGCCAAAATTGGAGGAGCGCAGAGATCTCAGAGGGTTGTGGGGCTGGAGGAGATTACAGAGATAGGGAGGGGCGAGGCCCTGGAGGGTTTTGAAAACAAGGATGACAATTTTAAAATCGAAGTGTTGCTTAACCGGGAGCCAATGTTGGCCAATGAGCACAGGGGTGAAGGGGACAAGGGCAGCAGGTGCGAGTTAGGACACGGGCAGCAGGTGTTTTGGATGACCTCAAGATATACAGGCACCTGCTCCAATTCAATCATTTAAACTTCAATTATTAACAAAGATGTTAATATTTTCAGCTGGGCTCTGACGGTGTAACTTCCCACGAAGGCGATGCTCTGTCCAGAACGAGAGCCACTGGTTCGCAGGAGGAATTGCAGAGCAGTCTGAACTCGGTAGTCAGCCTGTTTGATGAAGAGGAAGAGGAGAATCCGGAGGATACGCTCAGCCAGTGCAGTCTGGTTAACGATGAGAAGGCAAACTGCGGAGTAGAAAAGAGAAGGCCGAGGGGTGACCTGATAGAGGTCTTTAACATTATGAAGGGGTTCGATAGGGTAGACGTCACGTTTCCACTTGTGGGGGAATCCAAAACTAGAGGTCATAGATATAAGATAGTCACTAATAAATCCAATCGGAATTCAGGAGAAACTTCTTCGCCCAGAGAGTGGTGAGAATGTGGAACTCACTACCACAGGGAGTGGTTGAATAGCATAGATGCATTTAAGGGAAGCTAGATAAGCACATGAGGGAGAAAGGATTAGAAGGATATGTCGATCGGGTGAGATGAATTAAACAGAGTGGGAGGATGCTTGTATGGAGCCTAAACAGCGGCATGGACAAGCTGGGCCGAATAGTTTATTTCTGTGCTATAAATTCTATGTAATTTTATGTAATAATTCCCTTTTCGAAATGAATGTAAATGCGTTCTTCATTTTACACTTTCGAAGCTCATAGAAAGCAAGGTGTAGAAACACAATCCTGAAAGGAAAGGTCAGTGTTATTCACCCATCACACCTCCTGGACTCACACCCAGCATGACCATTCATTCACAGCTTCAAGGTGGAACTTTCCCAAAACTGTTTAGGAAAGGCCAGTAGACATTTTGTTACCCGGTGATATTTGGGTACCAGCTTAACTGGGGAAATACATTTACAATCCAGGACACCGTGGGTTCAAATCACACTGTGGAAGTTTGAGAATTTGAATTCGAGTTTTTAAAAATCTGGAAATAAAAAGCTGGTCCCAATAAAAGTGGCCATGAAGCTGTTGGATTGTGATAAAAGCCCAACTGGTTCACTAATGCCCTTTAGGGAAGGACATTACCCGGTCTGGCCTATATGTGACTCCAGTCCCATAGCAACGTGGTTGACTCTTAACTGCCCCTGAAGTGGCCTAGCAAGCCCCACCAATACAATGTATAACAAGAAGGCCACCAGCACCTTCTCACGGCAACTGAGGATGGGCAATAAATGCCGGCCTTGCAAGTGATGCCCACATCGTGAGAATGATTTTTTTAATGGCTGCTTCCACTCATGAGAGGCTTTCCCTGTACTTCAGCGAACAAACATCTGGCTCTAGCACTCTAACATAGCAACATCTGGTGAATTAGCCCTTTGAAATTTGTTTTTACAGTTCAGTCAGTGCTTAAAACTACACTCCAGGCTTCTGTAGTGGAACAAAAGATAAACAACAGATGCCCGAAATGAGTTCCCCACTTCAGTTTTCGTGCAAAAGGACTAAGCCAATTCCACATCCAGTCAAGCTAGCTCGAGAATCTATAACATCTGTACAGATTAGTGAAATATGAGGGATGAAGAAAAGCTTTTTTTTAATTCATTCTCAGGATGTGGGTGATATACCTATCAATTTATCCAATGAAAAGCGACGAGTTAAGAAAGTAACTATAGGTTTTTATTGGCTAAATAACAGAGCCCACCCTCGTGGGTGATCAGATCCAACAAGGAGGAATACCAGCCAGTCGACCACCTTTATACCTGGGCAGGTAGGTGGAGCCGTGGGCGGAGTCAGCAGTGGTCAGCCCAGGTATAACAGCGTGACAAGAGGCGACCTCGTATAGTGATACAACAGTGTGAACAGTGATAACCATAGAGTAACGATATAACAGTGATAACTATAGTGTAACGATAGTGAACGATAAAAGTGGTTTACCACATTCACCCCTTGTTTAGATTTGAGTCTGGCGGGGTGAAGTGTACTACCAGTTCTGGTATGTCAGTCTGTCCGGAGGCCTCGTAAGCCTTTCTGATCGTCGCAGCGGCGGTGTTGCATTATCCGGTGTTAATGCTGGTGTCTGCGTGGTCGGCGAAGGCTCGTGGGGTTCCGGCATGCCGTCTACCTCGGGTGGCATTGGGGGGGGGGTAACAGTGGTGTCTCAGGAGTGCCCGAGGGTGCGAGGTCTCGTAAGGAGACTGTGTCCTCCCGCCCGTCTGGGTATGCCACATAGGCGTACTGGGGGTTGGCGTGCAGGAGGTTCACCCTCTCAACCAGGGAGTCCGTTTTATGGGCCCTCACGTGCTTTCGCAGCAGGACGGGCCCCGGAGAGGTCAGCCAGGTTGGTAGCGTGGTTCCTGTAGTCGACTTCCTGGGGAAAACAAACATTCGTTCATGGGGGGTGGCGTTGATGGCAGTGCACAGTAGTGACCGGATGGAATGCAGCGCTGCCGGGAGGACTTCCTGCCAGCGGGAATTGGGAGGCCCTTAGACTTTAAGGCTAAGAGGACGGCCTTCCATACCGTCGCGTTCTCTCTTTCCACCTGCCCATTCCCTCGGGGGTTGTAGCTGGTGGTCCTGCTTGCAGCAATACCTCTCGCTAGTAGGAACTGACGGAGTTCCTCGCTCATGAAGGAGGAGCCCCGGTCACTATGTATATAGTTTGGGAACCCGAACAAGGCGAAGAGGTCGTTCAGGCATTTAATGACCGTGGTACTGGTCATGTCTGGGCAGGGGAAGGCAAAGGGGAAACGGGAGTACTCATCAACAATGTTGAGGAAGTACACATTACGGTCAGAGGACGGGAGGGGCCCCTTAAAATCGATGCTCAGGTGCTCGAAGGGGCGGGTGGCCTTGATCAGGCTTGCTCTGTCCGGCCTAAAGAAGTGCGGTTTGCACTCGGCACAGGTCTGGCAGTTCCTGGTCATGGTCCTGACCTCCTCGATGGAGTAGGGCAGGTTGCGGGCCTTAATGAAGTGGTAAAGTCTGGTGACTCCGGGGTGGCAGAGGTCGTTGTGGAGGGTCTGAAGTCTATCAATTTGCGCGCTGGCGCATGTAATTCGTGAAAGAGCATCGGGGGGTTCGTTCAGCTTACCTGGCCGGTACAAGATATCATAATCATAGGTGGAGAGCTCGATTCTCCACCTCAAGATCTTGTCATTCTTGATTTTGCCCCTCAGCTTGTTATTAAACATAAAAGCGATCGAACGCTGGTCGGTGAGGAGGGTAAATCGTTTGCCTGCCAGGTAATGCCTCCAGCGTCGTACCGCCTCCACAATCGCCTGGGCCTCCTTCTCGACCGACGAGTGTCGGATCTCAGGGCCCTGTAGGGTCCTTGAGAAGAAGGCCACCGGTCTCCCCTCCTGGTTAAGGGTAGCGGCTAGGGCGAAGTCGGATGCATCGCTCTCCACTTGGAAGGGGATGGACTCATCCACTGCGTGCATTGTGGCCTTGGCAATGTCTCCCTTAATGAGGGAGAAGGCTGCGCACGCTTCCTCCGTAAGGGGGAAGGATGTGGACTTCATGGGGGGTCTGGCTTTGTCCGCATAATTGGGCACCCATTGGGCATAGTAGGCGAAGAGCCCCAGGGTTCTCTTTAGTGCCTTTGGACAGTGGGGGAGGGGTAGCTCCATGAGGGGGCGCATTCTTTCGGGGTCGGGGCCGATGACTCCGTTCTCTACTACACAGCCGAGGATGGCAAGGCGCGAGGTGTTAAACACACATTTCTCCTTATTGTAGGTGAGGTTCAGCCGTTGGGCCGTACGGAGGAATCTCTCCAGATTAACATCATGGTCCTGCCGGTCGCGGCCGCAGATGGTGATGTTATCTAGGTAGGGGAACGTGGCGTGCAGCCCGTTCTGGTCAACCATCCGGTCCATCTCCCTTTGGAAGACCGAAACCCCGTTGGTGACGCCGAAGGGGACCCTAAGGAAGTGGTAGAGGCGGCCATTCGCCTCGAAGGCGGTATACTGGCGGTCCTCAGGGCGGATAGGGAGTTGGTGGTAGGCCGGCTTAAGGTCGATGGTCGAGAATACTCGGTATTGTGCGATCTGATTGACCATATCAGATATGCGGGGAAGGGGGTATGCGTCCAGCTGGGTGTACCTGTTTATGGTCTGGCTGTAGTCGATGACCAGGCGGTTTTTATTGCCGGTCTTAACGACCACGACCTGGGCACGCCAGGGGCTGGTGCTCCCCTCGATGATGCCCTCCTTCAGGAGACGCTGCACCTCGGAGCTAATGAAAGCTCTGTCCCCGGCGCTGTACCGCCTGCTCTTGGTAGCGACGGGTTTGCAGTCGGGGGTGAGGTTGGTGAACAGGGAAGGTGGCAGGACCTTGAGGGTGGATAGGCCGCAGGTGTTACGCGGTGGGTGGTTTAAAATCTGTTGGTTGTCGACTGTGAGTGGGGGGAGGGGTCCGCCGTATGCTAGCGTGACGCTTTGGAGGTGGGATTGGAAGTCTAGACCTAGTAGGACGGCAGCGCATAGCTGGGGCAGGACGAGGAGTTTAAAATTTTTATACTCCGTGCCCTTAACCGACAGGGTCACAACACAGTAGCCGCTGATGTCTGTGGCGTGGGACCTCGAGGCCATCGAGATCCGGTTGTGCGTTGGCCGGACCGTGAGGGAGTAGTGGCTCACCGTGTCTGGGTGGATGAAACTCTCCGTGCTTCCGCTGTCGAACAGGCAGGTCATGGCATGGCCGTTTACTTTGATGTCCATCATGGACTTGGACAGGTGGTGCGGGCGGGCTTGGTCCAGTGTGACGGAGGCTAGTGTATAGCTGAGCGAGTTGCTGTCGTCTGCGGGTGAGGCGGTGGTCGGGTCTGGAGGCACGGTGGCGGTCGAGCGTGGTGGGTAAAATGGCGGCGCCCACGAGGTTGGACAAAATGGCGGAGAAGATGGCTGCCCCCACAACTCACATGAGGCACTGCTGGTGTCGTTTGCCTGGGTCAAAGATGGCCGCCCCCATGGCTCACATGTGGGGATGCTGGCCTCTGTAGCCTTGATGGAAGATGGCCGCCCCCACAGCTCACATGAGGCACTGCTGGCCTCTGTTGATCTCCCTCTGCAGGCCTTTGCAAAGTGGCCTTTCTTCAGGCAGCTCGAGCAGGTCGCGTTTCTGGCTGGGCAGCGCGCCCTCGGGTGTTTCGCCTGGCCGCAGAAGAAGCAGCCGGCGGCCCGATCGCGGGGGTCCGATGTCGCAGCCGGTACCAGGGGTGGCGGTCCCGATCGGGTCCGGGACGCCGACGCTGAGGTAGGTCCCAGGGGGGGTGCTGCGGGGGGTATTGCGGTCGGGGTCGGTCCCGAGTCCCAGGGTCGCAAATTACAGTACCTGGAATATGCCTCAAGGTCCCGCTGGGCCACTTCTAGGGAGCGAGCGAGGGCTGCAGCTTTGTCCAGGTCGAGGTCCTTTGCTTCAAGCAGTCTTTGCCGTGAGTAGTCGGACCGCAGGCCTTTCACGAAGGCATCGCGGACATTGTCTTCAGTATTTTCTGCCGCCGTTACCGCTTTAAAGTTACAGTCCCTGCCGAGTGCTTGTAGCGCCTGTAAAAATTCATCTACAGACTCTCCTGGCTGTTGCGGGCGGGATCTTAGGAGGTGTCTGGCATACATGGAATTTACCGGGCTCTGGTACTGTCGTTTCAGCCGGTTGATGGCGTCCTCGTATGTTTTAAGGTCCCGGATGAGTGCGAATACTTCAGGGCTCACTTGGGCGGTCAGAACTCTTAGCTTGGATTTCTGAGGCACGCCGGATTCTCCCAGGTAGGACTCGAAACAGCTCAGCCAGTGTTCGAAGTCGAGGGCTGAGTTTGCTGCCTGTGGGTTTAGATCCAGGTACGGTGGTCGGAGGGCTCGCAGCCAAGCCGGCTGCTGTGGCTGTTGTAGCTGGGCGTCTGGCTGGTCGTTTGGCTGCTCGTCTGGCTGCTCGTTTGGCTGCTCAAGTAACGACATTTTAAAATTTAGCCAATAAAATTGATATACCTATCAATTTATCCCATGAAAAGCGACGAGTTAAGAAAGTAACTATAGGTTTTTATTGGCTAAATAACAGAGCCCACCCTCGTGGGTGATCGGATCCAACAAGGAGGAATACCAGCCAGTCGGCCACCTTTATACCTGGGCAGGTAGGTGGAGCCGTGGTCAGCCCAGGTATAACAGCGTGACGAGGTGGCCTCGTATAGTGATACAACAGTGTGAACAGTGATAACCATAGAGTAACGATATAACAGTGATAACTATAGTGTAACGATAGTGAACGATAAAAGTGGTTTACCACAGTGGGCATCACTAGAAAGGCCACCATTTATTGCTTATCCCTAGTTGCCCTTGAGAAGGTGGTGGTGAGCTGCCTTCTTGAACCACTGTAGTCTGTGTGGTGAAAGTGCTCCCACAGTGCTGTTAGGGAGGGAGTTCCAGGATTCTGACCCAGCAATGATAAAAGAATGGCTATATATGTCAAAGTCAGGATGGTGTGTGGCTTGGAGGGGTACTTGGAGGTGGTGGTGTTCCCATGCACCTACTGCCCTTGTCCTTCTAGGTGGTGGAAGTCGCAGGTTTGGGAGGTGCTGTCAAAGAAGCCTTGGCGAGTTGCTGCAATGCATCCAGTAGATAGTGCACACTGCAGCCACAGTGCGCCGGTGGTGGAGGGAATGGCTATTTATAGTGATGGAAATGCTGCTGATCAAGCAGTCTGCTTTATCCTGGATCGTGTCAAGCTTCTTGAGCGTTATTGCACCTGCACCCACCACACTCCTGACTTGTGCCTTGTAGATGGTGGAGAGGCTTTGGGGAGTCAGAAGGTGAGACACTCGCCTCTGACCCGCTCTTGTAGCCACAGTATTTATGTGGCTGGCCCAGTTGAGTTTCTGGTCAATGGTGACCCCCAGGATATTGATGGTGGGGGATTCGGCGATGGTAATGCCGTTGAACATCATGGTGTGGTAGTTAGACTTTCTCTTGTTGGAGATGGTCATTGCCTGGCACTTGTGTGGCACGAATGTTACTTTCCACTTATCAGCCAAAGCCTGGATGTTGTCCAGGTCTTATTGCATGCGGGCACGGACTGCTTCATTATCTGAGGAGTTGCGAATGGAACTGAACACTGTGCAATCATCAGTGAGTAACTTCACTTCTGGCCTTACAATGGGAAAGGTCATTGATGGAGCAGCTGAAGATCATTGGTCCTCGGACACTGCCCTGAGGAACTCCTGCAGTGATGTCCTGGAGCTGAGATGATTGGCATCTAACAAACACAACCATCTTCCTTTGTGTTAGATATGACTCCAGCCAGTGGAGAGTTCCCCCCCCCACCCCCCGATCCCCATTGACTTCAGTTTTACTAGGGCTCCTTGATGCCACACTCGGTCAAATGCTGCCTTGATGTCGAGGGCAGTCACTCTCACCTCACCTCTGGAATTCAGCTCTTTTGTCCATGTTTGGACCAAGACTGTAATGAGGTCTGGAGCCAAGTGGTCTTGGCAGAACCCAAACTGGACATCAGTGAGCAGGTTATTGGTGAGTAAGTGCAGCTTAATGGCACTGTTGACCACTCCTTCCATCACTTTGCTGATGATTGAGAGTAGGCTGATAGGACAGCAATTGGCTGGATTGGATTTGTCCTGCTTTTTGTGGAAAGGACATACCTATAGATGCCAGTGTTGTAGCTGTACTGGAACAGGTTGGCTAGAGGTGCGGCTAATTCTGGAGCACAAGTCTTCAGTACGACAGCCGGGATGTTGTCGGGACCCGTAGTGTTTGCTGTAACCAGGCCGCTCAGCCATTTCTTGATATCACGTGAATCGAATTGGCTGAAGACTGACATCTGTGATGGTGGGGACCTCAGGAAAAGGCCAAGATGGATCATCCACCCTGCACTTCTGGCTGAAGATGGTTGCTGTAGTGTATGTACCTTTAAGAGAGAACTACTTTTACAGCTCCTGTATATTGTAGTACCGGCAGTGACCACACCTGTATATAAGCCTTGAGCATGCCTCTGTACCCCAGTCTTGAGACTACCCTACTCCAGTAAATACCTGTTGATTGTTAAGTTACAGCATCTGTGTGGTTATTGAAAAACATCATACTCTCAGAATCACGGATCTAACAGTTGCAAACACTTCAGTCTTGTCTTTTGCACTCATGTGCTGGGCTCTGTCATCATTGAGGATGGGGATGTTTATGGAACCTCCTCCTCCCTTTAGTTGTTTAATTGTCCACCACCATTCATGACTGGATCTGGTTTGCAGAGCTTTGATCTGATCCATTGGTTGTAGGATTGCTTAGCTTTGTCTATAATATGCTGCTTCTGCTGTTTAGCATGCATGTAGTCCTGTGTTGTAGCTTCCCCAGGTTGGTACTTCATTTTCAGGTACGCCAGGGGCTGCTCCTGGCATGTGCTTTTACATTCCTCATTGAACTAGGGTTGGACATCTGGTTTGATGGTGATGGATATGCCAGGCCATGAGGTTACAGATTGCGGTGGCATATAATTCTGCTGCTGCTGATGGCCCACAGTACCTCATGGATGCCCAGTTTTGAGCTGCTAGATCTGTTCTGAATCGCCACAAGGACTGTGCTGTGATTACTCCTACCAATACTGCCATGGGCAGATGTATTTGCGACAGGTAGATTGGCGAGGCCAAGGACAAGTCGGTTTTTCCCTCATGCTGGCTCTCTCACCACCTGCCGCAAGCACGATCTGGCAACTACGTCCTTCAGGACTCGACTAGCTCAGTCAGTGATGGTAATACTGAACCACTCTTAGTGATGGACATTGAAGTCCCTCACCCAGAAGCACTTTCATTCTGTGCCCTTGCTACCCTCAGTGCTTCCTCCAAGTGGTGTTCAACATGGAGGAGTACTGATTCATCAGCTGAGGGAGGGCAGTAGGAGGTTTCCTTGCCCATGTTTGACCTAAAGCCATGAGACTTCATGGGGTCCAGAGTTAATGTTAAGGACTTCCAGTGCCACTCCCACCTGACTGTTTACCACTGTGCTCCCACCTCTGGTGGGTCAGTCCTACACGTGCAATAGGGAAGCCGAGTGGTCCGTCCGGTTTTATTCTTTTTATCCTTTTTTTGCAGCGGTTAGATACAACAGAATGTCTTGCTAGGCCATTTCATAGGGCAATTAAGAGTCAACCACATTGGTGTGGGACTGGAGTCACATTCAGACCAAGTAAGGATGGCAGGTTTCCTTCCCTCAAGGGCGTTAGTGAAACAGTTGGGTTTTTCCCGACAAGCCGACAACTTCATCTTTCAGTTTTTACTGATATCAGCTTTTTAATTCCAGATTTTTGGGGGGAATTCCTGCTATGGTGGGAATTGAATTCAAATTCTTTGTATTATTAGTTCAGGCCCCTACATTTCTAGCCCAGTAATGTAGTCACTAAGCTACCGTACCCGTCCAGGATCGAGTTTAGAAGTTAATGCAGATGGTTTTAGAACTTCAGGGAAGAAAACTCCACTTGCTATTTTCCATCTCGTGACAGCTGTAATTAGTCTGACAGAAAGCTGTAGGATCAATAGAAGACATCCAATTCACCTATAATAATTGGAATAGCCAATCAAAATGAGCCGGCTTGATCAGCACCCAATCCGTGCAGATACGAAGGGTAGGAAATATTGTGCAGCCCAGACATACAGCGGAGTCCAGAAGTTCCAGTTCCAGCACTTAAAGCGATCATCAGACGGTTTGCAAAAATGTAAAAAAAAAAACAAATTTGTAGCACAATAAAGCTGGCAAGGTTTACGGGCAATCGGCGTGGCCAAAGATGGTGATAAAGTTGCTAAAGCCTCAGCAACACCAGAAGACTGCAGGAGGATCTTCAGTGACTCACGTCAAACTGCTAGACGAAAAATAAAGTTCAAAAGAAAAGGCCACTGTGCAAGCTCCAAATCTGCCCGAACAGAAAAGAAAAATTAACTTAGCTAAAACTGAGGGTGGTCTAAATTTTCCCTTTTGCGCAAAACTGAACTGACTGCACCAATTCACATGTATTTTAAAGAAAGAAATAATTTGCCTTTATAAAGGGCCTTTCATGTCCTCAGGACGTACCAAAGTGCTTCACAGCCAATTAATTACATTTTGAAGTGCAGGAATATTACACTGTTGTAATATTGCCCAGCACACCGGGAAGAACTCCCCTACTTTTCTTCAAATAGTACCACAGGATCTTTGACATCCACCTGAGAGAGCAGACGGGGCCTCGGTTTAACGTCTCGTTCGAAAGATGGCACGTCCGACAGAGCAACACTCCCTCATTAAAGTGTTAACCTGGATTCTGTAAACGAATCACTGGAGTGGGACTTGAACCCACAACCTCCTGACACACAGGAAAGAGTGCCAGCTACTGAGCCACGGCTGGTATCCAAGGCTCGGTGGGCAGAATTCCTGCTCTCACTCGCTAACCAGTGACCCCTGCTCCAAAGTGCATGTACATATGTCGGTTTTACGTTATTTTCCAAAACTAGACTCAATTACTTTATGTGCAACAGTACAACTATTGTACTATTTTGGATCACACACAATGGAATCATTTTTAGGCAATTTCTTCTAAATCTCAGTAAATGTTTGTGGGTTATAAATTGTGAAAGTTTTAACGTGATACATAGTCCTTCAGTTTATAAAGACATGAATTAAGTGAAAACACTTTCTCATTGTAACCTACATAACTCATCCACCCCTCTGTTTAAATGTCCCCTGTGACTGTAGCCAGGAGCTTCTAGTTGTTGGGGCTGAAACACAATCGGGCCATCCTGCTCGCAGAGGAGGATCTGTCTGGTGTACGGAACATGTTTTGAGCAAGGAATTCACAGAAATAGCAAATGTTCAACAAAAGCTGGTCCATGATCCCATGGTCAAGCAAGGAAAGGCCACCACATCTCACTGGTTTCCTCAACACATCAACTAAAGTAGGAGGCACACCTCAGTTGGAGCTCAGAGGTATTAGAAAGTATTCATGGCCCAGAAACAGGCCGTTCGGCCCAACTGGTCCGCGCTGGTGTTTATGCTCCACACGAGCCTCCTCCCACCCCTCTTCATTTAGCCCCAGCAACATATCCTTCCATTCCTTTCTCCCTCATGTGTTTTTCTAGCTTCCCTTGAATGCATCTATGTTACTCACCTCAACCACTCCCTGTAGTGGCGAGTTCCACATTCTCACCACGAACTGGGTAAAGAAGTTTCTCCTGAATTCCTTAATGGATGTTCCTACATCTCCTGCACCACAGTCGCAGCACCCAAAGGGAAAAGATAGCCTTGTGTGTCAAAGGCTTGTGGACATCATTTTTAAAACCTCAATGATATCCACTCCATGATTGTGTTTCTCTAAAGTAAATAGACCTAACTCTTGGAGCCTATCCTGATAACTAAGAGCCCTAAGGCTAGGAGTCATTCCAGTTGACCTCTTCGGCCCCTTCTCTAGAGCCTCGATATCCTTCACTACATCTGGGAACCAAATTGGCACAATTGTGTTTTACATGACGTAAATCTTTGCCTTCATCACACGGTCAATAGTCTGGTGCAGCGGATTACCTGCTCATTATAGAACCCACCTAATTTTCGATTTTAAAATTTTCATCCTTGTGTTCAAACCCCTCCCTGGCCTCACCCCTCCCTATTGCTGTAACCTCCTCCGGCCCTACAACCCTCCGACAACTGTGCGCTCCTCCAATTCTGGCCTCTTGCGTACCCACGATTTCCATCGCTCCACCATTGGCGGCCGTGCCTTCTGCTGTCTAAGCTCTGGAATTCCCTCCCTAAACCTCTCCGACTCTCCGACTCTCTCTCCTCCTTTAAGACGCTCCTTAAAACCTGCCTCTTTGACCAAGCTTTTTGGTCAGCTGTCCTAGCATCTCATTATGTGGCTCGGTGTCAGATTTCGTCTGATAATCACTCCTGTGAGGCCCCTTGGGAGGTTTTACTACGTTCAAGGTGCTATACAAATGCAAGATGCTGTAGTTGTAATGGAAATGGGACGGTTTCTATAACAGGTGAACGATTCGTTCCATCAAACTACTGCCTGTACAATGAAGACATAAACTGATCTCCACTTTCTGTCCTTGTTTTTTTTTAATTCATTGATGGGATGTGGGCATCGCTGGCTAGGCCTGCATTTAGTGCCCATCCCTAATTGCCCTTGAGAAGATGGTGGTGAGCCGCCTTCTTGAACCGCTGCAGTCCATATGGTGTAGGTACACCCACAATGCTGTTAGGAAGTGAGTTCCAGGATTTTGGCCCAGCGACAGTGAAGGAACGGCGATACAGGTCCAAGTCAGGATGGTGTGTGGCTTGGAGGGGAACTTGTTGGTGGTGATGTTCCCATGCATCTGCTGCCCTTGTCCTTCTAAGTGGTAGAGGTCGCAGGTTTGGAAGGTGCTGTTGAAGGAGCTTTGGCGAGTTGCTGCAGTGAATCTTGTAGATGGTACACACTGCAGCAACTTGCCAAAGCTCCTTCAACAGCACCTTCTCTGACTTACCAAGGCCTGATTTCAGATCAGGAAAGTTCAGGTACAAGCATTGAGCACTACGTCCCTCTAGCCTGGCGATTCCTGGGCCCCATTCCGCTAGTGTCACTGCGACGGAACAAGACTTATGCCCGCGGAACTCGGAGGAGGCTAACTCTGTCAGAAATTACAGGGTCAGTTTATTTAAATAATGCTGGTGGGTCAAGGGTGGGGCTTCTGTCAGTAGGGGGCCAGATATGCCAGGGGTGGGGCTTTGTATAAAAGTATGAGGGACCTAGATAAAGTGGATAGAAAGGACCTCTTTCCCTTAGCAGAGGAGACAAAAACCAGGGGGCACGGATTTAAAGTAATTGGGGGAAGGTTTAGAGGGGATTTGAGGGGAGATTTCTTCACCCAGAGGGTTGTGGGGGTCTGGAACTCACTGCCTGAAAGGGTGGTCGAGGCAGAAACCCTCATCGCATTTAAAAAGTACTTGGATGTGCACTTGGGATGCTGTGACCTGCAGGGCTACGGACCAAGAGCTGGGAAGTGGGATTAGGCTGGATAGCTCTTTGTTGGCCGGCGCGGACACGATGGGCCGAAATGGCCTCCTTCCATGCTGTAACTTTCTATGATTCTATGATTGTCTCACTCACAACTGGAGAACCCTCTTCGATCTAATGGGATCTGTTCCTGGATCCCTCCTGGTGTGACGGGACAGTTGAAAAGATGATTTACAAGCAACATCAGGTGCCACAAGCAGCTCAAGCCAACAATTGTTTTGGCCAATAAAGCATTAAGACTGTAAACTTTTTGGTCATTTATCTATTTCAAAAGAAATGGTTTTACGTGAAGGAAATGTCACGTGATCATCATAGCAATTAGGGCATCCACTGCTTCGGGATTGGGGTTATTGTTGGATTCAAGCGCTGTTGTTGCTTTGATAGAACTTCAATCAAAGCTGATTGATCTTCTTTGTTTTGCTTCCACATCAAAGGAATGTATGTTGTTATAATCCAGGGATCATTTTGTAGTTATCAGTCTTCACATTGCCTAGCCTTTGGGTACTCCATGATCAATCATCTCACATGAATCACCATCAAATACTGTGTGTAACCAAGAAACTGTTGAGACGAATCGCAAGAATTTTGGACTCTTTTTATTGCTTTAAGCAGTCAAACCACATGTTGTGTAATACAAACAGAAAATGCTGCAGACACTCAGCAGGTCAGGCAGCATCTGAGCAGAGACGAGGGTAGAGTTAACGTTTCAGGTCGATGACCTGTGGCTTCAATGGAGAGTAAAATCAGGCGGGGTGTAAAATGGGCGTGCGACTGTTCCATGGGCATCATTCACCCTCCGATGGCTACACCCACGTGTAAGACTGGACAGCGATTGCCCACAAACCCGTTAACTATGGGGCATATCACAGCCAAGTCCAGTCTTGATCTCGCTCAGTGTCCACACATTCACACTCTTCAGGAGGAGTCACTGGAGCAATCAGCTGCAGGAACCCTGGCCAATTCTCCCATCCTTAACCCAAGAGTACTGAGGTCAACTGTGTTGTCAGCCCTAGCCGAGATCGATTAACATAACACAGACCAAAGATTAAAGCTAGGAGCTTCCTGGTTTGTGTGGCATTCTCTGTGACTATGGCGCATTATCCTTCCTTATCCTCTTCGACCTCTCTGCAGCCTTCAACACAGATAAATACCATCTTCCTCCAATGCCTCTCCCCCATTGTGCAGCTCGGTGGGACCACCCTCACTTAGTTCCACTTTGATCTCTCCATTCATAGCCAGAGCATCTCTAGTGCTGGCTTTTCCTTCGACCCCCACACTGTCACCTCAAGAGACCCCAAAGGATCCATTCTTGGCAACCACCTGATACTCATCTACATGCTGCTCCTTGGTGAAATCATCGACAGACATGGGGTCAGCTTCCATATGTAGACTGATGACACCCAGCTGTACCTCTCCACCACCTCTCTCGGCCCCTCCACTGCCTGTGTGCTGTCAGACTGATGTCAACTGCAATTTCTTCCAGCTAAACATTGGGACGATCAAAGCCATTATCTTTGGCCCCTGGCTTAAACTCTGTTCCCTCATCACTAACTCCAACCCTTCCCTGGCCAGATTGTTTGAAACCTTGGCTTCCTATTCAATCCAACCCCATATCCACTTCATCACAAAAGCCACCTACTTCAGCCTCCATAACATCACCCACCTCTGCCCCTACCTGAGTTCATCTGCCACTGAAACCACCAGTCATACCTTTTTTCACCTCCAGACTCAACTATTCCAGTGTTCTCCCCTCCTCCACCATCCGTAAACCTCAGCTCATCCAAAAGTCTGCTGCTCATATCCTTGTCCTCCCCAAGTCATGCTCACCCATCACCTCTATTGTTGCTGGCCTACATTGGCTCCCGGTGCCCCATGCCTCAAATTTTAAATCTTCATCCTCGTGTTTAAATCTCTCTATGGCCTCACCCCTCCCTTCTTCAGCTTTACATCTGCCCATAAACTGGCCAATTATTTGACTCCTGCAAATTGTCCACCCCCCCCTTCCTTTGCCCCACTATTGATGGCCATATTTCCAGCCACCCAGGTCCTATGATGTCGAATATGCTCCCTAAACCATTTCAGCTCTCCATCTCCCTCTCCTCCTTTTAGACCCTCCGTAATACCCATCTCATTGATCAAGCATTTCGTCGTCCCTCCTATTCTTTCCTTCTTTGGCTCGGTGTCAATTTTTAGTTAGAATTTGTGAAACGCCTTGAGGCGGTTTTCAATGCTAAAGACACTATGGCCTAGAAATTCAGTTGCTTGCGCCAGCCGGTAGCGCCTTAGGAGGAGGAGATGTTGGGCACTAGGCGGCTAGCGGCCGGGCGCAGCGCGATCTGCGCCTCTCCCCAACTTCACTCACGATTTAGCGGCGGCGCAAAGTCTTTGCGCGCGCTCAGCTGCGCGCGCAGATCCTGACGTCATTTCCTCGTGCAGCGCCCTTTGTGCGCCCCAAACCGGAAATTCAGTCACGACGCCCTATTGTGCGCCTGGCGCCCCTAGCGACTGGTAGAGGGGAACGGTTCTCAGTCGAAGCGGGGCGCGGGGGTCGCAAATTAAAGGGCACACCTCCTGCAGTAGAAAAGGCTGCCATTTGGCAGCACTCCTTTTTGAGAGACGGATCTTTGCAGAGAGACCAAGGTAGAGAGCTTTCTGCTTTGGCTCAACACTCGGACAGGTACTTGTGGCTTCAGGCCACAGCTTTCCACTTGTCTTTGCCTTCAGTGACATATCATTGTTTGCTAACATATAATGGGGGCTGCAATGGGTGCAAACGCTGGCTTTCTCCATTGCATCCAAAGGGCTCACAGACGCCATGAGAGAGTGGCAGTCCTGGCTAGACGGAGAGGGGGCAACAGGCGTCGGGAAAGGAGGCCTTACCCACCCAGGGTATACCGGCAGCAGTTCTCCTATCTGAACATGTCTGACGAGCAGTGTGTTCGGAGGCTGCGATTCCGAAGGGAGATGGTCACTGAGATCTGCCACCTGCTTGGCGGTGATCTGCAGCCACATCTGAGGAGCAGGACGTCTCTGTCGGTGGCAGTGAAGGTGACGGTGGCTCTCAACTTCTATGCCACCGGCTCCTTCCAATCCGCTACTGGGGACATTTCCAACATCTCCCAGTTCGCCGTGCATTGCTGCATCCGCCAGGTGACCAATGCCCTTTTCAAAAGGAGACGTCAGTTCATCTCCTTCTCCATGGCCCTTGTCAAACAGCAACAGCGTGCAATGGGCTTTGCAGCATTCGCGGGCTTCCCCATGGTGCAGGGCGCCATTGACTGCACGCATGTGGCTTTGCGGGCACCTCTGGAGAATGCCGAGGATTACCGCAACTGGAAGGGCTACCATTCGCTCAACGTTCAGCTGGTGTGTGGCCACAGGCAGCTCATCCTAGCTGTCAATGTCCGCTTTCCAGGCAGCAGCCACGATGCCTTCATCCTGTGCCAGACTTCTGTGGCAGACATGTTCCAGGCCCAGCCTCACCCACGAGGATGGCTTCTCGGGGACAAAGGCTATCCTTTGTGTACCTGGCTGATGACCCCACTCCGTGCGCCCAGCACCCCTGCTGAAGAGGGATACAACGACAGCCATCAAGCGACCAGGAACATCATTGAGCAAACAATCGGCGTCCTGAAGCAACGGTTCCGCTGTCTGGATCGTTCCGGTGGAGCCCTACAATATTCCCTGGAACGAGTCTCCCATTTTGTGGTCGTGTGCTGCATGCTGCACAACCTGGCTATCCGCAGGACTCAGCCACTGCCACCAGAGATTGGAGGACCACCTGAGGAGGAGGAGGAGGAGGAGGAGGACCAGCACAGGAGGGAGGCAGAAAGTGCAAGGGCCGCCCGTCGCCGGCTTATTGAACGTCGGTTCTAGGCCTCCTCTCAGGGAATGGCTTGTGCCAATGTCACCAGATGAATGTAGCCGCTCCACAAGCCCTCAGCCGAGCAGGGCAACCAGGACTTGCAAAAAAAAGCATGCACAGTGCAATTTAAGAACATTAATTTATTGCAAACCTCTGCCCTTCCCACATTACAACCTCATGGAGAGAAGCCCCCTCCAAAAACACAAAACTAACAGTCTCGGCCTTAGAAAACAAAGAAAGACACCAGTCTCGGCCTTACAAAAACAAAGAAAGACACCAGTCTCGGCCTTACAAAAACAAAGAAAGACACCAGTCTCGGCCTTACAAAAATACAAAGCATTTGTGCAGACCTTCTACTTTTTGCCCTGCGAGGGCGATGCCTTTCGCATCCGTGACTGGCCCCTGCCCGCCCTGCAGCTCCTCCTCAATGGGACCCCAGTGGCTGCAGCAAGGCTGGGGGAAGGCTGCTGAGGGTCAGATGGCGAGACGGCAGATGCCCTTGGGGGTCAGCCTGCACCAGCTCTGGCCCTGGAGGGTCCGGCTGCTGACTGCTCCAACTCTGCTTGGGCGGCAGCAGTCTGTCCAGCGGCTCGTGGCAGCTGCAATGGCGGAGTGGCAGTGTCGGCTGCAGGAATGGTGCCAACCTGACAGATCGCAGGTACTCCCTGGTCGCCTGATACATTGGCACTCGCACGGGCCAGCACTGCAGCATGCGCTGCAAACAGCTGAAGAACAGACTGCTGGGCTGCTGCTGCGCGGCGAGTGCCCTGGCGATGCCTGGCCGATCCAGCGAGGGTGGCAGCAGTTAGTGCCCGTGTGGCCCCGGTCTGTGTCCGCATGACACCACCCAGTGAATGAACGGCACGACTGAGCACTTGGCTCGAAGCCGCCTGTGCTGCCGCGAAGTCCTGCAGACTCCTGGCCTGTGCTGCACTGAATTGTTGCAGACTCCTGGCCTGTGCTGCTCCGAATTCCTGCACACTCCTTGACAGAGACTCAATGGAGTCAGGCATCCTTGCCACTGCAGCCATGAGCTCAGTGTGCCTGCGCTCAGCCTGGACGGCCATTTCCTCCAGGAGCCGGACCTCCTCTGCGCTCACCGTCGCAGGACTGGAGGCTGCACTCACCCTCTGGGGAGAAGTCCGCCGAGCTTCACTACCCCTCCCGCGTTGCTGCAGGCCGCTGGGCCCCGGAGCTTCACTCTCCTCCGACCCTTCCCCCCGGCTCCCCTCCAGGGAAGACGCGTCCCCTTCATCGCCATGGGCTGGCATGGCTGAGGGTGGCACTGATGGGCCGGCTTCCTCTTCCTCCTCTTCGAATTCGGAATCGCTGACAGTGGCAGCTTGAGGGCCCGCCTCCTCACCTGGCGATTCACCATCTGAAAGCAGGGAGGCACAAGAGTAGCTTTAGAGTGAGGACAGGGCGGCAGCGAGGGAGGCATGAGTGCTGCCATGCACTGCATTGGTCGGACAGTGGCAAAGGATGCTGATCTGAGGCGCAAGTGGAAAGAGAGAGGTCAAAAAGGTGATGCCCTTACCATTGGTGCCCAGAACAGGGACGGCATCTCCACTGGCGACGGGGCCAATCAGCCGGCCTGCCATAATGCGCTCCACACGCTGGTCGAAGTCGGAGAGCTCTTTGACGTCAGGACGGCCTCCCCCGGTCTCACGTAGCTTCCTCCGGTTGTGCGCCACCTTGGCCTGCAAGAGAAAGGACGGCCTCTAAGTACAGTGTGAAGCCCTGATCTTGTCTGCACTGCCTCCCATGGTGGACTGGCCCTGACAGTGTGAAGCCCTGATCTTGTCTGCACTGCCTCCCATGGTGGACTGGCCCTGACAGTGTGAAGCCCTGATCTTGTCTGCACTGCCTCCCATGGTGGACTGGCCCTGACAGTGTGAAGCCCTGATCTTGTCTGCACTGCCTCCCATGGTGGACTGGCCCTGACAGTGTGAAGCCCTGATCTTGTCTGCACTGCCTCCCATGGTGGACTGGCCCTGACAGTGTGAAGCTCTGACCTTGTCTGCAATGCCTCCCATGGTCGAATATCTTGTACAGTGTGTAAAGTGCTGAATGTGCAAGTGATTTTCATGACAGTCCCATAGCTGCTGGATGAGGGCTGGCCATTAGGGCTTTCAGGTCCCTTTGCCCATAAACTGAGGTGCACATGCAGGAATGAGGAGGACACTGGAAAGGGTACTCACCCTGACAACCCGAGTGAGGTCGTTGAACTTTTTCCGGCATTGCACAGGAGTCCTGGCAACCACGCTGTTGGAAGTCACCCTGTTTGAGACCTCCCTCCAGGCTTTCCGGTAGGCGCTGGGCAGCGGCCTCCTGCCACCTTCTGGGAACAGAACATGGCATCTGCGCTCCACTCCGCCAACCAGCACCCTCAGGTCACCGTCGCTGAAGCGCTGCGCTCTCTCCATAGCCCTGGGCATTGTGCAGATGAAGCAGAAGTGGTCAGGCCTAGCTTGAGGGCTGCAGTGTGCAGGGCGTGGCAGGCAAACAAATCCACCCTCCCCCTTTAAGAGCTGACCGGCGCCAGAGTGTCTGCCGTCAATTAGCAACTCGCCGCACCTGCGCTGCTCCCGGCCTCGGGGGTATCACTCAGCACCGCCGGCTTAGCGCCTAAAGATAGTCGTGCATCGCCTGTTTTAGTGCAGCAGCAACCTCTTGGGGCGATGCGACTGAATATCGGCGAAGGTGGCGCGAACTTGCGCCGGGCGCAAACTTTAGCGGCCGCCCGACTGTAGCGCCCCGAACGTGGCTATACTGAATTTCTAGGCCTATATAAACAACAGCTTTTGTTGTGGTGTTGGCACAGTTGCCTTAAGAAGCTGAGTAGTTTGGGATCAGTCTGTGCTGTGGTATGTGGTTGGGACATACCGAGGAGTTAAGGTGACCTGATACATTATAACAGCAAATTCCCAGAATTTACCTTTCCACCTTGAGACGTCTTAATGGTTTGAAACGAATTTCAGCATGACTTGTTCATTACAGTCTATGCTATATTAAACATCTCGTGTATGCACACACTTCCTGTCCCAAAAACATCATGAGTAACGCTTTTATCTCAACACTTCCAAGTTCCTAATTTACCTCTATTGACCACCGCCTGTAATGATTCAGGCCTCAATCAGTAGCTGGCATTGTGGCAGTTCCTCTGTCCATCTCCCTACAGCCTGCTGACATCTGGGCATCTGCCCCGTCCCACGTCAGGTTCCCCCTTTGAACTTCCTGTAAGTTCTCTATTTTTGGAACCACTTCTTTCAACTTTTTATAACTGACATTCCAATAGCATGAATCTGCATTTGTGTCCATCAACCCTCCCATTTTCATTTTTATCTGGAACGCTGATCTTCAATTACCCTGGGTATTTATCGGAGTATATAGAAATATTATAATTCTTCATCTCCACCTTTTTCAGTTAACCATTTGCCAAATTTATGATGGATACACGTCTCCCACTTGCACCCATGTGACTCAGTGAGAAGCAATGTTGGAATTTAGCCTATTGGCTGATACAGGAGAATACCATACATGGGTGGAAATTCTGTGGAGCCCCATGTACAACTGTCATAAACTGCTTCTGCTGGAGAAACGTCAATGAATTCCCTGAGATTTTCACTCCACAGCGTGGATCTCCGGCTCTTGTAGCCATTGACTAGGTATGGCCGTGTAGTGGTGATGTTACTGGGCGAGTAATCCAGAGAATGTAAGTTCAAATCTCAACATTGCTGTTTGAGAATTCTGTTCCTAAATCCAGAAATAAAAAGCTGGCATCAGTAAAAGTGACCATGAAACCATTGGACTGTCATAAAATCTCAACTGTCCTTAGCAAGACTACCATCCTTAGCCGGTCTGGCCTATATGTGTCTCCACTCCCACATCAATGCAGTTGACTCTTAACTGCCCTCCGGAGTGGCCTAGCAAGCCACTCAGTTGTATCAATCTGCTAGAAGGATGGACTACAGTGGTTCAAGAAGAAGACCCACCACCACCTTCTCAGGGCAACGAGGGATGGGCAATAAATGCCAGCCTTGCCAGCAACACCAACATCCTCAGAATGAATTAACAAAAGAGATATAGCCTTTCCCAATCCCAACAAACCTTTTTATTTTAATTCAATCCCTAATGAACCACTGGGTCAATGGATGGTATGTGACTAAGCTCTTCAGGAGAGAAGGTGTCAGGTTGAGTTAATTGATCTCAGCAGGGGCAATAGCTGCAGCACTTTAATTGGCCTCAGTGTCCCGATTGGGGCGGGGGGGGAATCAACCAAATGTTCCCGCTCACAATCACTATCCAGTAGACCCTGCCTAAAAGAGCGTTTGTGCAGGAATTGAGCAAGAGGAAGATCGAGGAACAAAGGTCCCTCCGATACTTGGGGGCCGATTTTCATTGAGCCATGGAGTCAGGATTGGAGGTGTGGGGGGGTTAAAGTCCCAAATTCAGGGGTTCCCGACACCATCCCACCCCCGACCCGCCTCCATGTAAGTTTCAAAGGAGGCGGGTACCCGCCCCGCACTGGGACCCACTTACCCGAGGCGGGAAGGGATTAGTGCCAATTAACAGCCCATTAACAGGTAGTTAACAGGCAGTTTTTAGCCTAATCCCTATTTTAAAGCTTGAAGTGTGGGATTCCCGACGGCTCCAAACCAAAAGTTAGAGGAGTCAGGCCGTCGGGTTGAAGGACTTGGAGGGGTCGAGATGTCGGTGTTCAGGTGAGTGATGGGTGCATGAGTGCAAAGGTAAGTGTGTTTGGTGTGTCTAAAGTCTGTAAAGAAGTTTAAATTACCTGTACTTACCTTTTTAGCCTTCCTTCCTCTAGGTTTCGGGAGTCCATCATCGAACCGGCACAGAAAGCAGAATGGCTGCGAGCTGTCAAAAGTGACAGCCTGCAGCTTTCTGTGCAGGAGAGATTTCTAACTGAGTCTGTGGAGAAGGACTCAGGTTAGAAGTAAGACTGTCAGTGTTTGACAGCTTCAAACAGCTGTGAAACACTGATATTTCATCTGTCAAAACATCTTGACAGATGAACTTTCAGTCTGTGACGTCACCTGTTGCTGGGTGACCCTTAATTGGCCTGCTGAGCCCGCTGGGCGGGCTCAACACGGTCAATCAAGTTAAAATCGCGTGGATTGGTCGCATCTCGCGAGTCCCGCCTCCAACCCGACTGCTGAATGAAAATCGCCCCCTTGATGTATGATGGCACTTGAGAAATGGCTGCTTTAGAAGGACACTGAAGGATTGTCCACTGACTGAGGAACCACATCAGAGCCTGAGTTGGTGCCTTCAGCGAGAAACCCCCGGTTGGAAAGTTTTTGTTACGCACTGTTATCACAAGCTAAGCTGCAGCATAATGAACCTTCACCTTGAGTGACTGCGTGGACTCTGCTCCATTTCAACAATTCTCTCTGCACATTTTCCCCGGGTGAATAGCACACTGGCCCCAACGTTTGTTCAAGTGCTAATCCCTTTCCTGCAAGGGTGGGGTGAAATTAACACATGGACCTACGGGACCTCATGCCCAGGAACCGCAGCCAAATATGGAACCCGTGGTACAACTCAAGCTAACATAGAAAATCTCTATAGAATAGTTTCCTTTAAGTGTAGCGTGTCATGATATGATTTGCTTTATTATTAATGCAGTGTGAAAGAGGTGCCTATTTCTTTATGAATTTTGCTACATGGTTGTGATTAACGGATCGAGGATGTGCTGGGGTTGTGCGGGATGTGCTGGGGTTGTGCGGGATATGCTGGGGTTGTGCGGGATGTGCTGGCGTTTGTGCGGGATGTGGTGGGGTTGTGCGGGATGTGCTGGGGTTGTGCGGGGAGGTGCTGGGGTTGTGCGGGATGTGCTGGGGTTGTGCGGGGTGTGGTGGGTTTGTGCGGGATGTGCTGGGGTTGCGCAGGATGTACTGGCGTTTGTGCGGGATGTGGTGGGGTTGTGCGGGATGTGCTGGGGTTGTGCGGGATGTGCTGGGGTTGTGCGGGGTGTGCTGGGATTGTGCGGGGTGTGGTGGGGCTGTGCGGGATGTGCTTGGGTTGTGCGAGATGTGCTGGGGTTCTGCGGGATGTGATGGGTTCGTGCGTGATGTGATGAGGTTGTGCGGGATGTGCTGGCGTTTGTGCGGGATGTGGTGGAGCTGTACGGGATGTGGTGGAGTTGTGCGGGATGTGCTGGCATTTGTGCGGGATGTGCTGGGGTTGTGCGGGATGTGGTGGGTTTGTGCGGAATGTGCTGGTGTTTGTGCGGGATGTTCTGGGGTTGTGCGGAGTGTGGTGGGGTTGTGCGGGATGTGGTGGGGTTGTGCGGGATGTGCTGGCATTTCTGCGGGATGTGCTGGGGTTGTGCGGGATGTGCTGGGGTTGTGCAGGATGTGCTGGGGTTGTGCGGGTTGTGCTGGGGTTGTGCGGGATGGGGTGGGTTTGTGCAGGATGTGGTGGAGTTGTGCGGGATGTGCTGGCGTTTGTGCGGGATGTGCTGGGGTTGTGCGGGATGTGCTGGGGTTGTGCGGGATGTGCTGGGGTTGTGCGGGATGTGCTGGGATTGTGCGGGGTGTGCTGGGATTGTGCGGGGTGTGGTGGGGTTGTGCGTGATGTGGTGGGGTTGTGCGGGATGTGCTGGGGTTGTGCGGGATGTGCTGGCGTTTGTGCGGGATGTGGTGGGGTTGTGCAGGATGTGCTGGGGTTGTGCGGGATGTGCTGGGGTTGTGCGGGATGTGCTGGGGTTGTGCGTGATGTGGTAGGGTTGTGCGAGATGTGCTGGGGTTGTGCAGGATGTGCTGGGATTGTGCGGGGTGTGGTGGGGTTGTGCGGGATGTGGTGGGGTTGTGTGGCATGTGCTGGGGTTGTACGGGTTGTGCTGGGATTGTGCGGGGTGTGGTGGGGTTGTGCGGGAAGTGCTTGGGTTGTGCGAGATGTGCTGGGGTTCTGCGGGATGTGATGGGTTCGTGCATGATGTGCTGGGGTTGTGCGTGATGTGCTGGGGTTGTGCAGGATGTGGTGGGTTTGTGCGGGATGTGCTGGGGTTGTGCGGAATGTTCTGGGGTTGTGCGGAATGTTCTGGGGTTGTGCGGGATGTGCTGGCATTTGTGCGGGATGTGCTGGGGTTGTGCGGTGTGTGGTGAGGGTGTGCGGGATGTGGTGGGGTTGTGCATGATGTGCTGGGGTTGTGCAGGATGTGGTGGGTTTGTGCGGGATATTCTGGGGTTGTGCGGGATGTGCTGGGGTTGTGCGGGATGTGCTGGGGTTGTGCGGGATGTGCTGGGGTTGTGCTTGATGTGCTGGTGTTGTGCGGGATGTGATGGGTTTGTGCGGGATGTGCTGGGGTTGTGTGGGATGTTCTGGGGTTGTGCGGGATGTGGTGGCATTTGTGAGGGATGTGGTGGGGTTGTGCGGTATATGCTGGCGTTTGTGCGGGATGTGCTGGGGTTGTGCGGGATGTGCTGGGGTTTTGCGGGGTGTGGTGGGGTTGTGCGGGATGAGCTGGGTTGTGCGGGATGTGTTGGGGTTGTGCGGGATGTGGTGGGTTTGTGCGGGATGTGCTGGGGTTGTGTGGGATGTGCTGGGTTCTGCGGGTTGTGCGATATGTGGTGGGGTTGTGCGGGATGTGGTGGGGTTGTGCGGGATGTGCTGGCATTAGTGCGGGATGTGCTGGGGTTGTGCGGGGTGTGCTGGGGTTGTGCGGGATGTGGTGGGGTTGTGCGTGATGTGCTGGGGTTGTGCGAGATGTGGTGGGTTTGTGCAGGATGTGCTGTGGTTGTGCGGGATGTTCTGGGGTTGTGCGGGATGTGCTGGCGTTTGTGCGGGATGTGCTGGGTTGTGCGGGATGTGTTGGGGTTGTGCGGGATGTGGTGGGTTTGTGCGGGATGTGGTGGGGTTGTGCTGGGGTTGTGCGGGGTGTGGTGGGGTTGTGCGGGATGTGCTGGGGTTGTGCGGGATGTTCTGGGGTTGTGCGGAATGTGCTGTCGTTTGTGTGGGATGTGCTGCGGTTGTGCGGGATGTGCCAGGGTTGTGCGGGGTGTGGTGTGGTTGTGCGGAATGTGCTGAGGTTGTGCAGGATGTGCTGAGGTTGTACGGGATGTGCTGGGGTTTTGCGGGATGTGCTGGCATTGTGCGGAATGTGCTGAGGTTGTGCGGGATGTGCTGAGGTTGCACGGGATGTGCTGGGGTTGTGCGGGATGTGGTGGGGTTGTGCGTGATGTGCTGGGGTTGTGCGGGATGTGCTGGGGTTGTGCAGGATGTGCTGGGATTGTGCGGGATGTGCTAGGGTTGTGCGGGATGTGCTGGGGTTGTGCGGGATGTGCTGGGGTTGTGCGGGATGTGCTGGGATTGTGCGGGATGTGCTAGGGTTGTGCGGATTGTGGTGGGTTTGTGCGGGATGTGGTGGGGATGTGCTGGCGTTTGTGCGGGATGTGGTGGAGTTGTGCGGGATGTGCTGGCATTTGTGCGGGATGTGCTAGGGTTGTGCGGGATGTGCTGGGGTTGTGCGGGATGTGCTGGGGTTGTGCAGGATGTACTGGGGTTGTGCGTGATGTGCTGGGGATGTGTGGGATGTGCTGGGATTGTGCGGGATGTGATGGGGTTGTGCGGGATGTGCTGGGATTGTGCGGGATGTGCTGGGGTTGTGCGGGATGTACTGGGGTTGTGCGTGATGTGCTGGGGATGTGTGGGATGTGCTGGGATTGTGCGGGATGTGATGGGGTTGTGCGGGATGTGCTGGGATTGTGCGGGATGTGCTGGGGTTGTGCGGGATGTGCTGGGATTGTGCGGGATGTGGTGGGGTTGTGCGTGATGTGCTGGGGTTGTGCGGGATGTACTGGGGTTGTGCGTGATGTGCTGGGGATGTGTGGGATGTGCTGGGATTGTGCGGGATGTGATGGGGTTGTGCGGGATGTGCTGGGATTGTGCGGGATGTGCTGGGGTTGTGCGGGATGTACTGGGGTTGTGCGTGATGTGCTGGGGATGTGTGGGATGTGCTGGGATTGTGCGGGATGTGATGGGGCTGTGCGGGATGTGCTGGGATTGTGCGGGATGTGCTGGGGTTGTGCGGGATGTGCTGGGATTGTGCGGGATGTGATGGGGTTGTGCGGGATGTGCTAGGGTTGTGCGGGATGTGCTGGGGTTGTGCGGGATCTGCTGGGGATGTGTGGGATGTGCTGGGATTGTGCAGGATGTGAAGGGGTTGTGCGGGATGTGATGGGGTTGTGCGGGATGTGATGGGGTTGTGCGGGATGTGCTGGGGATGTGTGGGATGTGCTGGGATTGTGCGGGATGTGATGGGGTTGTGCGGGATGTGAAGGGGTTGTGCGGGATGTGATGGGGTTGTGCAGGATGTGCTGGGGATGTGTGGGATGTGCTGGGATTGTGCGGGATGTGATGGGGTTGTGCGGGATGTGCTGGGATTGTGCGGGATGTGATGGGGTTGTGCGGGATGTGCTGGGATTGTGCGGGATGTGCCGAAGGGCCCAGGATGTTCCTGGTGCCCCAGGGTCCCGAGAATTGATCAATTGTCTGTGGCTGTAGATACCGCCTGACCTGAGCTTCTGTGAAGGTTCAGTGCTTTTAAAACCACTCCTCATTTACTGGTTTAGCTTGAATACAACTATAAACAGTTAACTGAAAACACCAATTTAAGATGGGTCACATCAACTTTAAATAATCTGTAATTTTAACTCGATAAGACAAATTTTGGACAGATTTTATTACAGGCGGCGAACCCTAGTCAGCATTTAAAAGATTTATGACAGAATTTGCAACATTAATGAGTGTCTAATCTTAACAATGGAACAGTGTAGCTGTTGTGTTCTGACATTGCTCTGTGACCCACTACATGTGAGAATCCTATTTGCACTACATTTCTTGTTTGTTTTTTGTGCCTTTTCTTCCTTTTCAGACCAATTTTCTCCCGTGCTGCTCTCCAGAAGGCATTAACTCGCTGGAGTTCAGTTCCACAGTGTCAGCTGTGTCTCAGTGGGCAGCGCTCTTGCCTCTGAGTCAGAAGGTCGTGGGTTCAAGCCCCCATTCCAGAGACTTGAGCACAAAAATCTGGGCTGACGCTGCCAGTACAGTGCTGAGGGAGTGCTGCACTGTCAGAGGTGCTGTCTTTCTGATGAGCTGTTAAACCGAGGCCCTGTCTGCTCTCTAAGGTGAAAGATCCCATGGATTTCGAAGAAGAGCAGGTGAGGTATCCCTGGTGTCCTGGCCAATATTTATCCCTCAATCAACATTACTAAAACAGATTATCTGGTCATGATCGCATTGCTGTTTGTGGGAGCTTGCTGTGTGCCTATGGGCTGCCGCGTTTCCCACATTACAACAGTGACTGCACTTCAAAAAGTACTTCAGTGGCTGTAAAGCGCTTTGGGACGTCCTGAGGTCATAAAAAGCGCTCCAGAAATGCAAGTTTTTCTTTCTAATTAGCTTATTTCTATCACTTGGTTCTCTCGTGCCTATTTTTACTCCTTCGTGCAAGATGCCTATTAACATTTCGATTCGAGATTAAAAGTAAATACTTGGGCATGTGTGTATGCCAATTCTTCAGCTTCTGGAATAGCCTGCCGCAGATGGTGCTCTCATTTTCAAGGACCTGCTCTTTAATCAATTGCTTCATTCAGAAATCAATTTTAATTGTTCTAATTGCACAGCGTGCCAATTGATACAGGACACCTTTTATAGACTTTATACACCAACAGGCTGATTTTACAAATGCTTGCTGCCCGTTGGGAGCATCACCGAGCTGGCGTGCAACGTGAGAGAGCATAGCTGTTGCACCAACAGTTTTTTCACCCATTAAGATCGATCGATGGAAAATCACGAGCAGCATGCCTGGGATTTCATGTTGTGCCAGGCTAGCAAATGAGGCTTCCAACCCATTTTTTTTTTTGGTATTGGGATGTGGACAACAATGGCAAGGCCACGTTGATTGTCCACCCTGAGAGGGTGGTGGTGGTGAATCTTCTCCTTGAACCTCTGCCGTCTTTGTGGTGATGGTGCTCTCACAATGGTGCGTCGGGCGGAATATCAGAATGTTGACCCGGTGACGATGAAGGAATGGCGCTGTCCAAATCAGGATGGTGTGTGACACCTAGGACAACTTGGAGGTGAAGATGTTGGTTCTTCACTGGCGTACAGTTCCCCAGGGGCTGGGATGATCCTGATCCAATCCTGTCCGCACCTGATATCCACACCTACCCACTTCCAGCAGGAAAAAAAATGCTTGCATTTATATATCGCCTTTCACGTCCTCAGGACGTCCTGAAGCGTTTAACAAGCAATGAATAGTTTTAAAAAACATTCCTGTGGATTCAGGAGGAGCAGGAGCACTCCTCTCAGATCCAAAGAACATAAGAAATAGCAGCAGGAGTCGGCCATTCGACCCTTCAAGTCTGCTCTGCCATTCAATAAGATCATGGCTGATCTTCTACCTCATCTCCACTTTCCTGCACTATCCCCATATCCCTTGAGTCCCCTTAATATTCAAAAATCTATCGATCTCTGTCTTGAATATACTCAACGACTGAGCCTCCACAGCCCTCTGGGGTAGAGAATTCCAAAGATTCATCACCCTCTGAGTGAAGAAATTCCTCCTCATCTCAGTCCTAAATGGCCAACCCCTTATTCTGAGACTGTGACCCCTGGTTCTAGACTCCCCAGCCAGGGGAAACAAAGCCTTCCTGAGCCCTCTTTGTTGGCCCCCTCCTTCCTCCTCCCCCCAGGGCCTTCCCCTAGGGCTGGAGCCAGCAATGCAGGTGGCCAAAATTCACTTCTCCAGTCGGTTGAGCTGCCTGTGGAGGTGCAACAGGTGGCAGCAGTGTGGTAAACCACTGTTTGTATTCCATTGTGTACATGCCTGGACATGCCTCGGCTGACTCCTCCCACAAGTCCTAGTATAAAGGTGACTGCTCCACAGCCCCTTGTATTTCTGGACCGGTCGCCCACGCGAGGCAGACCTTCATTCTTTTGTTAATAAAAGCCTTTAGTTACTCTCTTAACTCTCAGTCTTTTATGAGTAATTGATAGCGCATCAATTTTATTAACAAAATTTTTATAATGGAGAAGATCCTCACACCAGCATGCCTGGACTTAGATCATCGGGAGGTGGACTCATCCACCAAGTTTACTCACTGGCTTAAGTGTTTCGAAAAATTCCTGACCGCCTCCGCAGCAATCAAATCGGACGAGGACAAACTGGATGTCCTGACCTCCAAAGTGAACCACCGAGTGTACTCGGTCATCCAAGACGCGACCTCGTACGCGGACGCTATCAAGCTCCTCAAGGACCAGTACATGCGCCCAGTGAACGAAGTGTACGCCAGGCACCTTCTGGGGAGTCGTAAACAACAACCTGGGGAATCGACCGTGGAATACCTTCAGGCACTGTCTGTGCTTGGCCGGGCCTGTGGTTGTAAGGATGTAAAGGCCGCCGTGTACACAGAGGAACTTATCCGGGACGCTTTTGTAGCGGGCCACAGATCCAATTACACCCGACAGTGACTGTTGGAGCAGAGTGACCTCGACCTCAACAAGGCCTCTGAACTCGCACTATCATTGGATGCAGCCTACCGGGAGCATGGATGCCTACTCCTCTGCACCGTGAACGCCGCGGGGAATGACAGCCTGGGACACAGTAGGACCGCCTCATAGCGCCGTGCCACCCCAGCCACACCCCAGCAACGGCCCAACTACCGCAGCAGTGTCCCAAGGCCAGACAGCAGTGCCCCAAGGCCAGAAATGCTACTTCTGTGGCCAGGCAAAACACCCCAGAGCGCGCTGCCCGGCGAAAAACGCGATCTGCTCGGGCTGCGGGAAGAAGGGACACTACGCTAACGTCTGCAGGGCCAAAGCCACCCCGAACCCCAGCAGCGCCACGTGTGGGCTATGCGGGCCGCCATCTTGGGCCTCCCCGGCCATGTGCGAACCACCGGTACAGCAGCCATTTTGGACGCCTCCAGCCACATGGGGATCATGGACGCCGCCATCTTGGACGACAGCCGGAACGCAGCAGGCCCCCAACACCGCCTCATCTGATACCCGCAGCGACACACCGACCCCTATGCTGCCATCCGTTACACTGGACCAAGCGAGACCGCACCAGCTGGCCAGTTCCACAATGGACATTAAGGTAAATGGCCACGATACAATCTGCCTTTTTGACTCTGGGAGCACGGAGAGCTTCATCCACCCCGACACGGTGCGGCGTTGCTCTCTCCCAGTCCTGCCTGCGCACCAGCGGATTTCTATGGCCTCCGAGTACCAGTCGGCGGACATCGGCGGCTACTGCGTAGTGACACTCGTAGTAGACAGGACCGTGTACGATCATTTTAAACTTCTGGTCCTGCCCGACCTCTGCGCTGCCGTCCTGCTGGGGTTAGATTTTCAGTGCCACCTTAAAAGTGTTACGATGGCGTACGGTGGACCCCTACCCCCACTCACAGTCCGCAGCCAGCAGCTCCCAAATTGCCCGCCGCGCACCAGGTGCAACCTCTCCACACTCAGAGTCACCCCCCCCCCACTATTTGCTAACCTCACCCCCGACTGTAAGCCCATCGCCACAAAGAGCAGGCGATACAGTGCCGGGGACAGGGTTTTCATTAAAACCGAAGTGGAGCGGCTCCTGAAGGAAGGGATTATTGAGGGCAGCACCAGCCCCTGGCGAGCCCAGGTTGTGGTCGTTAAGACCGGCGAGAAGCAGCGCCTGGTCATCGACTACAGCCAGACAATAAATCGCTACACCCTGCTGGACGCCTACCCACTCCCCCGCATAGCTGATATGGTCAACCAGATCGTGCAGTACCGCGTCTTCTCGACCATTGACCTGAAATCAGCATACCACCAGCTCCCTATCCGCCCTGAGGACCGCCAGTACACTGCCTTTGAGGCAAACGGCCGCCTCTACCACTTCCTTAGGGTTCCCTTTGGCGTCACCAACGGGGTCTCCGTCTTCCAAAGGGAGATGGACCGGATGGTAGATCAAAATGCGTTGCAGGCCACTTTCCCATATCTGGACAATGTGACCATCTGCGGCCGTGACTTGCAGGACCATGACGCAAACCTCGAAAAATTCCTCCGCACCGCCCAACTCCTGAACCTGACATATAACAAGGAGAAGTGCATATTCCGCACAAACCGCCTCGCCATCCTTGGCTGTGTTGTGGAACACGGAGTCATCGGCCCCGACCCCGACCGGATGCGTCCCCTTATGGAACTCCCACTGCCCCACTGCCTCAAGGCCCTGAAGAGGTGCCTAGGGTTTTTCTCCTATTATGCCCAGTGGGTCCCCTACTATGCGGACAAGGCCCATCCGCTGATCAAGTCCACCTCTTTTCCCTTGACGGCAGAGGCCCGCTTAGCCTTCCACCGTATCAAGGAAGACATTGCCAAAGCCACCATGCACGCAGTGGACGAATCCATCCCCTTCCAGGTGGAAAGCGACGCGTCTGACTTTGCCCTGGCCGCTACCCTCAATCAGGCGGGGAGACCCGTGGCCTTCTTTTCACGAACCCTCCAAGGCCCGGAGACCAGACACTCCGCTGTTGAGAAGGAGGCCCAGGCGATTGTGGAGGCTGTGCGTCATTGGAGGCACTACCTGGCTTGAAAACGATTTACCCTGCTCACTGACCAACGTTCAGTTGCTTTCATGTTTAACAACAAGCAGAGGGGCAAAATCAAAAATGACAAGATCTTGAGGTGGAGAATCGAACTTTCCACCTACAATTATGAGATCTTGTACCGGCCCGGGAAGCTCAATGAACCCCCGGATGCGCTATCGCGTGGCACCTGCGCCAGCGCGCAGATCGATAGACTGCGGGCCCTCCACAATGACCTCTGCCACCCGGGGGTCACCAGGTTCTTCCACTTCATCAAGGCCCGCAACCTGCCTTACTCTATTGAGGAGGTCAGGACCATGACCAGGAACTGCCAAGTCTGCGCTGAGTGCAAACCGCACTTTTATAGACCAGACAGGGCCCACCTGATAAAAGCCACTCGCCCCTTCGAGCGCCTGAGCGTTGATTTTAAAGGGCCTCTCCCCTCCTCCAACCGCAATGTGTACTTCCTCAATATTATTGATGAGTACTCCCATTTCCCGTTCGCCATCCCCTGCCCGGACATGACCAGTGCCACGGTCATTAAATGTCTGAACGACCTCTTCACCCTGTTCGGTTTCCCCAGCTATATCCATAGCGACCGGGGCTCATCGTTTATGAGCGACGAACTCCGTCAGTACCTGCTAACTAGGGGTATTGCCACAAGCAGGACCACCAGTTACAACCCCCGGGGGAACGGACAAGTGGAAAGAGAAAATGCGACAGTTTGGAAGGCCGCCCTGCTAGCCTTAAAGTCTAGGGGCCTTCCAACCTCCCGCTGGCAGGATGTGCTCCCCGATGCGCTCCACTCTATTCGGTCACTGCTCTGCACTGCCACTAACGCCACCCCTCATGAGAAAATGTTTGTCTTCCCAAGGAAGTCCACATCGGGGACATCGCTACCGCCATGGCTGACGTCCCCAGGGCCGGTCCTACTGAGAAGGCACGTGAGGACCCATAAAACGGACCCCCTGGTCGAGAGGGTCGACCTCCTCCACGCCAACCCCCAGTATGCTTACATTGCATACCCGGACGGGCGGGAGGACACAGTCTCCATAAGAGACCTTGCACCCTCGGGGGCCGCAGTAACCCACTACTCACTACCACCCCCCCCCACGATCCGATATCCAGCCCCAGCAGACGGCAGGCCTGGGCCCCGCGACCCGCTCGACATCTACGAGGACGACACGCCTGTGCCACAGCCCACGCAGGACTCGACGCCGGAAGCTCCACTACCCCTGCCGTCGCCACGCCGATCACAGCGGCAGACAAGACCTCCGGAGAGACTCCAATACACTAACTTTTAATACACTTCACCCCGCCGGACTCAATTTTAAACAAGGGGTGAATGTGGTGAACCACTGTTTGTATTCCACTGTGTACATGCCTGGACATGCCTCGGCTGACTCCTCCCACAAGTCCTAGTATAAAGGTGACTGCTCCCCAGCCCTTTGTATTTCTGGACCGGTCGACCACTCGAGGCAGACCTTCATTCTTTTGTTAATAAAAGCCTTTAGTTACTCTCTTAACTCTCAGTTTTTTATGAGTAATTGATAGCGCATCAAGCAGCTCGCCATGATCATTTAGACTAGGCCCGAGGACCAATTTCTCCCAATTCTCGGGCCTCCACCTTCAGGTGCAGGGATCGTTCCCTGCATCCATTTGCTGCCTGTAAATCAGCCTAAACAAGGTTCTGGGCCACTACGTCATTGGGTTTTCTAACAGCCTCCTTGGATGTCACATTGCTCCAAACAGTCAAGGAGTATAGTTCGGCAGGATGTGCCTTTTCTGAAACTGGGTTGACCACCACTTAATTTGTGTTTCTTTTCATATTTGTTCTTGGTATGTGGGTGAAACTGCCCTGTGAAGATAATGGTGGGCTTTCTACTTGAAGCAACTGTTACAACTGAATGGCTCACTTGGCCACTCAAGGGCACACCCAGGTAGTGTGGAACAAAAGCTATGTGTAGGCCAGACCAGATAGGGACAGCAGGTTCCCTTCCCTGAAGGACATTAGTGAACCAGTTGGGTTTTCAACGATAATCGTGCAGCTTCCATGGTTATTTTTTCTAATGCCAGCCCACAAATTACCAGGTTAATTGAACACATTTTCACAACTTACCAATGGTGGGGTTTGAACTCACGACTCTGGGTTGCTGGTCCACTACAGTCCCATATCCATTTACCATGCAGGTAATCCTCAGCTTTTTCCTAATGATCCATTCCACTATTTTGCCAGTTACTGATGTAAGATGAATGGGTCTGCAGTTACCTGGGTTTGCTTTGTCACCTTTCTTGAAAATAGGCATCGAGTTGGCTTGTTTCCCCACGGTGAGACCCCATTTGTATTCATTGACTCCCTCATAATGACTGCCAACACCAGAGATTTCAGTGCTGGTCACTCAGTATGTAGTGTCTATCCTTGAGAATTTATTGCTTTCCAACCCATTAAACCAAACTGCCACATCCACACAAGGCATTAAATTGTAGAGCCTCCTCTGATACATGGCTTGCTTCTGGTATCACCTCGATTTTAAAATTCTCATCCTTGTTTTCAAATCCCTCCATGGCCTCGCCCCTCCTTATCTCTGTAACCTCCTCCAGTCCTCCGAGATTTCTGCGCTCCTCCAATTCTAGACTCTTGATCATCTCTGATGTTCATCGCTCCACCATCGGAGGCCGTGCCTTCTGTTGCCTAGGCCCTGAGCTCTGGAATTCCCTCCCTAAACCTCTCTGCCTCTCTACCTCTCTTTCCTCCTTTAAGTTGCTCCTTAAAACCTACCTCTTTGACGGAGCTTTTGGTCACCTGTCCTAATATTACTTTATGTGGCTCGGTGTCAAATTTTGTTTGATCACGCTCCAGTGAAAAGCCTTGTGACGTTTTACTATGTTAAAAGCGCTATATAAATGCAAACTGTTGTTGTCTTCTCTAATGAATGTCCATTTAATGCATTAACTATTTCTAATTAATCCTCAGTTTCAACCCTTACGACATCTTTAAGGGATCTCAATTCTCCTTTCATAGCCCTCTTGTTGTCATAATACAGTAAAAACAAGCAGTATTTGGTTGGTCTGGAGTTGAAGTTAGTTTTCAAATTGGTCCATTTAAAGTTGAGCACCTGGTTTGTGTTGTTGTTTTTATCTCAGATCATGTCACATTTAAGCGTACTATTGTCACTGTTTCCTAGGATCACCATGTCTGTTCTCAGTTTGCGATCTGGAATTTGAGCACATAATCCAGGCCGACACTCCAGTGCAGTGCTGAGGGAGTGCTGCACTGTCGGAGGTGCCAGCTTTTGGATGAGACGTTAAACCGAGGCCCCGTCTGCTCTCTCAGGTGAATGTAAAAGGTCCCATGACACTATTCGAAGAAGAGCAAGGGAGTTCTCCCCGGTGTCCTGGCCAATATTGGTCATTTTTTTTGGATTTGTGGGACTTTTTGTCAACTCAAATTGGCTGCTGCGATTCCTACATTACAACAGCGACTACACTTAAAAAAGTACTTAATTGGCTGCGAAGAGCCTTGGGGTGTCCTGAGGTCATGAGAGGCGCTATATAAATGCAAGTCTTCATAGAAATTTACAGCACAGAAGGAGGCCATTCAGCCCATCTTGTCCGTGCCGACCGACAAAGAGCTCTCCACCCCAATCCCACTTTCCAGCTCTTGGCCAGTAGCCCTGTAGGTTGCAGTACCTCAAGTGCATATCCAAGTACTTTTTAAATGTGATGAGGGTTTCTGCCTCGACCACCCTTTCAGGCAGTGAGTTCCAGGCCCCCACCACCCTCTGGGTGAAAAAATTTCTCCTCAAATCCCCTCTAAATTTCCGACCAATTACTTTAAATCTATGCCCCCTGGTTATTGACCTCACTGCTCAGGGAAATAGGTCCTTCCATTCCACTCTATCTAGGCCCCTTATAATTTTATACACTACCTCTTCCTTCACATACTCTTCCTTCCTGCTTTCTTTCACTTGACACTGACAGGTCAAGAAGTGATTGCCTCTTGTGATATCCCTAACGCCCAGCTTGAGTCACGAAGGGTAGACCCCGTGCCCCCAGTGTGGAGTACTGCCGACAGGCCAGGAAATTCTGGACCTGTAGCCTATGATTTTCCTTCTCAGGGACACTGGGACTGGGATTTGCCGACTTGCAGTCCCCTCAAGCTACTCTCCAGATCACACGATCACCCCTGGTGCCTCCAGGAAAGGAGTTGAGAAGAAATTATTTTAGAAAGAGGAGCCAAAACAAATCTCCGGTAATGATGGCAACTACACAGGCGGTGTCACCATTCTAAATATAGAAGGAATGGATTATAACACAACTGTAAGAATGACAAGTTTATAGAGTTTTTTTTAAAATTTGATTTATTGAATGAGAAATTCATAACTGATTCCGTATTCTTGCAGTCCCTGCCTCAATCACTGGGTCAGTACAGGAAGTGTGTTGAAACAAGGCCAGCGAACATCAACGAGGTGAAGGAATTTCTTGCCTGAACCATAGCAACTAAATCCCAGTAAATAACTCTGAGGACCATCACTAACTGCTTCTAATCAGGGGATTGAGCCATTTAACACTTCCACCAGCACTGGCTGACACTCAAACTGAATAGGATTCCCTGGACTGCACCGTGCCAGGTTTCTGTCCATTCTTGGAGGGGTTGCTGAACCACGATGCTCCCTTCTGAAGCTGCTGGGTCCACTTTCGAGTGGCCATTTTGAATGTGTGACTCTTTGAGTGGTGAGCGCCAGCAGGCTATTTGACTGCAGAAGGCATCGCAGCGGAGTCCAATCTGGTTCCCAGCTGATGCCCACATTCGCATCCAAATCCCAGCTTGGGGTGGGGGGAGGCGGTCACACGATTTCAGTCGCAACCAGGCTCTGTGGCTGATTTACCCCCTTCCCAGCCCAGGTGCTGAAGCCAATGCAGCACCCTAACTGCGGTCCCGGCTAAAATCAACTAACAGCAGCGATCTGGAACAGTTACATTCCAGTGCGGGGTGAACGTATAAATAAGATGCATATCAGATAGCTGCAACTGAGAGTCGTAGAATTTTGCTGGATTTCCTGTTCTCAGTCGTTAAGCAAATGAGGCGATGTTTGGTGACATCACAAGTGGAGCTCAACATCATCCTGATAGAGTCTGCATCAGTGTCCTCAGCTGTGAAAGGGTTAACAGTGTACCCGTGCGAGTCACGCCAACCAATTGTGGCACTTGTTGGGAGTATTAATGCCAATGTACGCAGTGGGTGAAAGGGTTAAAGAGCTCACAAAGTTTTAAAACATCCGAACCAGTTTCTGAGTCACAACACAAAAAGATTCAAAAATGCCTTTGAATGTTTGGCCAGCATTCACTCCCACCCCGGTCTACATTTCAGTCCTTAATTGTACTCACAAAAAGAGGAAAAAGAAAAGTTCCCACTCGGTGAGGTATCTCATTTGTTACTTATTTGGTAAAAATATCTTTGACATTGGGAGCTAGCCGAGAAAAATCAATTGCCCGCTTCCCCAACTTAAATAAATACAATATGACAATAATTTACAGGCCTCTTTAACAGGACACACAAAGGGCAGAGTTATAAGAGTTCATTTTCTGACTGGGCATGCCAAAGCTTCACCCGCTACGCTTGGAAATTTGGAGAATCGCCCCCTGTAATGTTGCTCCCAAACCCAGATCGGTAGCTTCAGTAACAAGGCACTGCCATGTTAATACTGCCAGGCATGAGAATCAGAGAGAGCTCTACACATGCAGACGGGTTTTACTCTCAGCGCAACAAGCTCTAGGCACATTTATAAAGTGTTCAGGGGACCTAACGGACCCCTGCGTACTTTGTAAAGTCCCCTCGGCTCCTCCCCACATTCAGCTTGGGACGTCCCTCCTGAGTTATATCGGTACTGGCACAATGTGCTTTGCTGGGATGGCAGACCTCATGAGATTTCGCGAGACTGGCTCACGAAAACACTCCTTGCATACGTCAGCCCCGGCTTTGTAAGTCTCCCATCCCCACAATGAGCACGAGCCATAGAATTGGACAGGCGATCCCAGGAAGCCGTTTTTGCATGGCCTGATTTTTTTTTTAAATTCGCTTATGGGATCTGGGCGTCGCTGGCAAGGCCAGCATTTATTGCCCATCACTAGTTACCCTTGAGAAGGTGGTGGTGAGCCACCTTCTTGAACCGCTGCAGTCCGTGTGGTGAAGGTACTCCCACAGTACTGTTAGGGAGGGAGTTCCAGGATTTTGACCCAGCGACGATGAAGGATCGGCAACATACTTCTAAGTCAGGATGGTGTGTGACTTGGAGGGGAACTTGGAGGTGGTGGTGTTCCCGTGTGCCTGCTGCCCTTGTCCTTCTAGGTGGAAGAGGTCGCGGGTTTGGGAGGTGCTGCCGAAGAAGCCTTGGCGAGTTGCTGCAGTGCATCTTGTAGATGGTACACACTGCAGCCACGGTACGCCGGTGGTGGAGGGGGTGAATGTTTAAGGTGATGGATGGGGTGCCAATCAAGCAGGCTGCTTTGTTCTGGATGGTGTCGAGCTTCTTGAGTGTTGTTGAAGCTGCACTCATCCAGGCAAGTGGAGAGTATTCCATCACACTCCTGACTTGTGCCTTGTAGATGGTGGAAAGGCTTTGGGGAGTCAGGAGGTGAGACACTCGCCACAGAATACCCAGCCTCTGACCTGCTCTTGTTGCCACAGTGTTTTGGACTTCACTGCGACTGTACAACTGCAGGAAATGCTGGAAAAACTCAGCAGGTCAGGCAACATCCGTAGAGAGAAATTTGAGTTGACGTTTTGGGTCGAACCCTTCTTCAAAACTGGAAAGAAAAGAAAATAGATCGAAGGCAGGGCTGCGATCGGACAAAAGAAGTGAAAGAAACAAAAGAATTAAAAGAGACAATAAAAGGTATACGAAGCTAGACGAGATGGTAATAGGCTGAGATTAGATGTAAAGTGTACTGGCAGGGCAAGAGATAGCTGCCAGGTGTGAGAGAGAAACAAAAGGAAAGGGGGGGTGGGGGGAAAGGAGTGGAAAAATTACAAGAAAAAAATGTGTAATAGGGGCCGAGGTTATGATCTGAAATTGTTGAACTCGGTATTGAGTCCGGAAGGCTGCAAAGTGCCTAATCAGAAGATGAGGTGCTGCTCCTCGAGTTTACGTTGAGCTTCTGTGGAACAATGTTGCCTCACAGCGCCAGGGACCCGGGTTCGAATCCCGCCTCGGGTGACTGTCTGTGTGGAGTTTGCACATTCTCCCTGTGTTTGCGTGGGTTTCCTCCGGGTGCTCCGGTTTCCTCCCACAGTCCAAAGATGTGCGGGTTAGGTTGATTGGCTATGATAAATTGACCCTTAGTGTTAGGGGGATTAAATACGTGGGGTTACGGGGATAGGGTGGGATATGTGTTGGTGTAGGGGTTAAGGGGATAGGGTGGGATATGTGTCGGTGCAGGCGCGATGGGCCGAAATGGCCTCTATCTGCACTGTGGGGTTTCTGTGATTCTGTGATTCTGTGAATACAAGAGGCCAAGGATGGTGAGGTCCAAGTCGGAATGGAACTGCAGGCTCAGGCTTAGGCTTAGACCTCCTATAACTGAAGTAAGCCAGGTCCAGCGCCAAATTTCACGAGTTTCTGCCCATTGTATCAGCCTCGCCAATAAAAACAGGGCACCTCAGGACCCTTAAAGCTAGTTGGTGGTTTTGTGTTAAAGTTGTCGCTGCCTCTTTGCAGAATCCGAATGTTGGTGCTACATTTGCATTGTAAGTGGCAAATAGCTGCAGCAACACAAGCAGCCCTGAGGAAGGTTAGGAGGATGGGACTCACTGTAATACTCCGACTACAGCATGAGGCAGTCCACTTCATGATGAGCTATCACCTGCAACTCTAAAGACACGTATGTGCGTATCCACCACTGCCCCAGGACCTGTGTGTGAAAACCACACCAATCACACTAATTGAAACATATAAAATTCTTAAGGGGCTTGAGAGGGGAGATGCAGGGAGGATGTTTCCCCCTGGCTGGGGAGTCTAGAACCAGGGGTCACAGTCTCAGAATAAGGGGAATTTAAGACTGAGATGAGGAGAAATTTCTTCACTCAGAGGGTGGTGAATCTTTGGAATTCTCTACCACAGAGGGCTGTGGAGGCTCAGTCGTTGAGTATATTCAAGACAGATGTCGATAAATTTTTGGGAACTAAGGGAATTAACGGATATGGGGATCAGGCGGGAAGGTAGAGTTGAGGTAGTGGATCAGCCATGATCTTATTGAATGGCGGAGCAGGCTCGAGGGGCCAAATGGCCGACTCCCGCTCCTGTTTCTTATGTTCTTATGTTATGTAATCCTACCTGAGGATGAAGACCTCTCCTCGGCTTCTCCACTTCACAGCCGACGCAGTCACTGAGCCGTGCCATCTACTGGGGTCAGCCCTGCATTAGTGGGTAACACTCTCGTCTCCGAGTTAGAAGGTTCAAGTCCCACTCCAGAACCTTGAACACATAATCCAGTCCGACACTCCAGCGAAGTACTGAGGGAGTGCTGCACTGTCGGAGGTGCCATCTTTCAGATGAGACGTTAAACCAAGGCCCAGACTGGCCTCTCAGGTGGACATAAAAGATCCCTTGGCGTTGTTTCAAAGAAGAGCAGGGGGGAATTCTCCCCGGTGTCCTGGGCCAATATTTACTCCCAAGCAACATCACTGAAAACAGATGATCTGGTCATTATCCCATTATTGTTTGTGGGAGCTTGCTGTGCGCAAATTGGCTGCCGCATTTCCTCCATTACAACAGTGACTACACTTCAAAAATATTTCATTGGCTGTAAAGCGCTTTGGGATATCCTGAGGTCATGAAAGGCGCTATAGAAATGCAAGACTTTCTTCTTGCCCTGCAACGCCAAGGACTGACCCAGCCAGTCCTTTCGCCGTTAATGTCACCATTGTACTAAACACCTATGCTGCAGGATCCTTCCAGGCCATTGCAGGGGTCATCTGTTCGATTAGCCAGTATTCCGTTCGTTCCTGTATCAAGCAAGTGCCTTGCTTGTCCGGGGAAAAACAACTTTACCAGGAGAGAGGAGTCACCAACTGGAGAGACCAAAATATTTTTACCATTTGGCAGGCCTCCCAAGAGTTCAGGGCATGATCGATGGAGCCCATATGCTTTTCAGAGCTCTTCACCCCAATATGCATCGCCGAAGGGGTAAGGTTAATGCCTTGATTGACCAAAATGTTATCTGAAAGTGAATGCCCATCATGCAGGAAGCATCCATGGTGCCTTTGTTGTATGGCAGTGCCTGGTACCGGCACTACTTGAAAGGAAATCTAGTTGGATGGATGTTGGGGCTATCCTCTATATCCATGGCTACCGACTCCATTGAGAAACCAATTACAGTAACAACTCAACAGAAACTCGGTCTCCACACCTCAGCCTCTGTGTGCTGATCTTCAGCTGACCCCTTCACCCTCAAGAAATGTGTGCCATGCAACTTAGGCACAATGAAAGAGTGTGTGCGACGGTTTTGAAATAGTGCTTGAAATGGTACCTCCCAGTAGGGAGCAGTTCTGAGCTTAGGTTTGTGCCATGTTTGTCAGGCCCTCTTGAGAAAATGAGGAGCACACACACCTTCACCTTGCTCCTCAGACCAGCACACTTGTTCTTCATTGGCAGTTGTGTCTAAAAGATTTTGGTGACTGCAGTGATTCGGTCGGTGACCTCCCTCTGTACAGCTGGCACCTGTGCTACCCACTGAAGGATGGGCATCAGCCCCAACTAAACCACCCTTGCTTAGCGCACCTCTGAAAGCGGGACCTCCAACTCTATAGAATCGAAGGGAGCAATTCGTAACCTTAACGCCTCCCATTAGCGCCTCCGGGCTTTGCGGCCAGACATGGCGATAGCACCGCCGCCCGCGAGATTGACATGGAGGTTTGCGGTGGCGGTAAACACGACCGCCGCGATCTCCTGTGGCCGGGGATCATGACGTCATCGCCGTGCGCATCGCCCCGGACCCGAACTTCGGTTCCAGCCCCTGCAGCAGTGCCGGGCGACAACACCGACAGCTGCAGGAGGCGTTGTTCGGGAGGCCGGGCACTTCGGAGGCAGAAGTAAAAGGGGAGGTTGGCGCAGGTAGAATTTTTTAAACAACGTTCCAATTAATTTTTTTCGATTCCTCCTGGGCCGGGATCGATCGGCCCGGCGCTCTGCTGGAGTGCGTGGGGCTGATCGGGCCGGATCGTGGCCGCCGTCAGGGACCAGCTAACTGGTCCCAATGCAGGGCCTGCAGCAATGGGCCTTCCCTTTAAGGAAGGGAAGGAGCCTTGGATCATGGCAGCGCTGCACGGGACATTGTGCAGCGCTGCACCTCTACCGCCCCACCTGCGTTCTTTAGCGCTCTAAGGCAGCTTGATTTAGCACGCCACTTCCTTCCTGGAGCACTAACACCGAATTTAGAAAAAGATGAGAATCATTAGCGCCTGGCGCTAAATTTCTCAGCTTTCAAACATTAGTGCCCCAAATGAGGCGATACTGAAATTTTCCCCCAAAGACTTTAGAAAACAAATAAGCTCATTTGAGCTGAGCAGCCAGAATAGGCTGCTGGTACAGAAAAATTCCAGTAACACCAGATAGGGAGTTGGACAAAGAGCTGAGGTCGTTGCAAGTTCGTAACACAAAACAGGCCTTCGAGTGGGCATAACTAGGGCTGATAAGGGTTGAGTAAGATAAACAAGCTGTCTCGGAGAAAGTGCAAGATCTTCAAACAAGAGATAAGCAAAGTGATGGTCTCGTAAGACTGGGCGGGGTGTGCTACAGGTACCGATTCCCCTGTAATTGGACAATTGAATGGGTAACAAATGATTGACGCGAGGTATCCACCGGCCCACCGAAATAAGGTATATAAACGGGCAGCCGAAAGGGAAAAACAGGCAGAGAAGGGGATAGCTTCCCCGCGGTGGACGCATGCTAGCTTCGGCTTAACGCCCTGGTCAAGTTTAACCTCTGAGGTGGATTCCATGCTCGCTTCGGCTTAACACCTCCACCAGCTCGGGAGACGGGCAAAAAGGAAGAGCCCACTGCCGCAGGCTGCAGGTATCCGCGACTACCGTTCTGTCTCATCCTCCATCCATTCCGGGGCCGGTAATCCGCTCTCATCGGTTACGGGTCGTATGTCTACTATTGCACGCTGTACTTAACTTAAACTGCCGCTCCTTAATAAAGTGACCCGCGACTCCTAAGACCCTTTGGCTAGTCTGTGTGTGACCTGTGATCCAAAATCGTACAAAGGCCTATTCCACTTCTGTCCTTGCAGGTTAGGAAGGACAACCTACCAATGCCGCACTACACCCTCTATCCCGCTCAGCAGTTTTCGCACATCCCAGCACATAGGTAGTGAGCCGGAGAAGGTGAATCACAGTGCACATGTGGTGGTGGAAAGGGATGAGCAGGAATCTGCTGGCCAAGATTGTCTCAGGGCTGTCTTTAATAAACGTCGGTACTCTCTCGAAACAGTCCAGTGAAGTTGGCCTGCCAGGCGAACTGACGCATGGTCCATACCTGTTTGATACATGAGCTGCTGGCCCGGAGTGAGCTGGGTGCAGTGGTGCCTTTGTCTGCCAATGACGGGGACACACTTATGTTGCATGCTGGCTGCAGGGGTCCTCCCATCAGATGGCCAAGCTCTTCCACTGGCTCCCTGCTGACCTGAAACTTAGGGAGGCAGTTGTTCTTCATCACTGGCAGGTCGATGTGCCAAAGTCTGTGGTGATGGTTAGTGGCACAATGGTGCCTGCTGATCTCCCTGGCATGCCTTCTTTCATCTTACACCATTTCACCGTCAAACACTGTATTTGGAGTTCATCCAAAATAAGCCCCCGGCACTTCACTTGTTGCCCACTATGGGAATCTGCATCTTGCACCTAGGTAGATGCCTTGTGGTATCCCAAGCTCCTGTGAAAGTTGGTACCAGAAGAATTCCTTTCCATGCGCTCTCCTTTTCCCTATGTTCCTGTTCCAGCAATGTCTTAGCGTGGTACCCACGAGAGTTGCCAACTCTGGCTGGAGGTGTCATCACATGACCTCCCTCCACCCGCCTCGCCCCCACGCTTCCCCCATTGGCCGCCCAACATGTCCATTCTCACGGGGCAACGCCTTCCCACGCCCAATTGGAAAGCAAACAAGACTCCTCATTGACCGTCAGTCAAACAGCCATTTCTTCTCCATTGTTGAAAAATGATTTTATTTTTAATACCTTTATGATTTTTCTCCCGGGTTTGCTCCCAGCAGTGCCCTGAAGATTAACCTTCCATTGCTGGAGACTCCTGGACAATCCTGGAGGGTTGGGGACCCTAGTATCCACTCATGCACACTTGAAGCAGGAGTTTCAGAGAGTGGCCAGGAGTGGGACCGCTGATCGCTGAGGCCAGATGAAGTCGCGTTTATTCTGATGTTTGAGACTAGTTAATTCGACAGAGACCGGGGATTGAACCTGGGACTTTTTGGGTTTGTATCGCTTGGGGGAAGAATGATCTCTTTTGTTGTTTACAAGAGGTATTTGCTTCTCCTTTTCTTCGATATCCAAAGCTCAGAGGATCAGCAAACAACTTGTTCAGGCGTCTGCCAATGTCGCTGTGAAATCTGTTGGGAATGGGAATGGGAATGCAAGAACAGCCCAGAGAAGCTCTTCCCCTGGATTCCCCGCTTCCCTGAACTCCCATGAAGGCAATGCTCCCTTAGGAAAGGTAGAGTCTGGCACAATAGAATTGTAGGAGAGCGCAGGATAGTGGGAATCATTTTTTTAATACTCTAGCAGAAAGCCTGCACAGACAGGATGGGCTGAATGGCCTGAAAGTACACCCACAGTGCTGTTAGGGAGGGAGTTCCAGGATTTTGACCCAGCGAGGATGAAGGAACGGCCGATATATTTCCAAATCAGGATGGTGTGTGACTCGGAGGGGAACTTGGAGATGGTGGTGTTCCCATGCGCCTGCTGCCCTTGTCCTTCTAGGTGGTAGAAGTCGCGGGTTTGGGAGGTGCTGTAAAATTCTACTGAAGTCCTGTAAATGTTTCACTTACAGTCCAGTGTCCAGTCACTGAGCGAATGAGAATAGATTATATTTCCCCCATTATAGTTAAAAACAAGCTTACTGTGATGAGTGACTAAAAAATGTCCCCAAAAAGTTATTCCAAAAATACAGATTAATAAAAATTTAGGAAATATTGAAAACATCTGTAATAAAAAAAGTAAATAATGTAACAATACAAAGTCAAAATCCTGTTCCCCTTTACGGGTACCATTGCACCTGAAACACACATCTAATTTTTTTCTTTCAGATGCCGATGCACATTTCAATTATTTTCTGTTTTTATTTTTGACAGTTTTTTTAATTTAATTTTATTGGCAGTTGGAATATCACCCTCTCAACATCGAGAGAATTCATCGACTGGATGAGAACCCATAAGCAAGCGAGCAGTGAGATAGATGAGACTGTTGATAAACGTGTTTGGGAGACTCATCGTAGAGCAGGCAAGGGGAACCTGTACCACCAACCAGAACAACTACAACTTGCATTTATATAGCGCCTTTAACGGAGTAAAACATCCCAAGGTGCCTCACAGGAGCGATTATCAATCAAAATTTGACACCGAGCCACATAAGGAGATACTAGGACAGGTGACCAGAAGCTCGGTAAAAGAGGTTGGTTTTAAGGAGCGTCTCGAGGGGCCGAATGGCCTGCTCCTGCTCCTATTTCTTCTATTCTTAAAAAGGAGGAGGTGTAGAGAGGCGGAGAGGTTTAGGGAGGAAATTCCAGAGCTCGGGGCCCAGGCAGCTGAAGGCACAGCCGCCAATGGTGGAGCGATGGAAATCGTGGATGCGCAAGAGGCCAGAATTGGAGGAGCTGGAGGAGATAGGGAGAGGATGATATTAAGAGAGTGAGGGAAGAAGGTAAGAGCAATTTCCTGACACACAGTTGCTGGAGCATTGATTGCTTTGGCACAGGGAGTAGAGACCATTGATTTTTTTTAAAGGAGCACTCAATAAATATTTGAAACGGAAGAGGATACAGGGATAGCGCGGGGCAGCGGGATTAATTTTGGATTACTCTAGCAAAAAGCCTTGTGTCGTAAGCTCTTATTAATTGCACAGTGCTTGTTATTTTCCATCATCTGATGAGCAAGGGCTCTTCCCCATCTCTTCTCCTGCAGGTGCTGACTCCTCGCTGGAGTACTAGTGAGGTATTACAGGGCTCCATCAGGGGGATATGGTGCTTTCTGTCCTGTACTTCACCCACATTCTTTATTATAAGCCTAGAAAGCAAGTATCAGCTGGCTATTCAACTATAGGGCCATCACAATCAAGCCCAATCTTGTCCACCCATTTTGTCCACCCATGCACACTGTCCAACGCTGGTCACTGGATTGCAATCAAGGCTGGGAAACCTTGGCAATATGGTGGAAGCGGGGAGGTGGGGAGAGACAGGACACATCATTCACTGAAAGTATCCAGTTCATTGAGATTGTTGTCCACGAAGTCAGGGTCAGTGATGAGATACGATCATTCAGCTCATTGAAGCCCCTCCCACTCGAGCAGGGAGGTTCTCCCCAGTGTCCTGGCCAATATTTATCCCTCAATCAACATCACTAAAACAGATTATCTGGTCATTATCTCATTGCTGTTTGTGGGAGCTTGCTGTGCGCAAATTGGCTGCCGCGTTTCCTACATTACAACAGTGACTCCACTTCCAAAGTAATTCACTGGCTGTAAAGCGTTTGGGATATGCTGAGGTTGTGAAAGGCGCTACATAAATGCAAGTCTTTCTTCCTTTCTTACATTAACACGGGAACGAGAGGGGGGAGCGGGGTGAGCGACAAGCACTGGCGAGAGGCCGGGGCCAATTTAACTCCCGGGCCTTGTTTTAATTTTTCAATTCGGACTCCCGCCAGATCCCAACGGGAATGACAAGATGACCGCCAGGCGGGAACGGGAAATTGAGTGGCAGCAGGCCGTTGCTAGGGCCCCAAGGAAACGGTCGGCGGAATAAGATGAGTGTTGGGGAGTGGTGGGGGTGGGGGTGGGGGCGAGGTCGGTCTGATATTGGCCGTGAGAAGGGGAAGGGAAGCCCAGGGCAGGGAGGGGGCCCGAAGGATCCATTTTGTGGCCTGGAGGAGCAGAACTACTACTCCTGCCCCACAAGTAAACCTTCAAAAAATGTCTTCTGACCCTGGATCCGAGTTGTGGCAGAATCCTAAAGTGCAGGACACAGCCCAGGGTTAAAATAGCGTTGGGGTCCAAATGGTATCACCAAACCTTGACTTTTGAATATTCATGAGGCCCTCACCTGTTTGGTGGGGAAAGCCTGATATACTCCTGAAACTCCAGGGTTGCCAACTTTCCAGGATTGCCCTGGAGCCCCCAGGAACTGAAGATCAATCTCCAGAACACTGCTGCCAGTCAACACTTATACTGATTAGTTCTAAAAACTTTGGAAATGGGAAAAGGCTGACTGACAGTCAAGAATCATTCAGTCGGGTCCTGCTACTTTTCCAATGGGCGCGGCGAGGCTGCACATGTTGGGCAACGAATGGCGGGAGTGAGGGGGCGGGGCAGTTTGAGGTCATGTGATGAAACCGCCAGGAAGCAGTGTTGGCAACCCTATCAAAACCGGGAGTTAAAATAGCGACCGACAGGAGTACAGTGCCAACTGGGAGGTAAGTGCTCTGCCCCTATTTAATCCCCTCTAATCTCTTTGGGTGTGGGCGGGGGGAAATTATGGCGTTTAGTTACATTTTGAAATACCCCATTGTTTTTGCCTCCACAAGCTTGCTTAATAGATGATTCCAAACATTCCTAAATCTGAGTACAGAAATTTATCCCGATATCTGTCCGAAATGTAATTTTCGCTAATGCCCACTGATGCAAAGAATCAACCTGATAATCATTTACCTTTCACTGGAATGCATGACAGACAATCTTGACTCTGGAACACTGAGCACTGTAGGATTCTGAGCACTTACATTTAAAAGGACATCAGCACATTGAAGAGGGTTCCGAGAAGAGCAGGCGGGTGACTCCAAGACTAAAAACTCTTGTTCATGAGTAGAATCTCACTATATATCCACAAACTTAACTGGACCGGCCACATAAATACTGTGGTAACAAGAGCAGGTCAGAGGCTAGGTATTCTGTGGCGAGTGTCTCACCTCCTGACTCCCCAAAGCCTTTCCACCATCTACAAGGCACAAGTCAGGAGTGTGATGGAATACTCTCCACTTGCCTGGATGAGTGCAGCTCCAACAACACTCAAAGAGCTCGACACCATCCAGGACAAAGCAGCCCGCTTGATTGGCACTCCATCCACCACCTTAAACATTCACTCCCTCCACCACTGGCGTACCGTGGCTGCAGTGTGTACCATCTACAAGATGCACTGCAGCAACTCGCCAAGGTTTCTTCGGCAGCACCTCCCAAACCCGCGACCTCACCCACCTAGAAGGTCAAGGGCAGCAGGCGCATGGGAACACCATCACCTCCAAGTCACACACCATCCTGACTTGGAAATATATCGCCGTTCCTTCATCGTCGCTGGGTCAAAATCCTGGAACTCCCTCCCGAACAGCACTGTGGGAGTACCTTCACCACATGGACTGCAGCGGTTCAAGGCGGCGGCTCGCCACCACCTTCTCAAGGGCCACTAGGGATGGGCAATAAATGTTGGCCTTGCCAGCGACACCCACATCCCATAAACAAATAAAAAAACATTTTCATTGGAGCTACGATTGACAGGGGCCATGATCCAGTTCTGTAAGATGTTGCGGGGCATGGTGACGGGGATGTAGCGGGAGATTTAACAGAACTGGAGGACGCAAGCACAAAAAGTAGCAAGCCTTGAGCAAGGGTGAAGATTTGAATTGCTTGCCCCCTGAATAATAAGTGGAATAGAATCTCACCAAAGGGACTCAAAGCTGTTGATGAACTCCCTTGAAATGAGCTGGAGAAGTCTGTGACTACAGACAGATTCGGATAACTATAGATTTTATCACAGGTGGCTATTGAGACAGAGGATTTTTAAAAAATTCATTCTTGGGACTGACTTTAACTGAGTGGCTCGCTGGGCCATTTCAGAGGGCAGTTAAGAGTCAACCACATTGCTGTGGGTCTGAAGTCACATGTCGGCCAGACCGGGTAAGGACGGCAGATTTCCTTCTCTAAAGAACATTAGTGAACCAGCTGGGTTTTTACAACAATCCGGTAACATCGTTTAACAGGGAATTGGATAAAAAGTTGAAAATGAACATAAAAGGATATGGGGAAAGGGCAGGGAAACGGGATGAGAGTGGACCGCTTCGGTTGAAGAGCTAGGCTCAGTACAAGTTCACTGGCCAAGTGACCTCCTTCTGCCGTGTAATAATATCTATGACGCATACAGATTTTTATCAAATAGGATTATTAGAAAATGGAATGCTTTATCATATTATGAAATACATTATGTAATACTAAGCTTCCCGATCCTGTTCGGAATATCAGCAATGCAATGAATGAATGGCGTAGTCGGAATGTTAAGCTTCAAGACATCAAGCTAACCTTGAATTACGTTTTGGGGTTAAGGAGGAATTTCATTGCACCATTAGCTGTGATTGCTCACGGGCCTGATGCGATCACGCCTCTGTGGAGCACCTTGGGATGTTCCTTTCTATGTCATAAAGCTATAAATGCAAGTCGTTATTGTCTTAGATAAACTGGGGGAGGTGCGAACTGTGCGTTGGAAAAGGGCGAGTTTAATGGGGGCATATGGTCCTTTCTCGTTCCAGACCTTCATACATAACGACAGCTGAGCACTGCTCACCAAACTGATGAGGTGCCCGCTTGCATGTCAATCACCTCCTGCATTGCTGCGCTCCATCGGATTTTACTGCACTGCAGGTGACCTTTGACAGCAGTGATGAAAGCAAACTATTGATGGATAGTAGCGCTACGCCAATCAGCCAATTGCCAGAAACAATTTGATATACAATTAATTGGCTTTATCCTTTAGATATCTTCACAGTAATCATCCACATGCTCCTGTCATTGCAGTTTTGATTTATAAGAAAATAGCGCGTAGGGTAGTGTAGAGGTTATGATACTGGGCTAGTAATCCAGAGGCCTGGACTAAAAACAAATCCACAGAATGTAAGTTCAAATCACACCGACAGCCAGACTTCTATGGGCACGCCTGGTTACTGGAAACTGAGCAGAGTCAGACCTGGTGAGGGTTTTTTAATTTGTTTTTATGGGATGTGGACGTCGCTGGCAAGGCCCAGCATTTATTGCCCATTCCTAATTGCCCTTGAGAAGGTGGCGGTGAGCCGCCTTCTTGAACTGCTGCAGTCCGTGTGGTGAAGGTGCTCCCACAGTGCTGTTAGGGAGGGAGTTCCAGGATTTTGACCCAGTGACGATGAAGGATCGGCGATATATTTCTAAGTCAGGATGGTGTGTGACTTGGAGGGGAACTTGGAGGTGGTGGTGCTCCCATGCGCCTGCTGCCCTTGTCCTTCTAGGTGGAAGAGGTCGCGGGTTTGGGAGGTGCTACCGAGTACTTGGATGGGAGACTGCCTAGGAATACCAGGTGCAGTAGGCTTTATTCTGAGGGGTCCTGACATGTTAGATGCTGAGAGGCTGTTTCCCCTGGCTGTAGAGTCTCAAACTAGGGGGCATAGTCTCAGGATAAGGGTTCAGTCATTTAGGACTGAGATGAGGAGAAATTTCTTCACTCAGAGAGTTGTGAATCTTTGGCAATCTCTACCCCAGAGGGCTGAGGGTGTTCAGTTGTTGAGTATATTAAAGGCAGAGATCGATTGATTTTTTTTTGTGGGGGGGGGGGGGGGAAATTCAGTTTCACCACCTTTGAGGCGCTAAAACTTTAAAAGTTGAAGAATTAGTGCCAGGCGCTAATCGTGGTCGACTCCTGCGAAATTCATTGTTAGCGCTCCAAGAGGGAAGTGGAGCGCTGAATCAAGCGCTACACTCCTAACTTAGGGCGCTATCGTCTGAGAGCGGCGCGCTACCTGCAGAGCGATAAAGGTGATCACGCGCAGTCCACACGGCACTCTTTAAGAACATAAGAATTAGGAGCAGGAGTGGGCCATATGGCCCCTCGAGCCTGCTCCAGCATTCAATAAGATCATGGCTGATCATCGACCTCAACTTCACTTTCCCGTCCAAACCCCACATCCCTGGATTCCCCGAGAGTCCTAAAATCAATCTCAGCCCTGAATATACTCAATGACTGAGCATCCACAGCCCTTTGGGGCAGAGAATTCCAGGAATTCACCACCCTCTGAGTGAAGAAATTCCTCCTCATCTCAGTCCTAAAAGGCCGACCCCTTATCCTGAGACTCTGCCCCCTAGTTCTAGACTCTCCAGCCAGGGGAAACAACCTCTCAGCTGCCAGCCCTTTGAAATCATTTCTTTTCATCAGTTTTTTTTTTTAAAAAGCACGATCCTGAACCATTTTGTTATGGATCGTGTCAAAGTAAATGGGATTGTTAAAGCGGATAATGAGAATCGACATGAAAAGCACCCCCCTCACACCCCCTTCTTTCATCTGAGTCACTGGATACAAAAGTCGAAGGGCAGGTGAATTACAATTTCCAGCCTTCCTTGCTCACGGGATTAAACACATAAGAGGATTAGATATTTTCCATCATAAACAGGGCTGGAAAAGACTCAGATGCCAGGGGAAGCAGCCCCCGCACTATTTAAGCTACTGTCAGATACCCTCCGTGACAGAGGGGCAGGTAAAGATGTCTGGCGCCTTGCTCCCCTGCAAGATCGCAAATAAACAGGAATCTTAAACCTTAATGATCGGGTAATCTGTTTTTTTTTAATGATGTTGCTCGAGGGGCAGTTAAGGGCCAGGACACCGGGGAGAACTCCCCCGCTCTTCTTCCAAATAGCGCCACGGGATCTTTTGCATCCAGCCGAGAGGGCGGACGGGGTCCTCGATTTAACGCCTCCTCCCGATAGATGGCACCTCCGACAGTGCAGCACTCCCTCAGCACTGCACTGGGTCACACGGGCTGCTTCCATCTCTTAAAGGGAAGGGCCAATCACGCTGTATAACCCCATAGTCAACACTGGTGTTTTACAATGTGACCTGGGCGACTGCAGCATTTGGAGATGTTTGAGGAAAAGGTGTAAAAAATGTTGCGCAGGCAGCAGACTGGTGCCAGTAATAAACGGCGCGATCACTGAAAGCGTCTTTCTCACGATGTTCAAGCGGCACGGAAGCATTCCCTTTAATTGCCGTTCCTGCAGCGCACTTCCGACTGCACAACGCCCGCACTTACTGGCGTTGTCGACGCGAGGCGCTAAAGCAGGGGGGCGAAAGGCAATTTCGCATCGGGGCCATTAATGGGGTGTTGCACACGCATTGACGTCACCACGTGAGAGACGCTGGAGGCCTAGGCGCTAACAGTTAGCGCCAGCACTAATTCACCACTAAAGGCTGCGTGCGGCGTTGGATTTTCCGCGGCCGGGCTCGAACCCCTTAGCACCCCATCCAGGCACTAACGGGAGGCTCTAACCTACCGAATTTCGCGACCTTGGACTCTAAGGGAATCAAGGGATATGGCAATCGGGCGGGAAAGTGGAGTTGATGTAAAAGTTCAGCAATGATCTTACTGAATGCTGGAACTGGCTCAAAGGGCCATATGGCCTATTTCCGCTCCTATTTCTTATGTTCTTATTTAAAATGGATGGCCACAAATTCCAACGGCCTTGATTCTGGTTTGAAGAGCTTAGCTTTAGGGATTGCACTGGACTGAACTGGAGCCAAACCAATAACCCAGCTTTATCTCATAGGAACCAAGAGTGCTTCCACTAGCCTCTGGCTTGAAGACTTGAGAGTTCAGTCCAGGTTAACTGACAACAAGTAATTGGGGAATTCTCTGGCCTAGGATGAGAGCATTGGACAGGATCTCAGACCAGCAACAAGAGTGAAAGTATAGCCTTGTAATACCAGTTGTTTAATGACATATCAGCCATTGTACAGAGGTGTTTCCAACTGCAGGTACAGTACAATGAAACACAGTATTGGAGGCTAACGCGAACCTCACACTCCTACATCCACAGTTTGTATTCTCACTAACCAACACTCCGCAAGCCAGCTGCAGAGCGATTCCTCGATATTCTTTGTGAAGAAATCAGAGCCGCGGCAAACATGAGGTAAAAATGTGTGTCCTCTCAAAGCAAAGCATGGCTCTGAGCTTTAAGCATGAAGGTTCCTGCGTGCTTTCAAATTGACTTGGAATGTTCAGTACGGCGTTGCTGTGATTAACCAGGATGGTTCCAATCATTTAACAACAACAAAAAAACTAGCCAAGAAAATTCAGCAAGCTGATAAATTTCCTCCCGTCTTCCGTGCCCGAGCCTGCGCTCGCTCGCAGAGCTGACCAGATTATCCTGTGAGCAGTGTCAGGACAGCCCGAAAACAAAGCAGAAGAGAGCAGGACTGGAGCATCTGAACTCTCCTCGGAAGGTCGCTGGGAAGCTCCGGCCTGGCCCACTGGTCATCAGGAACTGTTGGATCAGCAGGTCAGAGTTCACCGAGAGAGAACAAAACTCTCCAATGTCAAATAAAAGCACATAAAAAAAAACACAGCTTTGAGGCAGTCAGAGTAAAGTGCTGTGACACGAGTTGGGGCGTGAAGACAATGAACGTGTGAAGGCTTAAATAGTTACAGTTTTTAAAAAAAAAACAAACACAACTTTTAAATAGATGAAGCCTTGTGCAACTAAAATGCTCCCTTCCGTACTCACTAAGCTGCTAACTCCATTGGTTCCCAAGAGTGAATACAGAGGTCTCAACTTGTAGCTTTTCTTGCCCTACGAACTCCCAGCTCTTCGCCTGAGGGATCAGCCAATCGGTTCAGATTCTTTGATGCTGCTCTTCAGGCTTGTCGGAGTGGACAGTCCGATTGGTCACAGCCCTGCCCGCTCACCCATCTCAGCGGGAGCTGTCAAGAAGATAACTTTATTCCGCAGTAGCGGGTATGCACTGTTGCAATCCCTGCACTCTCAAGTAGAATACAGAGATGCGGTCAGTTCTAAAATCCAATGCCATGATTCTCTGGTCTTTTGGACACCAAACTGGACCCCAAAAAAGATCGAGCAAATGACCTGCTCAGTGCCTTCTGACGGATTTATTTCTGCTCACCAAATCAGGGCACATTCTAAATTATACCAAACTGGGTCAGGTCTTTGCCCGTATAACCTGGCGGATAAATCCTACCTCAATAGCCGCCACTCGCCCGCATGCCACATCACCACTCTGTATCGCGCACAGCATTCACCCACTGCGCACTATCAGCACCAGTTCACATTAAGTATCGCGCATGCACAGCCCAGGTTACAGTATAGAAGGACTGACATCTCCATTAAGGCAATGGATGGAGCAGTGCCAAAGGGGATATATAGGTCAGAGTTTTTCACTTCTGCGTGCAAATGCCAAACAGCCTGGCTGATTAGTCTTCATGGGGGAAATGTTGACCCACGGGATCGGGTGGAACGCTGGTTTTACACACCCGCCAAATATTGAGTTCAATGGAGCGAAAAATCGGGTGGTGTTTCAAACCAGCATCGCACCTGACCCCATCGAGAGGGTGAGGTTAAGTTTGCCCCCGCATGTTAGTATCGCCAATAGGAATTTCTAGGATCAGATCCCCGTATACGAGCGGATAATTTGGATGCTCAGCCAGAGAGGGGGTTGGGCAGTCCCCTCGTCAAGAGGGAGAACAGTTGTTCCGGCAACATTGCAATATACTGGATGGGCAGCGCACAGTTCCTGGCATGCGTAACCAGCAGGTGAGGCCTCCACACACTTGCTATTGGTTCTTGGGGTCCAGTTATCTGTCGTATTCTACTATGAACCTACTGTAAATCTTGAGATTGAGCAGGGACCTCATATATCGAAACGAAACATTTTGTCAATGTGACTCTCTAGCCAATTCATTCTTAGACTAGCGCCTGCTCTGCTGCATCGATTACAATGTCACCTGGACTTATATAAATATCGAAGTAACTGATTCCAGAGTTCGCCTGCTCAGACACAAATAGAAAATTCTCAGCTAGAAACGTTTAGAAAGAAATCAAATCCCAGTTTTTCACTAACAAAACAACGATTTGGCACCAAAATGCATCTCTAGAACCTCAAGCATAGACTTCAACCCCCTCAAATTTCGTCCCAAATGCCAATATTTACTGTCAAAAATATAATCTTCAAGTCCTAAAGACAACTCTACAATTAGGAGAAAAACACTCCTTGAGATGCTATTAAAAAATTTCTATAACTTAAAATCAAAAATGAATTCACGCCCTCTTCCTTTAATTTGATATTTCAGCCTAAAACCTAAATTCAATACAAATAAGATTAAGTTCCTCTGTAACCCTGACTCACAACCTAACCCCAACACCACACTAAATCTTTATAAAATCAAGTCATAAAAATAATCTTTCCCTTAATAAATAAATCTCTCATATTGTGTGTGTTTAATATAACTGTGTTCCTATTACTAGCCGTATTGTTTTGTCCTTCGCAGTGCCTAGTAAGGCCATTGCACATCCATCCAAGAGATGTTGGGTTTGTTCTGCACCTTTGCAGAAGGTCAAACAAGAACCTGCAACAAAAGAGCTTCGAGTTTCATCTCTAAGGCTATTAAACATAGGCGTTTGCTGTCAGCTACTTCAAGACGATTGCAACTTCATCCTTCACCCCCAAGTTAGGTGATTCAAAAGTTTCGATTTTCGAGCAGGCTGGCCGATCTGTTTGCAAGAGTTTCCGCGTCTTTGACCAGTTTGTAGCCAAACAGCTTCATCGCCGGCTCGCACACCTTTTGGACAACCTCGGCGATTTTGAACGGCAGAGCGAGCCGCCATTTCTCGAACTGCTCGGACGAGTTCTTGTGCGTCGAGTACACATTGTCACTGCCCTTCGAGGTTTGGGTGTTTATATAAATCCACTTTTGGACCTCCGGGGTGATGGGAATGCCAGCGAAGTGGTACATCTCGTGCGCCTTCTTCATGGGCTCCAACGCTATGTCCTCGTAACGCATCAACATGAAGCGATCCTTCAGCCAAGGAGGTTGGCTGATGCCCAGCTGCGCAGAGGCTCGCAGGTTTTCACAGTTCCCTCGGAGTTTCCCGACCTCTTCGTCATCCGGCACTTCTCCTTTCTCGGCCCATTTCTTCCAGGCTTCGTATTTACTCGGGAAGGCCACCATCCGGGAGGCCAGCACGGCCCTGGGGTCGCGGACCAGCTGGATGACCCTCAGGTTGATCCTGAGGTCTTCCACCAGCGGCCGGAGGAACTCCAGCTGCCGTAGGCGCACGGTTTTCATCGCCATGTGCTGCTTCTGGAGGCACACCTGCGCGGCCAGGGTCATGTTGAGCAGCCCGCACCGCCGGATCCGACAGGGGAACCTCTCATTCGACCCCCGTTTGGGCGGCGTGCAAACAGGCCCCTCGCACAACGACTTGCTCGAGCCCCGGCGAAACAGGAAGGCGGTGATGTGCCGGTCGGGCATCGGGAACAGGAAGTTTTCCAACGCGTACAGGTCGCACAGCATCAGCTGCTGCACCACGTCGCGATAGACGATGGAGGAGGCCACCGCGTTCGCCCCCCCAGGTTCAAAGGTGACTGTCCTCTCCACGTGCCACAATGGTTCAAACAGGTAGAATATATTGCTGTTCTGATTGAAGAACTCGCCCACAAAGGAAGAGCCTGTCCTCGTTGTCGCCATCAACAGCAAGTGCTTCCTGCCGGTCAGGCCCCTTGTACTTTCCCGGCTCGTCACAGCCTGCGGAGACGTGCAGTTTCGCTGCGCTTTCAGCAGCTGCCAGAGAGCAGAGCTCGTGCCAACCAGGAGGGAGTCATTCTCAGACAAGGCTCTGGCCGAAATTGTGTTGTTTAACCCCACAAAGTCCACCTGTGGGAATTTCAGTGTAAACTTGTCAGACACCCTGAATAGGGAGAAAGAAAAACGGCATATTAATGGAAACGAATCAATGGGTCGATATTATAAATACAATCAACTGATGGCTCAGGAGAATGATTAGAATCTATCAATGGATCGATATTATCTGTTGATGGATTGATATTTTAAATAGAATCTATTGATCGGTTAATATTATAAATAGAATCTATAAATGAATCGGGATAATAAGTTGAATTAAATCGGTATTACAAATAAACAGAATCTATTGATGGATCTATGAGGGTACGGTACTGTAGTGGTTATGTTACTGGACTAGTAATCCAGGTACAGGAAACTTTCGATTTACCGGCACCTAAATAACTGGAAATCTCGGTTAACCGGCAAAATTCAGGAGTAGGTTTTACTTCACATTGTATTTGCGTTCCTCCATCTGTTGCTGTGCAAGGGTGTGGCTGCAGCTGTTGCTAAGCTACAGAAACGCTTGGAACTTGTGGCCATTGTTCTGAACTTGTTGCTAAGCAGCAGGGTTTGTTGCTTTATACGGAGCTCTGAGCTCCGTATCTTTTACTATAGCGTTCGGTTATCCGGAATTTTTGATGAACCGGCACCACGTCGGTCCCGTCCGTGCCGGATAAAAAAAAGTTTCCTGTAACATGAGTTCGAAATCCCACCATGGCAGTTTGGGAATACAGATAATGAAACAGTCCATGTCCACATGCTACAAAACAATCCCCCCACCAGCAACATCCTGGGATCACCATTGATCAGAAACGGACCTGAACCAGCCATATAAATTCCGTGGCTACTAGGGCAGGTCAAAGGTTGATTATTCTGAGGCGAGTGGCTCATCTCCTACCTCCCCAAAGCCTCTCCACCACCTACAGAGCACAAATCAGGGGTGACGTAATAAAACTCACTACGCACTTGGTTTGAGTATAAAGCAAGGCTTTAATCAACTTGTTTCAAAACATGGAGGTCTAGTTGTACTTCACTAGTTCCTTGTCTTACAAAATGTCCCGGTAGACTGGGCCCACGCCAGAGTATTTATACTCCTTGGACGGCGCCACCAGCTGGCCGTCCAGCGTTATTTCACGAGTAGTTTCTTGATGATGATGAGATTTATAACAAGGGGTGTGACTGAATTCTCTTCACTGCAACAATGGCCAAGAAGCTCAATACCATAAAGGACAAAGAAGTCAGCTTGATCAGAATCTCATCCACCGGCTTTAACATCCACTTCCTCCACCGTGGCTGCAGTGTGTACTATCTACAGGATGCCCTGCAGCCACTCGCCAAGACCTCTTTGACAATATCTCCAAAATCCATGACCTCTACCGGCTGGAAGGACAAGCTGATTCATTCAGGCCTTTCACTTATGCAGCACACTACACCAGCTTGTCCAACCTCCATGCAGATGACATGGACTAAAAGAATGACATGCATTTATAGTGCCTTTCATGACCTCATGACGTCTCAAAGTGCTTTACAGCCAATTCAGTACTTTTTGAAGTGTAGTCACTGTTGTAATGTAGGAAATGCGGCAACCAAATAGCGCTCATCAAGGTCCCACAAACAACAATGAGATAAGTGACCAGATCATCTGTTTTAGGTGTTGGTTGAGGAATAAATGTTGGCCAGGACTCCCCTGCTCTTCTTCGAATAGTGCCATGGGATCTTCAGCATCCACCTGGGAGAGCCGACGGGGCCTCAGTTTAATGCCTCATCCAAAAGACGGCACCTCCGACAGTGCAGCTCTCCCTCAGCACTGCACTGGAGCCTCAGCCTAAATTTCTGTGCTCAAGCTTCTGGAGTGGGACTTGAACCCACATCCATGACTCAAGAAGCAAGTGTGCTACCCACTGACATCTTGCATCTTACTACCGACACCTTGAAGGGTCAGACATCAACTCAGGAAGAAGCCCCCTCCAGGCTCTAATGAACCTGTTGGTGCCTACTAGACTTGTCAGCCAGACACTAAACCAGAGGAACCCTCTTGGCCATGATTGATGACAGACTTTAGCATATAGAAAACTGACCCTCTACACTGAATGCACCATTCGCTTATAAATAAAAGCAAAAAGGAACGAGGGAATTGGATGTAATATCTCCAAATTTGCAGACGACACAAAGCTGGGTGGGAGGGTATGCTGCGAGGAGGATGTCATGAAACTCCAGTACGATTTGGACAGGTTAGGTGATTGGGCAGAAACATGGCAAGTGCACTATAATGTGGATAAATGTGAGGTTATCCACTTTGGTGGCAAAAACATGAAGGCACATTATTATTTGAATGGCAATAGATTGGGAGAAGGGGAAGTGCAAAGAGACCTGGGTGTCCTTGTGCACCAGTCGCTGAAGGTAAGCATGCAGGTGCAGCAGGCGGTTAAGGCGGCAAATGGTATGTTGGTCTTCGTAGCAAGAGGGTTCGAGTACAGGAACAAGGATGTCTTGCTACAGTTGTACAGGGCCTTGGTGAGACCGCACTTTGAGTATTGTGTGCAGTTTTGGTCGCCTTATCTGAGGAAGGACGTTCTTGCCATGGAAGGAGTGCAGTGAAGATTCACCAGGCTGATACCTGGGATGGCAGAAATGATGTATGAGGAGAGATTGTGTCGATTGGGCTTATACTCGCTGGAGTTTAGAAGATTGAGAGGGGATCTCATCGAAACCTATAAAATTCTGTCAGGCCTGGACAGACTAGATGCTGGAAGGATGTTCCCGATGGTCGGGGAGTCCAGAACCAGGGGTCATAGTCTAAGGATAAGGGGTAGGACATTTAGGACTGAAATGAGGAGGAATTTCTTCACCCAGAGAGTGGTGAACCTGTGGAATTCTCTGCCACAGAGGGTGGTGGAGGCCAGTTCATTAAATATACTCAAGAAGGAGTTGGATATATTTCTTAAGGCTAAAGGGATCAAGGGGTATGGGGAGAAGGCAGGGACAGGGTACTGAGTTTGGATGATCAGCCATGATCTCATTGAATGGCGGAGCAGGCTCGAGGGGCCGAATGGCCTACTCCTGCTCCTATCTTCTATGTTTCTATGTAAGTAAGTGTCATGGGGTTCCAACTTATTTTTCTTTATTTATTCGTTTGTGAATTTTGTGCAAATCAAGGTGATGGATGTTGTTACTGAGGAATGGAATACATTTGAAACATGGAAACATAGAAGATAGGAGCAGGAGTAGGCCATTCAGCCCTTCGAGCCTGCTCCATCATTCAACGAGATCATGGCTGATCATCCAAACCCTAGCACCCGGTCCCTACACCAACAGCCATTCTACACAAGCCCTATCCCCGTAACCCCACGTATTTAATCCCCCCTAACACTAAGGGCCAATTTTTTTATCATGGCCAATCAACCTAACCTACACATCTTTGGGCTGTGGGAGGAAACCGGAGCACCCGGAGGAAACCCACGCAAACATGGGGAGAATGTGCAAACTCCACACAGACAGTCACCCGAGGCCGGATTTGAACCCGGGTCCCTGGTGCTGTGAGGCAACAGTGCTAACCACTATGCCACCGTGCCATTATAAAAATTTGTTCTCAGGGTAAGGGCGATGCTGGCCCTAGTTGCCCTGAGAAGGTGGTGGTGGACCTTCTTATCAGCAACATTGGGGCTTAATTAGGCCACTTCAGAGAGCAGTGTGCAGGTCTGCTGCCAACATTACGCACCCACAAGTCATTTAAAGCTACCTCTACTCGACCCCAACCATGTGTCTCAGGCCCAGCCTCAGAGGAGTGCCCCCTACTGCACCATGGTGACAATCCCATTTCCCACAACAGCCTCCTGTGGCCTGACTGAAGCCCTTTCATATTTGAAGCCTGCAGTCAGCAGCATTCGCTGCACTTGGAAATATCAGTGACTGAAACCTTCATTGCTTCAATGGGCAGAAGAGACAAGAGTTTTCTGAGTACTGCACGCTGCTGTTGGGTCTCCGTTTAAGCATCGAGTCAATCCTCTCACCGTTAGCAACAGCAGCCTTGGCTCCGTGGCTTGTGAACGGTCTTTGTTAAGAGCAGCAGGAGATGAAAGAGAAAGGGGAGATTAGCATGTACAGATGCCAGTTCCCTTTAGGGTCACAGCCCCTCCTGTATAACACCCCCTCCTGTATAACACCACTCCTGTGTCACACTCCCTCCTGTATAACACCACTCCTGTGTCACACTCCCTCCTGTATAACACCCCTCCGGTGTCACACCCCCTCCCGTGTCACACCCCCTCCCGTGTCACACCCCCTCCCGTGTCACACCCCCTCCCGTGTCACACCCTCTCCCGTGTCACACTCCCTCCAGTGTCACACTCCCTCCAGTGTCACACTCCCTCCCGTGTCTCACTCCCTCCCGTGTCACACTCCCTCCCGTGTCTCAGTCCCTCCCGTGTCACACTCCCTCCCGTGTCTCACTCCCTCCCGTGTCACACTCCCTCCTGTGTCTCAGTCCCTCCCGTGTCATACCCCCTCCCGTGTCACACTCCCTCCAGTGTCACACTCCCTCCTGTGTCACACTCCCTCCCGTGTCACACTCCCTCCCGTGTCACACTCCCTCCCGTGTCACACTCCCTCCCGTGTCTCACTCCCTCCCGTGTCACACTCCCTCCCGTGTCACACTCCCTCCCGTGTCACACTCCCTCCCGTGTCACACTCCCTCCCGTGTCACACTCCCTCCCGTGTCACACTCCCTCCCGTGTCACACTCCCTCCCGTGTCACACTCCCTCCCGTGTCTCACTCCCTCCAGTGTCACACTCCCTCCCGTGTCACACTCCCTCCTGTGTCTCAGTCCCTCCCGTGTCATACCCCCTCCTGTGTCACACTCCCTCCTGTGTCACGCCCCCTTCGGCTAATATAAAAGATTCTTGAGGGAGATTGCCAGTTTAGTTATAACTAATGTCCAGCAACTGGACTGTCTCCACCCATTTCACACAGGACCTGTCCAGGAAGGCCACTGCGTCCTCCCCACTGTCTGGGCTGGAGTTGAACTTAGGCCCCAGCGGTAAAAGGGTTTTGTTTACCACACTGAACCATCCACCAGGTCTCTCCCAAATCCAGTTTTTGAATTGGGGTTGACACTTGACCACACCGGGATTGTACAGGAACAGTGGACAACCAAACAAACCATATTTACATAGAGTTACATCGAGTGTAGAGCACAGAACCAGGCCATTTGGCCCAACATGGCATTTCTCGTCTGCACAAGCCTCCTCCTACTCCTCTTCATCTAACCCGACCAATTCTGGGAGATGTGGAATATAAAGGGTGGGGGAGAAAGCCTTACCTTGAAATTATATTGTTTTCTTTCTCAATGATCACAAGAGCAGCAACAAAAAACAGAATAATTGCATATTTGCTCCTCATTCTCATCGCTACTGGCTGGGTGTCTGCAATCCTGGTGCAGTCACTGCAGGGAGTCCCTACGTACTGAAGTGGAGTTCGCAGTGGTCCGTTAGCGATTCTGCAATGCCTGCTTCAGTGCCAGGGGCAATGCCAGTCTACCAGTGAAGGCATCTGTCGCGTCAGCTTCCTCCTCTCCCCAGTAACACCAAACTGTGCTGCGAAGACAACACAGAGAAGCAGTTTTAACAGTTGGCTCACAGCACGAGACACGCAACACCTGCCCCAGTGCTACCTCCACTCAGTAAGAAAGACTTAGATTTATATAGCGCCTTTCACGACCACCAGACGTCTCAAAGCGCTTTGCAGCCAATTAAGTACTTTACTGAAGTATTGTAATGTGGGAAACGCAGCAGCCAAGTTGCGCACAGCAAGCTCCCACAAACAGCAATGTGATAAATGACCAGATAATCTGTTTTTGTTGTTGATTGAGGGATAAATATTGGCCAGGACACTGGGGATAACGCCCCTGATCTTCTTTGAAATAGTGCCTTGGGATCTTTTGCATCAACCTGAGGGAGCAGGCGGGGCCTCGGTTTAATGTCTCCGCCATAAGACGGCACCTCCGACAGTGCGGCGCTCCCTCAGCACTGCACTGGAGTGTCAGCCTAGCTTTATGTGCTCAAGTCTCTGCAGTGAGACTTGAACCCACAACCTTCTGACTCAGAGTCGAGTGTTCTGCCAACCGAGACACAGATGACACTAAGGTTGGCAACTCCGGTGGGATGTAGTCCTGCAGGTTTCATTATATGACCTCTCACCTTCAACCGCCCTGCTTCCCATCCCACCCCCCCACGCACCTGTTGTTGGTCAACCGACATGTCCACCCTCAGAGCGCCCCGCGATCATTCCCACAGCCAATTGGAGAGCAAATAGACTCTTCTTTACCCAATTGGATGACTCTTGACTGTCAAACAGTCTTCCTTCCCATCTCCGATATTTTTTATCACTAATCAGCAGAAGTGCTCAAACTAAATGAAAAACAACACACAATTGTTTTTAACACCCAATGATTTTTCTCCCGGGTTTGCTGGCGGCAGTGTCCAGGAGATTAATCTTCAATTCCTGGAGACCCCAGGCCAATCCTGGAGGGATGGCAACCCCTACCCAGTCAGTGTTACAGACAGAGACATATGCAAGTGCTCTCTCTTGCACATTTGAATATAAAATTACAATCGGAGAAATTGCCAACAACGAGCTGGATCAATGTCAACTCTGGTCAACTGGCAGAATTCACCAAGAGGTTTATGTCAGTCTTTTGACCCCAATCACTTACCATATTGGGATCGCTTGTCTCTTCTCCACCTTGCTGTGACACTCTCACCCATCCACCCTCAGACAGAGCGCCAGGAAGTGCCTGCTCATCACACCTCAAGAAAGCTTTCAGAAAGTGACGATTGGAATCTGTCCAGGTGTCAGGCAAGACTCCGGGGACTATTTAAATTAGGCCTAGAGTGCGACTTGAACCCACGGTTTACAACATGACTGTTGGCTATATGACAATGTGCTACATCAATAAATGCACACAATTAAACACTGTAATGTTGTGCCCCTACAGTTTTTGTGCAATACTTTTTAATCTATCATCTCAAATTGTTACCACTACAACAACAAACAACTTTCATTTATATAGCGCCTTTAAGGTAGTAAAATGTCCTCAGGTGCTTACTACTGTTGATTGATAGAGAATCTTTTTGCTCTATCGATTAACATGCTCTGAAAAATGCAACTCAAAATTTGGAAGGACAGAATCTATAATTGCACGCATTGAATTGAAAATCCTCGTCCTCCTTTTCAAACGTCTCCACAACTTTGCAACTTCCTACCCCAATCTTACATCCTCTCCTACACCCTCCCGACCTCCCTCTCTGACTTTCTGTCCAGCTACCCTCCCTTGCCCCACCACTGGTGACATACACTCAGCCCGACTAAAACTCCCTCCATAAACCTTACCAACTCTCTGGGCTCGAATTTCCAAGCCCCGTGGAGGCGGGTTTGGAGGCGGGAGTGGTGGGAAAATTGCAGAATCGGGGGGCAGGAACCCATCCCGCCCCCAACCCGCCTCCGTGCCAAAGTCCCAGGAGGCAGGTATCCGACCTGTGCTGGGAGCCGCCTCCCCGAGGCGGGAAGGGGATTAGTGCAGTTTTTTGCCTAATCCCTATTTTTAGCTCTGAAGTGTGGGCTTCCCGACGGCTCCGAACCACGCCAAGTTAGCGAGGCGGACCGTCGGTCTGAAGGGGTTGGAGGGGTCGAGATGTCCGTTGTGCAGGTGAGTGATGGGTGCATGTGTGCAGAGGTAAGTGTGTGAGGTAAGTGTAAAGTGTTTTAATAAGTTTTACTTACCTTTACTTTCTCCTGCAGGCTTCCTCCCTTCAGTTCTCGGGAGTCCCTCAGCTCACCGGCACAGAAAGCAGAATGGCCGCTGAACTGTCAAAATCTGCAGCCTCTGCTTTCTGGTCTGGAGAGATCTCTAACTGAGTCTGAGTAGAAGGACTCAAGTTAGAAGACAGATTGTCCGTGTTTGACAGCTCCACAGAGCTCTCAAACGCTGATATTTCATCTGTCAAAAGCTCTTGACAGATGAAATGTCAATCGCTGACGTCACCAGTAACCAGGTGTCCCTTAATTGGCCTGCTGAGCCCGCTGGGCGAGCTTAACAAGGTCAATCAAGGAAAAATAGCGTGGGTTGGCCACAAGTCGATGGAGGCGGGACTACGACCCAAAAAGTGGGAGTCCCGCCTCCATCACGTCCCCATTGATAAAATTGAGCCCTCTATTTCTCTCCCTACCTTTAGGAAACTTTCTTAAAACCCATCTTTTCAAACAACTTGCGGTCACCTCATAGAATTACATAGAATTTACAGCACAGATACAGGCCATTCGGCCCAACTGCTCTATGCTGGCGTTTATGCTCCACATGAGCCTCCTCCCACCCTACTTCATCTCACCCACTAGTGGAAACATCTTCTCTACATCTACCCAATCAAACCCTTTCATAATTTTAAAGATCTCTATCAGGTCACCCCTCAGCCTTCCCTTTTCTAGAGAAAAGAGCCCCAGCCTGCTCAATCTTTCCTGATAAATATAACCTCTCAATTCTGGTATCATCCTTGTAAATCTTTTTTTGGCACCTTCTCCAGTGCCTCTGTATCCTTTTTATAATATGGAGGCCAGGACAGTGCGCACTGCCCCAAGTGCAGTCTAACAAAGGCTCGATATAAGTTTAACGTAACTTCTCTGCTTTTCAATACTATTTCTCTAGATATGAACCCCAGTGCTTTGTTTGCATTTTCTTTGCCTTATTAACCTGCGTTGCTACTTTTAGTGATTTGTGAATCTGTACCCCCAGGTCCCTCTGCTCCTCTACCCCATTTAGCCCCTCAGACCTTGAAATTGCAGGGTTTAGCATTGGCCGTTCAGGTCCGCCTGCTTCCGAGTCCCGCTGCGGCCGCCATTTTCGGCAGGTCGGCAGCGCTGCCGTTGCCTGCGTTCACGAAAAGTATTTTAATCAGCAGGAGTGTGACATCAATCGGAGTGCAACGCATGCTCATCCGTTTTGGAGCTTGCTGCTCCTCCTGCTGCCCTCACCGAAGCACGTCCGTGTGTGTGCAGCATTGACAGCACGGAGGGGCGGGAGAAAGCGGCGTTGAGCTACACAGTAAACAGATGCTAAGATAACTGGTAACTATGGAGAGCTCAGACTGTGTAATTGCTGTGAAAGCTGCTTCCAATGAGATACATCAAATCTCCCCCGCCCCGCCACCCCCCCCCGCCACTCAGTCAAACATTACAAGTAGTAAATACTATTAAAATAAACTATACTGCACTACAGTTGTAAGAATCTCAGGAAAAATCAAAGCTGCATTTCCTTAAATTATATACATTGGGGTTTTCTAGTTTAGGAACTGATAAAATAAGATGCAAAGTTTGGAAGTCTGTTTTTAAAAGGTTTGACACCATATTTTCACCAAGAGTTCTTCAAAAGTCTGCTGTTGTTGAAAGTTTAATTGAACTCTCTCCTACACCACTTACACCAGTAAACTCCTGACCAAAAGGTTCATGTTCCCCTTTTTCGAAATTTCTTTCCACTGATGTCTCATGCAACGGTTTAAGGACATCTATGCCATCAGTAGCGGGAACAGTAGTATGGTGGTAAAGTCACTGGGTTAGTAATCCAGAGGCCTGGACTAATGATTGCAGAGATGTGAGTTCAAAAAACCACCATGGTAGCTGGGGAAATTAAATAGATCTGGAATTTTATAAAAGCTAGTATCAGTAATGGTGACCATGAAACTATCGGATTGTCGTAAAATCCCATCTGGTTCACTAATGTCCTTCAGGGAAGGAAATCTACCACCTTTACCCGGTCTGGCCGATATGTGACTCCAGACCCACAGCAATGTGCTTGACTCATAACTGCCCTCTGAAATGGCCTAGCGAGCCATTCATTCAGTCACCACCACCTTCTCAAAGGCAATTAGGGATCGGCAATAAATGCTGGCCTTGCCAGCGACACCCACATCCCATAAACGAATAAAAAAAAGTATTTTTGCGGTGTTTCCAGGAGTCCCTCCACATCTGAGCCTGTGCTTTAGGAGCCACTCATCAGGGAGTGACTGCCCTATGCGATCTGCAAGTGAGTGCACTGTCACTGCTAGCTACAAGACGGTGCATCCCCCATCCCCCGCCCCCTCCAGCACCACGGTGGAGCACAAACCTTCACACAGCAACCATCTGGGTGAAAGGTCTATGGAGCTATGGCAGCCAGCAAAGGTGGGAGTACCAGGCAGTCTGGCACCCATTTGTGGACCCCACACAACACCCAGAGAAAAGTCCACGAAAGTAAGTGGAGACAAACAAATGCCTCCTAATGGGCCACAGCTTTCAGTGCTCCAACCCAACAAGGGCCATAGGTGGACTCGATGCCTCCTGACCCAGCAAAACCCAGGAGCCGTCACCAAATGATCCGAAGCAGCACACTGCCCGAGAGCGCCGCACCGATCCTTCAGACGTGACCTTCGGCCTCCTGCTGAGGTTAGCACCAGAAAGAGCTCATTGCACCAGGGATACTCCGCTCCGCTCACGTAAATCAGCGGGCAGCGCCCAAATACCGGTGCTGCCTGCGCTCTCTCGGTGGGCGGCCGTTAGCCTTGACCAGCGGAGTCACCGCCTGTTTTCCAGCCTAATCGAATTTCTAGGCCTTATTTGCTAAGGAGCAGGTGGCCTCCTTATTCCTCCTACCAAAATGTACCTCTTGCAACACGCCATCCTGGGCATGACGATCGTTCTTTGCTCCCCCCTCCCCTGTGAAGAACCGTGGGATGTTACAAGTTTGTGCTGCTAAGAACATAAGAAGTAGGAGCAGGAGTAGGCCATACGGCCCCTCGGGCCTGCTCCGCCATTCAATAAGATCATGGCTGATCCGAATCTAGACTCACGTCCACTTCCCTGCCCGATCCCCGTAACCCCTAATTCCCTTATCAGCTAGGAAACTGTCTATCTCCGTTTTAAATTTATTTAATGTTGCAGCTTCCACAGCTCTCTGAGGTAGCAAATTCCATCGATTTACTAACCTCTGAGTGAAGAAGTTTCTCCTCATCTCAGCTGCCGTTGCTGGGTTGCTTGTCCACACTTCAGGTGGACACATTGCAAAAACCGTCAAGCCCACCATTATGTTTCCCTGAAATCTCAAGGGAGACCAACACTGATCAATCAGCGGCAAGTAAGGAAGACAAAGCAGTAGGTGGTCCTGTTTTGGAACGTTGTGCTCCCCTCCCCCGCCCCAATTTTCAAGTAGACCGAATTTTTGTTGAAACAACAGAACTGGAAACCTTCTCGCACCAAAATAAAAACTCGACAGCCGAGACATTACAGAACAAGCAGAACAATTGGCTGTAGATTTGTGTCTAAGAGATCACACTGTTCTCAGGGTGAATTGTTAGATTAATGATTAACAAGCTTTAGTGCAAAGGTATGCTAATGGAGGATTTTTATCTGTATATTACAGAAATTCCATGCATTGTGTAGAGGGAATATTGGCCTGCGTTTGCAGGTGTCCACGATTCAGTGCCAATCCCGAACACAGACCGCTCGACCACTCGTCCGCTATTCTTTCCTTCCCCTCCCCAGTCCAGTTTTCCCCGTCCCGATCTTGCTGGAGTGCAGTCCCACAAGTAAAATAATAAAAGGGGAAAACAAGAAAAAAGTGTGCTGGAACTCTGAAATTAAAAAGTGGCCATGGTGGAAATGCACAGCTGCTCAGTCAGAATCTGTAGCGGCAACAGTCCACCTTGTGAATCTTCAGATCTGTGACCTTTTATAAGGACTGAGTACTGAATGGTAAACAGGTATTTTAATAAGGTTGGAAGAAATGGGGGGGAAGGAAGGGGTTAAGAATGAACAAATGGGTTAAATGGCCTGCAAAATGCTTATACAATCCTAGGGCTAGAAATTCATTCTGGCCAAAGAATGGGCGGTGTCAGTAGAAAAGTTGGAGGGGGCGAAATTGAGTAGGTTAGCGCCCCCAATTAGCGCCTGGCGGGGGTGCTAATGGGGCGTTCAGGCAAATTCCGCCTCGATCCCTTTCACCATGCAGATTGTGACATCAGTGAGTGTGCAACGCTCGCTGGGTGCCCGACCTGCAAACCTCAGTAGCGCCCCCTGCCTTACCGCCTCACGCCGACAGTCGGCTGGCAGCGGGCGGGGCGCTACTTAAAGGGATGCGCTTTAGCTGTCAAGGAACTTCCGTTCCAAAGGTCAGTTATGAGTGACAGAGAGCGCAGGATGTATCTGCAGCCAAATAAAGACTGCTTAGTCCCCGGAGTGTTGCAGGTCGTCAAAGCACTTTGCATTTCATCTCACAGCATATCACCGTTCTGCATTCCCCGAATCATTGGGAGCTGGTGTGCAGACTCCAGTGACCCTCTCCTTTAATGGCTGGAAGGTGACTGCGCTAATGCTCACTTCCGATTACTCAACACCTCATATTCATTATCTCTTGGCACCCAATGCCATTCACCTACGCCATTAGCGCCTGATTTAGCGCTCCCCTGTATTCTTTGAGTGCTGAGACTGAATTTAGCGGGCAGCAAGTTTGATTTGCACCTGGCGCTAAATTTCCTGCTTCCTACTACTGAATTTCTCCCCTGGAGAATTAGCGCCAGGCGCTAATGCTTTAGACTGCATGCAAACTTCGTGCTCGCTGCTCAAAAACTGATTGAAGTCCTAATTCAAGTCTTAAAGCCCAGGCTCATTGGCGTTACACTCAAAGGGTGGACCAATATCAGGTGCAGTCTAATCGCAAGTCATGATTGCCACAGGCTTTTTTCAGTACTTAAAGGGGAGGTTCATTGATGCTGCAGCACCTCATTCTCAGCATTGCTGGCTGTGCAGCTGCCTCAGCAAGCAGAAGCAGAAGCAGGACAAGGAAAAGGAGCCGGAGGACTGAACCAAGTGTGCTCATGGCACAGCCACGCCCCAGGGAGAGAGCTCACAGGTTCTGCCATGAAGCATTGGAGGCATTGGTGTTCGCTGTGGAGAGACGGAGGGCGGTGCTCTACCCGGCAAGTGACAGGAGGCCCTCGCCACAAGTCTTCCGCACCATGTGGAGGGAGGTAGCGCAGCACGTCTCGGGCAGCACTATGATCCCCAGGACCCACACACAGAGCATGAAGAAATTTAACGACCTCACTCGGGTGGTCAGGGTGAGTGAATGCTTCAACAAATTCTACGTACCACCATCTGAACCACATTCTTCACACACTACCCAAAGTTACACACCCCCAGCACTCACCCACCAACAATCTCCACCTACCAACACTCACACCCACATCTCACACCTTGCACAGAATGACAACTATTCAACTATGGCAGGGACATCACCCAAACACATCGCTCCACACTCACTCACAAACTTTCCTTTCTCTTGCAGGCCAAGGTGGCTCACAACAGGAGGGAGCAGGAGCGCACAGGCGGGTGACAAGCCAACACCCAACCGCTGTCTGTGCTGGAGAATCGAGTGCTGCAGATTACTGGGCGCCAGGTGGTGGGCGCAATGGCCACCGACAATGTTGGCCCCCTTGGGGACAACAACGGTATGTTCATCCCTACTCCTTCTTCTCACATCCCACTTCTCTCACCCCACACGCGTTTCGCACTTTCCAGCTAATCATGCTGTGTGCGTGCATTTCTCCCTTCCTGCCTCCCCTCACCTTAACCCGAATCTTGTGCCTTTATGCTTTCAGATAATCAGCAAGCACCTGAGCAGTCTGTCCCTGAGGGCACCGTAGAGAGCGAGGCGGGAGAAGAGGAGGAGGAAGAAAACGCCGCGCCACTGCATGTCTCACCCGCAGACACCAACTCGGGCACTGGCACTACGTGTTCTTTAGAGGCTAGTATAGTAGTGGGATCTGCACAGGGTGAGGCACTGGGGGCGAGTGGGCTGCAGCAAGGTCAGGGGGAAAGGGTAGCTCGGGGGCGAGTTCGCGCGCGAGTTCTACTGCACAGGACTCACATGAGGACCTCGATGGGGAGGCTGGCAGCTTCCAGTGCAGCACAGACGGAAGTGACGCAACATCTTAGTGCTGCAATGCAGTCTATGCTTGGTGGCATCCATTCTCAGACTGCTCTCATGCAGGCTCAGCTTGATGCCACGCAAACTCTGACTGCTGCTATCATGGCTGGGTCTACCACTATCGGCCGGGGCTTTCACGGTGTCGCAGCAGGCCAGCAATCTGTGCTGCAACAGATTACTGGGGATGCTGAGGTGCTGCCCCGGGGGAGTGGCAGTGGGTCAGTGGAGCAGGAAGCTGCTGTCCTGCCCCAACCACTGCCACTCCAACCACTGCCCAGTCTACAGCCGGGCCGTCCAGGTCCAGAGCTAGTCGAGGACGTCCTGCAAGGCCATCTGAAGTCTCCCGCATGGACACTCATAGAGGGAAATATTGGGTTGGTTTGCGCCTCTCATTAGCACCACCCGGGCGCAAATCCCCTAGCGCCTGGGCACGGTGCCACTAATGCCTCCCGCGAAATTCAATGGGAGGTTAGCAGTGGCGGTAGCGCTCCGTGGTGTTGCGCCGCCAGCGATCTCACCATCGCCGAGCGACGCCACCCCTTAACACCCCACAGCAGAAATTTTGGTTGCGCCCTGCGAAGCTGCCGCGGGTGATGTCAGCGACAGCCTTGCGGGTCCTGAACTGGGCTGACCTCCGCTCGCGCGGCAGTAATTATAGCGGTAGCCCGGCTGCGCCCCGCACCGCCATTTCATTGTTTTGGCTGACCTCCAGGTCGGCCTCTCGTGGCGGCCCTTGGCATGGGCCGTGGCCGCCATCGCGCGACCCGGTGCCGTGTCTCAGTGCCGGGCTGTGGCCATGGCACCACTCCACCCTGGTGGGCTAGTGGAGGCCGTCAAATGGCCTGCAGAGCTCGCAGCGTCCCTCCCCTTTAACGGAAGGGGGGGGCGATGAAACGCGTCAGCTGGTGAAGAAATTGAGGGCGACAGTGACCTTGACTGCCACTGAGAGAGCCGTGGTCGCCCTGGTCTGAGGCTGGAGGTCTGGTTGCAGGAGGTGATAGAGTTCTGTGACCAGCTCCTTGGTGAAGTGGAGCCTTCTAATACACTGCTCCTTGCTTAATTGGAGGTAGGAGAAGTGCTCTCGGAATACCCTCAGAGGGTAAGGCCTCCTGTTGAAAACCCTGATGGCCCTCCTCCTCCCTCTGTCCACATGTTTCCGTCTTTGTCGGGGCCTCCGCTCCCTCCGCCGTAGATCCTGGAGGGCGAGGTCGACTGCCAGTACAGCCCCCATTAATGTAACCAAGTGTAGCAGTTTGAATCTTTGAAGAATAAATGTAGCTACTTTTTAGTTGCCACAACACTCCTGATACAAAAGAACCTTGAAATTACAGAATTAGACTGTTGGACAATGTGAAACTGACAAGAAAGCACTGAAGCTGCACTAACCTGCAGCTGCGACTCATTACTGATGAACCCTTTAAATAACATCCCTAGAGCCAGCTTGCTGGTGCTTCATGCCAGCTCTACCTGTCGGTGTTTACTACAGGCACTAATGTAGGTGGCGACAATCAATTTAGCAGATCGGGCGGTCAGTGAGCGTTGCACACTCACTGATGTCACGTTCCACCTGGCGTTGATGTTCCCGGCAATAAGCCTTACTGGCGGTGCTGCGGGGGGCGGGATTTGGCGTGCAGTGCTGGATTCGCCGCGCCCCAGTGATAATGCTCTAGCGCCCCATTAGCTCCATCTGCTGGCGCTCACGGGAGGCGCTAAGGGGATGAATTTCTCCCCCATAGAATCATAGAATGGTTACAGCACAGAAGGAGGCCATTTGACCCGTCAAGCCCGTGCCGGCTCTCGGCAAGAGCACTTCAACTAGTCCCACTCCCCCGCCCTTTCCCCGTAGTCCTGTGAATTTTTCTCTTTCAGGTACTTATCCAATTCCCTTTTGAAAGCCATGATTGAATCTGCCTCCACCACCCTTTCAGGCAGTGCATTCCAGATCCTAACCACTCGCTGAGTAAAAAAGTTTCTCCTCACGTTGTCTTTGGTTCTTTTGCCAATCACCTTAAACCTGTGTCCTCTGGTTCTCGACCCTTCCACCAATGGGAACAGTTTCTCTCTATCTACTCGGTCTAGACACCTCATGATTTTGAACACCTCTATCAAATCTCCTCTCACTCTTCTCTGCTCTAAGGAGAACAACCCCAGCTTCTATAGTCTATCTACGTAACTGAAGTCCCTCATCCCTGGAATCATTCTCGTCAATCTTTTCTGCACCTTCTCTAAGGCCTTCACATCTTTCCCAAAGTGCGGTGCCCAGAAATTGGGCACAATACTCCAGATGAGGCTGAAACAGTGTTTTTTTTAACAGGTTCAGCATAACTTCCTTGCTTTTTGACTATGCCTCTATTTATGAAGCCCAGGATCCCGAGAAGATTGTTAGAGGATATAAAAGATCATCCATGAGCAAGGAAAAAGAATGAGCCAATAGTACAGATGAAAAGGAGTTTCACACCAACAAAAGTTTGAGAAGATAAGTAAAAATGGGCAGAGAGAGAAAAACATCAGATCAGATATTAGAGCAGAAAATGTAGGCAGAATGCAGTTAATTCCCAGTCGCAAGAAGAGGACAGAAAGACAAGTCCACACCCTGAGCCCAGAGCTCGGCAGCATTGTGCTCAAGCACAGGGCCTTCCTCCTGAATATCAACCTGACTCCCCTCCCCAGAGGACACTATTAAACACTTTGCAGGTTATCGAACTCTTTAACTCCTGCTTTGTGATTGGCCCATCTGTTGTTTCTACACCTCCCCTGTTTTCTCGCTATTGTTTTCCAACCTCACTGAAAATGCCTGTCCATCTTTTCTCACCCAATGTCCACACACACGCACTCAGTGACCCAAATTATGAAGTCTGTGGCGAAGTGACGGCACTCGCCGCTGACCTCAAGAAAAGCTGCCCACAAACTTTTAGCGGGCTCTGTGTCGTCATTTTCACCTTTTCAGACGTGACATTCCATCTAGCGCCATCCATAGGGGATCTGTGGCGTCCAGAAACAGTGCTGTCAGCAAGTTGGCTAAGCAACCAACCACACTGAAGAATTCTCACAGACAGCAAACCAGGAAGTAAAAAGCAAGTTTTTTCCTTTACCTTTTATCATTTTACAGAAAGAGAAATAAAGATTGGGACATACACATGGGATTGAGTTGAAGCTGAAATAGCAAACACATTTTTAAAAATAAAATAAAAATTATTTATTATTTTAAAAATCTGTGGAATTTTTATCGTGTTAGAGAAAATGACACTCCACAAATAAAAAAAACTTTTCAGGGCCAGAGAGGTTGTTTAGCAGTAATTATGACTTAGTAGGCTGTTAAAATCTCAGTTTACACCTCATTCAACATCACTAAAAAACAGATTATCTGGTCATTATGACATTGCTGTTTGTGGGAGCTTGCTGTGCGCAATTTAGCTGCCGTGTTTCCTACATTTCAACAGTGACTACACTTTAAAAAAATAGTACTTCATTGGCTGTAAAGTGCTTTGGGACGTCCGATGGTCGTGAAAAGCACTATTAAAATGCAAGTCTTTCTTTCATTCAACAAGGCTTAACTTTTTCAAGGGTTTCTACAGCGAGAATACTGCGTAAAAAGTGGAAGTTCACGTCAATTCATTGATATCTAATTGATTTCAGCAGCGCACCTTGTGGAGCAGCAGGGTATCACTGACAGCAACTTCCAGAGTTCTGTGTTTAACTGCGCACGTGCGGACCCCAGAAGTTGCTGTGACGACAAACGCTGACAGTTTCGCTGTCATTACAACCGCAAATTCCAGGCTATTATCTTTTCAGCACTGGCTAGCAATCAGGAACTCGGTGATCTCCCCCCAGCTCAGAGACACCAACTGCAGTACTCCAGCTACTGGCCTGGCTAACTAGGATCATAAAATAAAACTTTCACATTATTTAATATTGGGGCATTCATTAAAATAGAATTGTGATATATACACCAGCTTTTATCTCATCAATCCTGGGCAAATATCAAGCATTCACAGTGTTTAAAATACAATTTTCCCAATGCTGTTCAAATGCCTGATTCACACAATGAGGTCACGCTTCCAAGAAGTGGAACATGGGAACAGGAGGAGGCCATTCAGCCCCTCGAGCCTGTTCCACCATTCAATAAGATCATGGCTGATCTGTATCTTAACTCCTTCCACCTGCCTTGGCTCCATATCCTTTTATACCCTTGACTCGCAAAGATCAGTTTTAAAATTATTAATTGAGCTAGCATCTACTGCTTTTTGAGAGAGAGTTCCACATTTCTACCACCCTTTGTGTGAAGAAGTGTTTCCTAACTTCTCTCCTGAATGGCCTGGTTCTGATTTTGAGGTGATGTCCTCTTGTCCTAGACTCTCCCACCAGCGGAAAATAGTTTCTCTCTATCTACCCTAGCAACTTCTTTTAAAATCCTAAGAAACCTCAATCAAATCACCCCGTAACCTTCTATATTCCAGGGAATACAAGCCTAGTTTATGTAATCTCTCCTCATAATCTAAACCTTGGAGCCCTGGTATCATTCTGGTGAATCTGCACTACACTCCTTCCAAGGCCAATATATCCTTCCTAAGGTGCGGTTCCCAGAACTGTACACAGAGCTCCAGGTGTGGTCTAACCAGGTGCATCTTTTAAAATCATGAAGGGTTTAGATAGAGTAAATAAAGAGAAACCGTTTCCAATGGCTGAAGGGTCGATAACCAGAAGGCACAGATTTAAGGTGATTGGCAAAAGAACCAGAGGCGACACGAGCTAAAACTTTTTTACGTAATGAGTGGTTAGGATTTGGAATGCGCTGCCTGATAGGGTGGCGGACACAGATTCAATAGTAGCCTTCGAAAGGGAATTGGATAAATACTTGAAGGAGAAAAAAATTGCAGGGATATGGGGAAAGAGCGGGGGAGTGGGACTGACTGGATTGCTCTTCGAAAGAGCCGGCGCAGACTCGATGGGCCGAATGGCCTCTTTCTGTGCTGTACTGTTCTATGTTTCTAGGATTCAATGATCTTCAGCATTCAACAGGATGGAAAGCAATTGCTGAAGAACATCATGAGATAATTACAGATGATGATCGCCTGCCTTAATTAATCAATCCAGAAAGTTTCTCAAGATCCTGCCAATGCCTTATCCAATTGTTTCTCAAATGGTTCCAGGGTTTTAGCCTTCCCTCCTCTATTGGGAAATGTATTCCGCACATCAATGATTCTGTGTAAAGAAGAATTTCCCAATATCAATTACCTTTGACCAGTTTGAACCTGTGTCTCCCTGGCATACTTCCATAGTTTCACCTGAAGTGATATTTGGGGGCAAGATTGGATTCCTTTGCGCCTCTCGTTAACCCCCCGGGGGACAAATGGCTCTGCGACCGGGCGTGGCGCTGACATCAACTCCCGCCATATTCGGCAGGGAGTTTTGCGGCGGCGCTACGGCGTTGCGCCCTGATCTCCTTCACCCTGAAATTGTGAGGTCATCGCCATGCACATTGCCTCGGTAGCGCCCCGGACCCGAAATTGACCTCCGCCCCCTGCAGCAGCGCTGGGTGAAAACACCGACAGCTGCACGAGGCGTGCATCGGGCGGCCGGCTGCTTCGGGGAGCGATGATTAAAGGCAAGGTGGCCGAGGTAAGTAAAAAACTTACCTTTCTTGGTCCAGTTTTTTTCGCGGGTTGCTGCTGGCGATCGATTAGCCCGGCACTCTGCTCGAGTGCCGGGCTGATCGCGCGGGATCGCGGCTGCCTTGGTGGTCCAGGTAAGTCATTTTTCTGTCACAGAGCCTGCAGCGATGGCCCTTCCCTTTAAGGGAGGGAAGGAGCCTTTGAACGCGGTGGCAGTGCTGCTGAAGTCTCCGCCCCGCCCGCTGCCGATTGCATTTCAAGAAGGAAGTGGGCGCTTGATTTAGCGTTCCACTTCCTTCTTAGAGCGCAAACGGCTAATTTTTCAAAAGTTTGAAATCATTAGCGCCTGGCGCTAACTTTTCAAAATTAGCGCCCCAAATGGGCCGATAGTGAATTTCTCCCCCTTTGGGTTTACCATTTCCAACCCCTTGACTATGCCATATATAGTAGTATCCCTGGCTCAGTGGTAGCACTCTCACCTCCGAGTCAGAAGCTGGCTCTTTCTTGCACTTTCTACAGTGTTTGAAATGAAATTTCATTCCATGTTTTCCATGTGGAATTCATTCTGGAGTGTACCTCACTCAAACTAGCTTTGTCAGCCTGGTGCAGATGATTTCCCAGCTCTATCACCTGACATATTTAAAACTTCAAAAGTCACTGGGACTTTGAAATAAGGAGGCTACGAGTTCTGGTGCTTACAGTGATAGACACTAACATGAACATCTGGAAATGAAAGACCATAATCTTCTCCCAGTAATAGTCCCTTGGGGTTGTAATTACTACAGCAGTGAGGTAGGCCGACACGTACACAGATGAGCGCAGCACTAGAACTCAGCTGTAATAAGACACTCTTCTTCAAGATTAACGGGAGGAACAAAACCAGGATTAGGTGATTTGTGAACCACATTCTCCCGAGGCAGCCTTTAACCCTTCCAGAGCATTTCTCTAACTTTGCTTTATCGGCCTTCCTTTCCTCAGTGCCTCATGTGGTCATAAATTGCTTGGACACCTGAGCAAGAGGAGTGGAAAATTGTCAAGTGGCAGCAGTGAGCAATGGGTTAAATGATGGATTGGATCACAGGTGCAGGAGGCGTGCATCCCCTTGACATTCAACAGCATTACCATCGCCGAATCCTCCACCATCAACATCCTGGGGGGTCACTATTGACCAGAAACTTAACTGGACCAGCCACATAAATACTGTGGCTACAAGAGCAGGTCAGAGGCTAGGTATTCTGCGGCGAGTGACTCACCTCCTGACTCCCCAAAGCCTTTCCACCATCGACAAGGCACAAGTCAGGAGTGTGCTGGAATACTCTCCACTTGCCTGGATGAGTGCAGCTCCAACAACACTCAAGAAGCTCGACACCATTCAGGATAAAGCAGCCCGCTTGATTGGCACCCCATCCACCACCTTAAACATTCAGGGGGAAAAATTCAGTTGTTTGCGCCTCCCGTTAGCATCTTAAGAGGGCGCCAATTGGGGCGCAAAGCAACTAGAGGCCGGGCGCAGCGATGTTTGTGCCGCTCGCGAAATTAACTAGACATTTTGCGGCGGCGCTGAACACTACCGCCACGATCTCCTGCGCCGGCAGATTGTGACGTCAGTCGAGTGCGCAACGCCCCGTTTGCGCCCCGGACATTGAGTGGCGCCCCCTGCCTTACCGCCTGCCGCTAGCAACGACAGGTTGAGGGGAGCGTTTTGCTGTCAGGAAGGGATTAGGGGAGCGCTATTTAAAGGCGACCGCTTCCTGCCTTTTTTTGTCGGTGACATTTTTGCACCACGCATTCTGAGAGAGAGAGAGAGAGACTTCTGGAGAGATTCAACGCTGTGTGAAGGAGTTTTGAGTACTGAGCAGCACTTTGCAGGTTTATTTTGATTTGCCCTTCCTTGCTTCGCCAGCGCTCTGAGTTAGTGCCTCGCTCTTCGGCCTTTGCGCCTTAAGACAGGTGTGAAGCGCCTGATTTAGCGCTCCAATCACCTCCAGGGGCGATAAAAGCCAAGTTTGCCGTCGGAGGTGGTAATTAGCGCCAGGCGCTAAACTTTGCGCACGGCCGATAATGGCGCCCCAAATGGGGCGATACCGAATTTTTCCCCCTCACTCCCTCCACCACCGGCATATCATGGCTGCAGTGTGTACCATCTACAAGATGCACTGTAGCAACTCGCCAAGGCTTCTTCGGCAGCACCTCCCAAACCCACGACCTCTTCCACCTAGAAGGACAAGGACAGCAGACATATGGGAACACCACCACCTCCAAGTTCCCCTCCAAGTCGCACACCATCCTGACTTGGAAGTATATCGCCGATCCTTCATCGTCGCTGGGTCAAAATCCTGGAACTCCCTCCCTAACAGCACTGTGGGAGCACCCTCACCACACGGACTGCAGCGGTTCAAGAAGGCAGCTCACCACCACCTTCTCAAGGGCAATTAGGGATGGGCAATAAATGCTGGTCTTGCCAGCGATGCCCAGATCCCATAAACGAATTTAAAAAAAAGATGTGATGGGCAGCAAAGCTCCCTTTATACTGCCTCACCATACACTCCCAGGTCAGATCCGACCATCAATGGCTCCTGAATCAGTTGTAGCAGGGGTTAGGTGCTGAGTAATGCTGCCTCTGCACTGCCAGATTTTACACAATATAAGGTGTGTGATTTATTTAATCCACAGCAGCTCATCCTGGGGAGAGGGGGAAATGAACCAGACTTTGGATCCATTTCTGCTGATTGAGTACTGGGGGATCTACCTAATTCTTCCTGGGCGATTTGGCAACACAAGTGGATATAAAATATTTCCAGCTTTTGCCAGTTCGGTGCTCTCTTTTCTATAAGCGTCTACAGTTGCTAGCTAGATTGTCAGGCAAGCATTCATTCATACTTATGTTTGTGCGCATGTGTCTAAACAAATCAGTCCAGGGTTTAGTTTCCATGGTGACCAAGTTCTTTTTGTTCCAACTTCAAGCATTGTCTCCAGGATCAATGGTCTACCAGATGGTTGGATCAGGGAGTATGTCAACACACTTGGGACTTGGCAATTTTTAAGGAAGTTTCTATTGGTGTCGGCCATTTCTGGTTCAATATCAGTTTGGGTGGAGATCGCCGGCCATGTGAAAGAGCCGTCTTGTGGTCCAACACCTTCACATTCTCAGCAATTTTCCCCCTAAGGTGCACGGGCGTGCGGCCGCGGAACAATCGGGAGGTCCCGCGCGGGCCGCTCACAGGCTGTTGCCGCTGGAAGATACCGCGCAGCAAATTTAAAGAGACCGCCCACGACAAAAAAAAAGTCAGAGGGACGATTGATTCTCAGCCATCATGTCCTGCAGGTGGGAGCTGGGGACGAGGACCATTTTCATGGTGCCCGAGAAAGGTTCTCTGCCACTTTGCTCCATTCTTCAGCCCTGGCTTCCAACCATAAGAGAGCGGGGGATGGAGACGAAGAAGCAGAGATTTATTTGTAAATAAAAGCACACTTAAAAACACATTGTGATTTTGGAAAGTAGCCCATTTCAGTTTTGGAAGCTTCAGTTTTTTCAGTAAATTACGTATATTCTTCAATAGCACAGTGCGGGACTTTGGAATTTTATTATTTTAATTTCCTCTGCCGGGAACACGATAGTTTGGCTCCTTGGCCCTTTGTGGCTTGGCTTGGCTTATCCCTTTGACTCATAGGATAGGCCATTCAGCCCCTCGAGCCTGTTCCACCATTCAATTAGATCATGGCTGATCTGTATCTCAACTCCATCTACCCGCCTTGGTTCTGTAACCCTTAATACCTTACCTAACAAAAAATCTATCCATCTCAGTTTGGAAATTTTCAACTGACCCCCAGCCTCAACAGCTTTTTAGGGGAGAGAGTTCCAGATTACCACAACCCTTTGTGTGAAGAAGTGCTCCCTGACATCGCCGCTGAACAGCCTAGCTCTAATTTTAATTTGAACGTATGCACTGTCCCCAGGGTCAATGGTCTACCAGATGGTTGGATCAGGGAGCATGTCAACACAAGTGGAGAGTATTTCTGGAGAGTGCAGCTGAGAGTCATTGCCAAAAAAGAAAAAAGAAAAACTTGCATTTATGTAGCGCCTTTCACGTTCACCGGTCATCCCAACGCACTTTACAGCCAATGTAGTACCTTTCAAAGTCTAATCACTGTTGTAATGTTGCAACCGAAAGCAATGATGGTGGGAGCGAGGCAGAGCCTTGTGATTAACAGTTCTCAGGCCTCAGTATTGGGGGAGCTGCTGACCGGGGGGATGGGGGTGTTGGGGGGGGGGCGGTGGTGCGGGGGGTGTGGGGGGCGGGAATTCCTTAATGAAGTTCCCTCATCTTTGGAGAGGTCTGGTTATTTAGATCCCAAACACTTTACGTAAGAGGGACATCCCTTAACAGCTATAAATCCTAGCATGCCACGCAATTCTTACATTACAACAGTGACTATACTCAAAAAAAGTACTTCATTGGCTGTACAGGGCTTTGGGGCGTCCTGAGGTCGTGAAAGGCGCTATGTAAATGCAAGTTCCTTCTTTCTTCTTTCTTTCTTTGCTTCTTTCTTTTTCCTTCTTTCTTTCAATTACAACAGAATTTACCATTTCATGACTGTATATCAGTTCCCGTTACACGGGAACGGTAGCACAGTGGTTATGTTGCTGGACGAGTAATCCAGAGGCCTAAACTAATGATTCCAAGAGAAATGAGTTCAAACCCCGCCATGACAGCTGTCGAATTTAAATTCAGTTAATTAAATAAATCTGCAATTAAAAAAGTGAGCGTCAGTAATGGTGACCATGAAACTACTAGATTGTCCTAAAAACCCATCTGGTTCAGTAATGTCCTTTAGGGAAGGAAATCTGCCACCCTTACCCGGTCTGGCCTATAGGTGACTCCAGACCCACAGCAAGGTGGTTGACTCTGAAATGGCCTAGCAAGCCACTCAGTCGTATCAAATCAATAGGAAAACACCTCATGGACTGCAGCGGTTCAAGGCGGCGGCTCACCACCACCTTCTCAAGAGCAATTAGGGGCGGGCAATAAGTGCTGGCTTTGCCAGCGATGCCCACATCATGTGAATAGATGAAGAAAAAGAAACATGACCCAACATTCCCATAATAAAACAACATATCCTCTGACCCAGCGGAAGCACCGCCACAGAAGGTGCACTAATAATGAGATTCAGGTCCAGTGGCAGCTGTCAAAATTCAAAGTATAAAAAATGATAGGTAGAAATCCAGTCATTTCCTGCTGGTTTTTCTGAATTTTATAACCTGGTGTTTCCCCAAGGGCAAGAGCTGGAAATTAAAAAATGCCAGTCAGTGTACAGAAACTTCCCTGGGCAATTCGTCTCCCTCAGAATGTCTCTTTTTTAGACGCACAGAGAGGTCTTAAAGGGACAGTTAGATCAAACGCAAGTCCACCTTAGCAGCCAAACATCACAAGCCTGCTGCAAGCCCCAGACCATCGCTGAGCAATGCCACAGGAGGTTAGGATAAAACAATACAGATTCAGTCTCTTCGAGAACAGCACCTAGAACATGCGTGCACACACTATATTCTGATTCCACTGTCCCGCCTCGGAGTCTCACCCAGCGGAATCGTGGGCATGCTCCCAGTCATTTCCCATCACTCTGGCTCAAGTGTATGCGCTGTCCTGCGTTGCACTCCAGTCTGCTTGTGCGTTCATGTACACACTGTGTACTTACGCAACATAAACCCAAGAACACTTTGTGAGGTAAATATGTCACCAATCTAATACATATCTACCTACCTATGTAGCTATCAATCATCGATCTATATATCTATCAATCATCTATCTATCATCGATCTATCTATCATCTATCTACATATCTATCATCGATCTATCATCGATCTATCATCGATCTATCTATCTATCATCGATCTATCATTGATCTATCTTCGATCTATCTAACTATCTATCATCGATCTAACTATCTATCATCGATCTAACTATCATCTATCTATCATCTATCTATCATCGATCTATCTATCTATCTATCGTCTATCTATCATCGCTCTATCTAACTATCTATCATCGATCTAACTATCTATCATCGATCTATCTATCTATCTTCTATCTATCTATCTATCTATCACCAATCTATCTATCTATCATCGATCTATCTATCTATCTATCATCGATCTATCATCGATCTATCTATCATCTATCTATCATCGATCTATCTTCGATCTATCTAACTATCTATCATCGATCTAACTATCTATCATCGATCTATCTAACTATCTATCATCGATCTAACTATCATCTATCTATCATCTATCTATCATCGATCTAACTATCTATCATCTATCTATCTATCATCTATCTATCATCGATCTATCTATCTATCTATCGTCTATCTATCATCGCTCTATCTATCTATCATCGATCTAACTATCTATCATCGATCTATCTATCTATCTTCTATCTATCTTCTATCTATCATCTATCTATCATCAATCTATCTATCTATCATCGATCTATCTATCTATCATCGATCTATCTATCTATCATCGATCTATCTATCTATCTTCTATCTATCTTCTATCTATCATCTATCTATCATCAATCTATCTATCTATCATCGATCTATCTATCTATCATCGATCTATCTATCTATCATCGATCTATCTATCTATCATCGATCTATCTATCTATCTATCGTCTATCTATCATCGCTCTATCTAACTATCTATCATCGATCTAACTATCTATCATCGATCTATCTATCTATCTTCTATCAAATCAAATTCAAATTCAAATTCAAATGCTTTATTGGCATGAAAGTTTACAGAGAACCATATTGCCAAAGCTTACATAGCAAAAAGGTACATTTTCAAACATTCTGTAGGTGTCAATCGATTTGACATTTGTTGGGTACATACAATATTACTTTTAAACAATATTAATTTTAAACAGTCTTTGTACTTCATTTGGTACGTTCAATATTAATTTTAAACAGTCTTAATTTTAAACAGTCCTCAGGTTGTGACATGTTGTTACATATTTGGCCCCAAGGTATGGTCTGTCTCCTTCTCCCAGGACTAATCTCAATTTTGACAGGTCATCCAATTCCTTGAAATCTGGGGTTGTTTGGCTTAGCTTGTTGAATAATATGTTTCTTGATGTGTTGAATTTTTCGCATTTTAGGAGGAAATGCATTTCTGTTTCAACCTCGCCGGCCAGACATTGATCGCATATTCTATTCTCTCTAGGCTGCCAGGATTTCTTGTATCTGCCTTTTTCAATTTCCAGTTGGTGGTCGCTTAGTCTGTACCTGGTGAGGGTCTGTCTCTGTTTTGTGTCTCTGATGGTCGTGAGGTAGTCTGCCAGTTTATATTCTCTTTTTAGGGCCCGGTAACATTCTAATCTGCTTTGGCTTTCGGTTATTTTGTTCCAATGTTCCAGGTAGGTTTCTTTGCATTGTTTAATGATTTGGTTCACTCGGATTGGTGTTTGGACGGCTGTGTTGGTCTGGGGCTGGTCAGGGTCCGGCTGAGTACTTAGTTTCAGTAGCAGCTGACTCAGGGGACTCTTTTCTGGGTTTAGCTCTTGGGTCTGAAAGGCTTTGAAATGAAGGGTGTCTGGGGAGCTAGATTTGAGGTGATTTAGGAAGTTTAGTGCTCGTTTTTGGATGTTTATTATCAGTGGGTATCTGCCTAGTTCGGCTCTGCATGCATTTGTTGGCGTTTTTCTTTGGGTGCGAAGGATGCTTCGGCAGAATTCTGCATGTAGGGCTTCTATTGTGTGTTTTTCCCATTTAGTGTAGCTTTGGTGATTTAGCGGGCCCCATACTTCACTACCGTACAGTGCAATGGGCAGGATTATGCTGTCAAATATTTTGAGCCAGATTTTGATTGGGATTTGGATGTTGTAGAATTTTCTTTTTATTGCATATAGGGCTCTTCGGGCTTTTTCTTTTAGTGCATTCACTGCTATGCTGAAGCTCCCTGATGCTGTAATAGTTAGACCAAGGTAGGTGTAGCTCATAGTGTGTCCTATAGTGGTATCACTGAGGGTAAACTGGTATTTGTTTTCCTGACATCTGGGCCTTTTTTGAAAAATCATGATGTTGGTTTTCTTTAGATTTACTGTTAGAGCCCAATTTTGGCAGTATTTGTCGAGTAGGTCTAGTTGTTGCTGTAATCCCTGTTCTGTGGGAGACAGCAGAACCAGGTCGTCCGCATAGAACAGGGATTTCACTTCTCCATCCAGGAGACGGAGACCTGGTGACTCGCTTTGCTCCAGCATGTCTGCTAATTCATTTATGTATATGTTGAACAGGGTCGGGCTCAAATTGCAGCCCTGCCGGACGCCTCTTCTCTGGGTGAAGAAATCGGTGCGTTTGTCTCCAATTTTGACCCCGCATTTGTTTTTCAGATACATTGATTTAATAAGGTCATAGACTTTGCCCCCTATTCCACACTGAAGAAGTTTATAATAGAGCCCTTCGTGCCATATAGAGTCAAAGGCTTTCTTGAAGTCGATGAAACAGGCGAATATTTTCCCATTTTTTGTTTGGTGTATATGTTTTTCAATGAGGGTGTGAAGGGTATAGATATGGTCGGCGGTGCGGTGTTTTGGAAGAAAGCCTATTTGGTTTTTTCTGAGGATATTATGTTTGTTAAGAAAATCAAGTAATCTACTATTTAGAATACTGCAGAATAACTTCCCTAGACAACTGTTGACACAGATGCCGCGGTAGTTATTTGGGTCTGATTTGTTTCCACTTTTATATATGGGGGAGATTAGTCCTTGGCACCAGATATCGGGAAAACAGCCTGAACGTAATATGATGTTGAATAGTTTGAGTACCGCACCCTGCATCTCCATATTGCTGAACTTGAGCATTTCATTTTTGATGTTGTCTGGGCCACAGGCTTTCTTTAGGTGGAGAGATTTTGTTTTTGTGGCCAGTTCTTTCCATGTGATTGGGGAGTCTAGAGGGTTTTGGTTGTCTTTAATTGTTGCTTCTAATGTGTGGAGTTTTTCTGTGACCTGATGTTGACTTGGGTTTGTTTCGTTTATTGGGATGTCTTTGTAGAGGTTTTCAAAATGTGTTCTCCAGATGTCGCCACCTTGGATTGGTAATGCTTGCAATTGTGTTGTACTCAGGTTATTCCACATTTCCCAGAATTGTTTTGGATTGGTGGAGTTTTCAATTTCTTCGAGTATTTTGTGGTCTATCTATCTATCATCGATCTATCTATCTATCATCGATCTATCTATCTATCATCGATCTATCTATCTATCTATCTATCATCAATCTATCTGTCATCGATCTATCTATTGAGGCGAATAGTATAGATGCATTTAAGAGGAAGCTAGATAAACATATGAGGGAGAGGGGAATAGATAGATTTAGATTTAGATGAGGAAGGAGGAGGCTCGAGTGGAGCATAAACACCGGCATGGACTGGTTGGGCCGAATGGTCTGTTTTTGTGCTGTATATTCCATGTAATCTACTATGTAACTATCTATCATCGATCTATCTATCTATCCATCTATCTCTTTCTTACATTACAACAGTGACTACACTTCAAAAATACTTCATTGGCTGTGAAGCGCTTTGGGACGTCCTGAGGTGGTGCAAGTGACTATATAAATGACTCTTTCTTTTCTTTACAGTGGGTTTTGTTGTGCTGTGCAAGCACCTTTAGCTGTGACCAGTCTATAAAACAGAAGAAGACCAGGAAAAGGCCATTAGGCCGTTGACTGATGGAAAGAGGAGTAGGCCAATCAGCCCCTCGGATTCCACTGCCTATCTAGAATTATAGAATCTTACAGTACAGGAGGAGGCCATTCGGCTCATCATGCCTGTGCCGTCTCTGGAGAGGAGAGACGGGGAAGAGCAGAGGACAAGAAAAAGATAAAGAATTAAAAGTTATTGTGGCAGCCTTGTCCTTCGGCACTCACTAGGAGGAGTCCGGTAGTGACGATGACAAGGATGATCCAGTCCTTCCAACAGCGCCCCCACAGTTCAAAAGACCATTGAAGGCGGAGGTTCCTGATGCCAAGCAGAGGGGGGGGAAGTGATACTCCTAATATCAGTAGTAATCCAGGGAGTGTCGCCGATTACCCCGGTCTAAAACAGGTGGTAGTGCGAGGGTACACAGGTCTGTTAAGATGGCCCCCATAGTTACCAAACACCTGCGCGCATAAGGGACGGCAAACAGGGAAAGTCAAAAAAAAATATGCATACGAAGATAAAGATGTAAGTCGGGATCTGACCCTTTCAGAATTGTGCCAACTTATTGGCCAATTGCCCATATATGAGGGATTAGGAGACCCAACTCAGTTATTAAATAAAGTTCGATTGCTACAGCAGGTACACGACTTGACAGACAAGGATGCTTTTCTACTGCTGCAGGCTGCTTTACCTCCAGGCGTGACATGCCGGAGCAGTTTCTGGCATAAATAGCAGCTAATAAAAAGCAACAGAAAATGCTGGAAATTACTCAGCAGGCCAGGCAGCATCAGAGATGTAACAGATTTTAAGTATGTGCAGAGGCAGGGAGACATGTTTTCCTTTTTCCTCAATCGAGGATTCCCCTCCACTGTGGTTGACACGACCCTTGACTGTGTCCGTTCCATTTCCCGCACTTCTGCTCTCACCCCTTCCCCTCCCTCCCAGAACCATGATAGGGTTCCCCTTGTCCTCACCTTTCACCCCACCAGCCTCCACATTCAACGGATCATCCTCTGCCATTTCCGCCACCTGCAACATGATCCCACCACCAAATGCATCTTCCCCTCACCTCTCCTTTCAGCATTCCGAAGGGACCGCTCCCTCCGCGGCACCCTGGTCCACTCCTCAATCACCCCTAACAGCCCCTCCCCTTCGCCCGGCACCTTCCTGTGCAAGCGCAGGAGATACAAAACCTGCCCATTGACCTCCCCCTTTCCCACTGTCCAGTGCCCCAAACACCCCTTCCAGGTGAAACAGCGTTTTACTTGTACTTCTTGCAATCTAGTATACTGTATTTGCTGCTCACGATGCGGTCTCCTCTACATTGGGGAGACCAAACGCAGATTGGGTGACCACTTTGCGGAACACCTCCCTTCAGTCCGTAAGGGTGACCCTGAGCTTCCAGTCGCCTGTCACTTTAATTCTCCACTTCACTCCCGCTCTGACCTCTCTGTCCTCGGCCTCTTACATTGTTCCACTGAAGCTCAGTGTAAGCTCGAGGAACAGCACCTCATCTTTCGATTAGGCACTTTACAGCCTTCTGGACTCAACATCGAGTTCAACAATTTCAGACGATAACCCCTGCTCCCATTTTTCATGCTGTATGATTTTGCCATGCCCATTTGCAACATTTTATCTTTCCTGCCGCTTACCTTAGCACAGAATGTTCCTTCAATTCCTTCCTCCCCCCGTCACCCTGCCTCTTCACCTGCTTAATATCTGTTACATCTCCAGCTTTTTCCAGTTCTGATGAAGGGTTCCAGACCTGAAACGTTAACTCTGTTTCTCTCTCCACGGATGTTGCCTAGCCTGCCGAGTGTTTCCAGCATTTTCTGTTGTTATTTCAGATTTCCAGCATCCGCAGTATTTTGCTATTGTGCTAATAAAAAGCCCTAGGTTGAACACTTGATGTGTAACAAAAGGGTGAGGAAAAGGAGAAAGAAGTTAAACGGTCAACGTTAAAGACATAGGATTGCTGTGAGGAAGTGTCTTCAGCAGGTTTTGTTTTTATTTTTAAAGGAAAAAGATTCTGAGCGTGTGTGAATGTTTCTTGGCTCGCGGCCAGGGAATATTGCATAAATTTTGGCACTTTGAGTTCATAACCCATTGCAGGGATCAATGGAAGGAAAAATAGGGGAGACTGATCACCTCCAATAGGGACAAAATCCAACGGGGAAAGGGCCAGAGATAAGAAATTAGTTTTTGAGCAGTCCAGTCATGGGCTCGTATCAAAAGGTGACAGAATTAAGGGTGACGGACTCAAACAATGTTGAGCAGAGATAAGGAATCATTAGAATCGTTAGAAATTATATTTCTCAGCTGCATGAAAGTGTGAATATATTTAATTAGATATGTTCATTTTAATTTAACATTATGCACCTAGAATTGGGGGAAAACTTTGAATATATTTTAAGTTAAAAACGCTGGTGTGAATTTATTTTGACTAACATTTATTTGTGCAACTGAGAAAAACAACAATAAGGTTTGTTTTACAAAAGATAAAAGTTTCAGTCCCAAGCTTCAGCCTCGAAGTTACGATTGTCATGGTTTCTGGTAGAAAGTGAATCTGAACTCTTCAAAATATTGGACTAGAGTTTTTTTTTAAACTGTTTAAAGATCTTATTTTAAATCAATTTGAACAATTACAAAGCACCGTTACTGCAAGTCTGCAGACGACACAAGGATAGGCGGCAGTGTAGATGGAGGCATAAATTACAGGTAGACTACCCTTTATCCGAACTTCCGAAAACCGAAGCCCTCTAAAAACCGAAGGTTTTTTCGGTCAGCGTAAGTCGTGCGCACGACATGACCAGAGTGGCGCACGACTTATGCGGAGCAGCGGGTCAGCGTAAGTCGTGCGCACGACCCCCCGCAGGCCCCCGCCGACCCCCCCGCGGACCCCCGCCGACCCCGACCCCCGCCGACCCCCCCACGGACCCCCCCGCCGACCCCGACCCCCGCCGACCCCCCCCGACCCCCGCTGAGCAGAGGGTCAGCGTAAGTCGTGCGCACGACCCCCTGCCGACCCCCCCCCCCGCGGCACCACCTAACTCTCTTCCAAAGGCTCGAAAGCAACGAGAGCTCTGAGCCCGCGGCGGTGCCGGCCCCTGTTCCGACCGAGCACGACGACCTGTTGGTGGAAATGCGGAACTTCATTGCATTCCAGGCTAGCAGCAACGGAAAAGCCACGACTGCGGACCCCCCCGTGGACCCCCGCCGACGCCGACCCCCCCTGACCCCGACCCCCCCACGGACCCCCGCCGACCCCCGCCGACCCCCCCGCGGACCCCCGCCGACCCACCTTCCGAAATCCGAAATTTTCCGAAAACCGAAACACGGCTGGTCCCGAGGTTTTCGGATAAATGATAGTCTACCTGTATAAAGAAGTATTAATAGATTAAATGAATGGGCAAAACTGTGGCAAATGGATGTTAATGTAGGCAAATTTCTGGTCGTCCACTTTGGATCTAAAAAGGATAGAACTGGGTACTTTCTAAATGGTGAAAAGCTAGAAACATTGGGAGGTCCAAAGAGACACCCTATGATCTATTGATAAGATCATCCAAAAGCCCAAGAATGGCTTATATCAGATGTCATGTGTGGCATGATATTGGGATATCAGTGTGTATGCAAATGTAAAGGTTATGTGTAAAGTAACGAGCGTGCGGGAATGCATGTTGAATTTGCACTGAAGAACGGGTCCCAGACATGCTCAGTTATCGACAACACAACATGAAATGGTTAAATCATCAAGGCACTGACACATACTCCATAGAGAAACTGACTTTGAAATAATCAGAATAGAGTTAAACACATTACTACCTGTCAGAGAGATTAAAATTAAAAGTAAAAAGAGAATACGGTTCAAGTTAGGATTTCCTTATAGCTAGACTGGTCACCAGTTTCAAGGCCTCCACTAACTGCTGAACAAAGAAAGCTTGTAGGGAGGCTAAAATCAAAACAAAGGGGAGGCCTAAGCCTAGGCCTGTCTCTGTCTGGACAAGGAGGCCATACCTTACAGGTTCCACAAAAAAACACGGATCCAAATGAGAAGTGACCTCCATGGGGAACTATAGGGCCTCAAAAAGGTAAGGTTTGAATACCCAGTACCACCTATATCATTGAGTCCCGAATCAGTGATAAACCAAGGTATAGCCTCCCAAAAGCAGAACAATTTCAGTGGTATTGGGGAATGAACCCCAAGCTGGGCTCCGAGAGAAGATTGGGAATCCCGTATGTGGAGACCAGGAAGACTCCCATGAACCAGGTGGGATGGGACATACCCTGACCCCAAACACTAAACTGATCACAGAATTAATAGTTAAAGGGTTAGTATCACACTAGGACAAAAAGTAATTCAAGCACATTGTAAAAGATTTCAACACAAACTTAAAAGGTAATGACAGCAGGTTATTTTCAAGTAAGAAGTATCTTAAGTAATATTAACTATTGGTTTGCCAAGTACAAACACTAATGGTGATCATGTGGGACCAAAAAAAAAAATCCCACCTCACAAAAAGAACTCTGCCTGTCCAATCCAGCAAAACAACCCAAACATTAATGGACTAGGGGTTGATGTGCATATGTTAGAGAAATGTAAACTTGTGTGCATAAGAATCGGCTGAAGGACGGTGCATTGATCGGAGACTATCATATAAGGTAAGGCCATTTCCAGTTTGATAAGGAGAAACAGTGGGCTAGATTTTCAGTATAGACAGTTTTGGGGCGCTAACCTTAGCGCCCGCCCCAAAGTAGCGCCCCGTTGCCGGAAATTCAGTGGCTTCGCCCTAAGAGGTTGGTGGAGTGCTAAAAGAGGCGTTCCACTACTATCTTTAGGCGCTAAGCCGGCGGTGCAGAGCGCAACACCCGAGCTCGGGCGCAGCGCACGGCAGACACTCTGGTGCCAGTGAGCTCTTAAAGGGGAAGGGTGCATGTGTTTTTTTTCAAAGGCAGAGTCTGGGGGGGAAAACAGCAGGAGGAGGGGGAGGGTGGTGGTGGTGAACATAAATACACCGTTCACAACAACACACTGGATCCTTCCACACAACACATGCAGACTGCCGTTTATAGTGCAGGAGGAGTGCCCTTTAATTTGCGCTCCCCAGGGTGTGTTGCGTTCCATTTTACAAACGCTCTGGACGCCAGCCGCACAATGGGGCGGTCCGACTGAAGTTTGGATTCGGGGCGGCCAAAGGGCGTTGCACGAGGATGTGACGTCATTTTCTGCGCGCGCATCCGGGCGGCCGCTAAACTTTGCGCCGGCGCTAACGGGCAACTTAATTTGGGGCGGGGCGCAAACTGCGCTGCGCCCGGGCGCTACACGCATAGCGCCCGAAAATCACTTCTCTTAAGGCGCTAACTGCTGGCGCAAGCAACTGAAAATCTAGCCCAGTGTATATAAAAAAGCTTTTATGTTATGTTTTAGGAGAGAGAAACCTACAAGGATGAGCGCATGTCTACGTTCAAAACTGCTGACAAACTCCACTTGTGAATTGCGTTATACTCTGAAAAAATTATATTCTGTTTTTAAATTGTTTTACATGTTAAAGTAGAAAAAAGTGATTATAACCATAAGACTGAATTCATTCCTACTCAAATGAACAACAGAAAAAAAAAATTAAACAACATGGAGACCTTCCTAAAAGTAGGTGCACAACCACTTCTCGGAAGGGGAGTAGCCATCTGATCTCTACTGGTTACAGACTTTCTTGGAATTAGGGAGCATTCTTACTGAAGTCTGTGTTTGTGTTGCGGCCAGGGTAAAACTGGAACGAGTTGGTACATCAAAAATATAATATTCTCATATCAATAAAAACCTTTGAAATAAAGTCTTGCCTTTGGGGAGTCAGGCTAAAAAACAAAGGAACTTTACTTGAACAATGGATCACAAGCTCCGCGCCAATGATCACCTGTGATGTTTGATATATATGGACATGCAATTAATAGCCTGGTGACACATTTTTAAAAATTCATTCACAGGATGTGGGCGTCGCTGGCAAGGCCAACATTGTCCATCCGTAATTGCCCTTGAGAAGGTGGTGGTGAGCTGCCGTCATGAATTCTGCAGTCCGTGTGGTGAAGGTACTCCCACAGTGCTGTTAGGGAGGGAGTTCCAGGATTTTGACCCAGCAACAATGAAAGAACGGCGATATATATCCGTCAGGATGATGTGTTGATTTGGAGGGGAACTTGGAGGTGGTGGTGTTCCCATGCACCTGCTGCCCTTGTCCTTCTAGGTGGCAGAGGTCGCGGGTTTCGGAGGTGCTGCCAAAGAAGCCTTGGCGAGTTGCTGCAGTGCATCTTGTAGATGGTACACACTGCAGCCACGGTACGCCAGTGGTGGAGGGAGTGAATGTTGAAGGTGGTGGATGGGGTGCCAATCAAGGGGGCTGCTTTGTCCTGGATGGTGTCGAGCTTCTTGAGTGTTGTTGGAGCTGCACTCATCCAGGCAAGTGGAGAGTATTCCATCACACTCCTGACTTGTGCCTTGTAGATGGTGGAAAGACTTTGGGGAGTCAGGGGGTGAGTCAGTCACCACAGAATACCTAGCCCCTGACCTGCTCTTGCTGCCACAGTATTTATGTGGCTGGTCCAGTTAAGTTTCTGGTCAATGGTGACCCCCAGGATGTTGATGGTGGGGGATTCGGCGATGGTAATGCCATTGAATGTCAAGGGGAGGTGGTTAGACTTTCTCTTGTTGGAGATAGTCATTGCCTGGCACTTGTGAGGCGTGAATGTTATTTGCCACTTATCAGCCCAAGCCTGAATGTCATCCAGGTCTTGCTGCATGCGGGCACAGACTGCTTCATTATCTGAGGAGTTGTGAATGGAACTAAACACTGTGCAATCAGCGAACATTCCCACTTCTGACCTTCTGATGGTGGGATGGTCATGGATGAAGCAGCTGAAGATGGTTGGGACTAGGACACTGCCCTGAGGAACTCCTGCAGCGATGTCCTGGTGCTGAGATGATTGGCCTCCAACAACCAGAATCATCTACCTTTGCGCTAGGTATGACTCCAGCCAGTGGAGAGTTTCCCCTGTGATTTCCATTAACTTCAATAATTATTTGTATTAGTTGAGCATCTTTGGTAACTGGTTATTCAGATGCCTACATCTGTTTCTATTCACCTGTAGTGACTTGACAGATTTTTTTCTATTATGCTTCATGCAGAGCCAAACTAGGAGGTGTCAGCCTTGGCTCAGTGGTAGAACCCTTGCCTCTGATGTAACAATTCTCGTACTTGTGTTCAAATCTCTCCACGGCCACGCCCCACTCTATCTCTGTAACCTCCTACAACTCTGAGATCTCTGTGCTACTCTGACCTCTTGCGCATCCTGATTTTAATCGCTCCACCATTGGCGGCCGTGCCTTCAGCTGCCAAGGCCTTAATCTCTGGAATTAATTTAAGGCACTCTTTAAACTCTTCCTCTTTGACCAAGCTTTAGGTCACCTGTCCTAATATCTCCTTATGTGGCTCGGTGTCAAATTTTGTTTGATCACGCTCCTGTGAAGCGCCTTGGGACGTTTTACTAAGTAAAAAGCACTACATAAATGCAAGTTGTTGTTGTTATGAGCCATGACAGCGAGTGTTGGTCAACGCTTTGAGCATGGGGCCAAATCCTGTGGTCACCTGATGTCCATGTACACGTAATTTCCAGCAGGGGTCAGTCTATAGTGATCAGGACCAGATATCCTGGCCGATGGTTCCTTTGCACAGCCCTGTTGCCTGAGATGTGCTCTAGAATCTCTATCCCTACCCCACAGCAGGCAGATCATTACAGACTGGTGATTAAATCCAGGGCCTTCCTGGTTTAGAGTCATAGGGGGGAAAATTCGGTTGGTTTGCGCCTCCCGTTAGCGCCATAAGAGGGCGCTAATGGGGCGCAAAACAACTGGCGCCCGTACGCGGCGATGTTTGCGCTGCTCACGAAATTAACTAGACATTTTGCGGCGGCGCTAAACACTACCGCCACGATCTCCTGCACCGGCAGATCGTGACGCCAGTCGAGAGTGCAATACCCCGGTAGTGCCCTGGGCCAGATATTGAGTGGCGCCCCCTGTCTTACCGCCTGCCGCTAGCAATGACAATTTGAGGGGAGCGTTTTGCAGTCGGGAAGGGACTGGGGGAGTGCTATTTAAAGGCGACCGCTTCCTGCCTTTGTCGGTGAAATTTTTGCACCACGCATTGAGTGAGAGAGAGAGACTGCAGGAGATACTCAAAGCTGTGTTGTGGAATTTTGGGTACTGAGCAGCACTTTACAGGTTCTTTGATTTTATCTTCCTTGCATCGATTTAGAGAATATGGGGGCTGCACTCTGAGCTCTTTCCCTGGGCCTCTCCATTGTTCTTTCCAACAAATTGATGTACAGGTCTCTCCAGGCCGAGATTCAAGGCTGCAATGAGCAGGATGTGGATGGAGAGCAAGATCGACCCTCCCCTTTAAGAACTGGCCGGCGCCATTGTGTCTGTGTTCCATTGCTGACTGACATCACATGAGCTTCGCCAGCGCTCTGAGGTAGCGCCTCACTCCTCAGCATTAGCACCTTAAGACAGGTGCATAGCGCCTGATTTAGCGCTCCAATCACCTCCAAGAGCAATAAAAGCCAAGTTTGCAGTCGGAGGCGATAATTAGCGCCAGGCGCTAATCTTTGCGCCGGGCCGATAATTGCACCCCAAATGGGGCGATACTGAATTTCTCCACCATAGACTCATACAGCACAGAAAGAGGCCCTTCGGCCCATCGTGTCCGCGCCGGCCATCAAACCCTGTCTATTCTAATCCCATTTTCCAACACTTGGTCCGTAGCCTTGTATGCTATGGCGTTTCAAGTGCTTATCTAAATGCTTCTTGAATGTTGTGAGGGTTCCTGCCTCTACCACACTTTCAGGCAGTGAGATCCAGATTCCAACCACCCTCTGGGTGAAAAAGTTTTTCCTCAAATCCCCTCGAAGCCTCCTGTCCCTTACCTTGAAACTATGCCCCCTGGTTATTGGCCCCTCTACTAAGGGAAAAAGCTCCTTTCTATCCACCCTATCTATGCCCCTCATAATTTTGTACACCTCAATCAGGTCCCCCCTCAGCCTTCTCTGCTCTAAGGAAAACAACCCCAGCCTGTCCAGTCTCTCTTCATAGCTGAAGCGCTCCAGCCCAGGTAACATCCTGGTGAATCTCCTCTGCACCCTCTCCAATGCAATCACATCCTTCCTATAGTTTGGCGACCAGAAATGGACACAGTATTCCAGCTGTGGCCTAACTAGCGTTTTGTACAGCACCATCATAACATCCCTGCTCTTATATTCTATGCCTCGGCTAATGAAGGCAAGTATCCCATATGCCTTTTTATCCACCTTATCTACCTGTCCTGCTGCCTTCAGGGATCTATGTACATGCACACCAAGGTCCCTCTGATCCTCTGTCCTTCCTAGGATCCTACCATTCATTGTGTATTTCCTTGCCTTGTTAGTCCTCCCAAAATGTTTCACCTCACATTTTTCATGGTTAAATTCCATTTGCCACTGTTCTGCCCATCTGACCAACCCGTCTAAATCATCCTGTAGCCTGAGGCTTCCCTCCTCGCTATTTACCACTCCACCAATTTTCGTGTCATCTGCAAACTTACTGATCATACCTCCTACATTCATATCTAAATCATTAATGTACACTACAAACAGCAAAGGACCCAGCACCGATCCCTGCGGTACACCACTGGACACAGGCTTCCAGTCATAAAAACAACCTTCGACCATCACCCTCTGCCTCCTGCCACTAAGCCAATTTTGGATCCAATGTGCCAAATTGCCCTGGATTCCATGGGCTCTTACCTTCTTGACCAGTCTCCCATGCGGGACTTTGTCAAAAGCCTTACTGAAGTCCATGTAGACTACATCAACTGCATTACCCTCATCCACACACCTAGTCACCCCCTCGAAAAATTAAATCAAATTGGTCAGACATGATCTCCCCCTGACAAAGCCATGCTGACTATCCCTGATAAATCACTGCCAAGTGGAGACTAATTCTGTCCCTCAGAATTTTTTCCAATAATTTCCCTACCACTGATGTTAGGCTCACTGGCCTGTAATTCCCTGGTTTACCCCTACTACCCTTCTTGAACAATGCTACTACATTAGCTGTTCTCCAGTCCTCTGGCACCTCCCCTGTGGCCAGAGAGGTTCTGAAAATTTGTGTCGGAGCCCCTGCAATCTCCTCCCTTACCTCACACAGCAGCCTAGGATACATCTCGTCTGGGCCTGGGGATTTATCCACTTTTAAGCTCGCTAAAAGCGCTAGTACCTCCTCCCTCTCAATACTAATTTGTTAAAGTATATCACAATCCCCCTGCCTGATTTCTATGCCTACATCGTCCTTCTCCATAGTGAACACAGTTGCAAAATATTCATTTAAAACCTCACCTGCATCTTCCGGCTCTACACACAGATTGCCACTTTGGTCCCTAATGGGCCCAACTTTTTCCCTGGTTATACTCTTGCCCTTAATCTATATATATAAACGAGTCGATCTGTCTGTCTATGTCTGTCTGTCCTTCTGTCTGTCCTCACGTGTGCGTCTGTCCGGCTATGCGCTCAAAAATTAGAGCGTACCTACGCGTGCGTTATGTCGAAAGAAAGCTTACCTTTCCGAAACGGTCGTAAGCGTATTTACGTTTCGGCCGGACGAAAATCGCGCCCGCGGTATCCGAAAAACGTTCAAAATTCCGCTCATTAGCATCTCATTATCCGCTCATTAGCGACAGAGTGACCTCGAGGTCGACCAATCGTACGCCGGGTTCCTGGCGCGTGCGGCCGGGCCCTCCTACGGTCGAGTGACAGGACAATTGACCAATCCTACGCTTTGGTGACCTGACGGTCGACCAATCGGTGCGTGTGTGGGCGGGCCTCATCGTTCTGAACCGAGGTGAGTCGCCGCCATCTTGATTCCAAACTTTTCCTTTCTTTTTCCCGCTTTCTGCGTCTTTCAAAAAAACGTTGCTTTTAAAACACATATTGTTTTTTAAAAAAGTTAATTACTTTCTAAATCTTTTATCTAATCTCATTAATTTTCCTACCTTTCCCCGTTTTTCCAGGTAGGCCTCGAAGCCTCGGCCTCTCCTCCGCACCCACGCCCGAGCTAGGCACCTCCCGGCCCCAGTCAACAAGCGGCCCCCGATCGCCGCCATCTTTGTGAAGGCTGGAGGGGCGGGCCTCAGCCGAGCGCCGCTACCTTAGTAAAGGGTGCGCGCGCAGCAGGAGCAGCTGAGACGCGGCGTCTCTCTCTGTTCCCCGCTCGGCTCGGGCGGGGGGGGCGGGGCTCTCGGGAGTGCTGATCTCGGGCGGGGCTTGGAGAGCGGGAAGGGTTACCCTGGCAACCGGGCCCGCCGGCCGTCTCTCACAGCCGCAATCGGCGCTCTTCAAGCCAGCTCGGAGGGCGGGGCCATGTCAGTGCGTGGGGCGGCACGGAGCTCCGTGGAGCCATCGCCGGCGCTGGGCTCGGCTGCTTTGTGGCCTGCGGCCGAACAGCGGCTGCGGACCTCGAGCTGACCGGGGCGCTGGACTCGGCTGGGCCATGTCTTTGCGGGTGTTCGCCTCGGCCAACGGCATCAGGGTGACAGCCGAGGGAACGCGTTCATCCAGGTGCCGAGGCCCGGGCCCCGGGGCGGAAAGAGGGATTGCAGCGGGGGATGAGGGCTCGGGCAGGGGAGAGGGAGAGGGCGGAGAGAGAGGGGGGAGGAGGGGGTAGGGAGGTGGTGATAGGGAGGAGGAGGGGGTAGGGAGGTGGTGAGAGGGAGGAGGAGGGGGGAGAGGGAGGAGAGGAGGGGTGAGAGAGAGAGTGTGGGGGAGAGAGAGAGAGAGATAGCAGTGAATGCACTAAAAGAAAAAGCCCGAAGAGCCCTATATGCAATAAAAAGAAAATTCTACAACATCCAAATCCCAATCAAAATCTGGCTCAAAATATTTGACAGCATAATCCTGCCCATTGCACTGTACGGTAGTGAAGTATGGGGCCCGCTAAATCACCAAAGCTACACTAAATGGGAAAAAACACACAATAGAAGCCCTACATGCAGAATTCTGCCGAAGCATCCTTCGCACCCAAAGAAAAACGCCAACAAATGCATGCAGAGCCGAACTAGGCAGATACCCACTGATAATAAACATCCAAAAACGAGCACTAAACTTCCTAAATCACCTCAAATCTAGCTCCCCAGACACCCTTCATTTCAAAGCCTTTCAGACCCAAGAGCTAAACCCAGAAAAGAGTCCCCTGAGTCAGCTGCTACTGAAACTAAGTACTCAGCCGGACCCTGACCAGCCCCAGACCAACACAGCCGTCCAAACACCAATCCGAGTGAACCAAATCATTAAACAATGCAAAGAAACCTACCTGGAACATTGGAACAAAATAACCGAAAGCCAAAGCAGATTAGAATGTTACCGGGCCCTAAAAAGAGAATATAAACTGGCAGACTACCTCACGACCATCAGAGACACAAAACAGAGACAGACCCTCACCAGGTACAGACTAAGCGACCACCAACTGGAAATTGAAAAAGGCAGATACAAGAATCCTGGCAGCCTAGAGAGAATAGAATATGCGATCAATGTCTGGCCGGCGAGGTTGAAACAGAAATGCATTTCCTCCTAAAATGCGAAAAATTCAACACATCAAGAAACATATTATTCAACAAGCTAAGCCAAACAACCCCAGATTTCAAGGAATTGGATGACCTGTCAAAATTGAGATTAGTCCTGGGAGAAGGAGACAGACCATACCTTGGGGCCAAATATGTAACAACATATCACAACCTGAGGACTGTTTAAAATTAAGACTGTTTAAAATTAATATTGAACGTACCAAATGAAGTACAAAGACTGTTTAAAATTAATATTGTTTAAAAGTAATATTGTATGTACCCAACAAATGTCAAATCGATTGACACCTACAGAATGTTGGAAAACTGTACCTTTTGCTATGTAAGCTTTGGCAATATGGTTCTCTGTAAACTTTCATGCCAATAAAGCATTTGAATTGAATTGAATTGAAATTGAGAGTGTGGGGGAGAGAGAGAGAGAGAGAGAGAGAGAGGGGAGAGAGAGAGAGAGAGAGGGAGGGGGGATAGAGAGAGAGAGAGAGTGGGGGAGGAGAGAGAGAGAGAGAGAGAGGGAGGGTGGGGGAGGGAGAGAGAGAGAGAGAGAGAGAGAGAGAGAGGGTGGGGGAGGGGAGAGAGAGAGAGAGAGAGGGTGGGGGAGGGGAGAGAGAGAGAGGGTGGGGGAGGGGAGAGAGAGAGAGAGAGAGAGAGAGAGAGAGGGAGGGTGGGGGAGGGGAGAGAGAGAGAGAGAGGGAGGGTGGGGGAGGGGAGAGAGAGAGAGAGAGAGAGAGAGAGAGGGGGTGGGGGGCGGGGAGAGGGGGAGCGAGAGGGGCGGGGAGCGAGAGGGCGGGGGGGGGCGGGGAGCGAGAGAGGGCGGGGGGCGGGG